>NW_024412397.1:24461902-24583636 GCF_014898765.1 Herpailurus yagouaroundi
AGACACAGAATCCAAAGCAGGCTCCAGGCTCTGAGCTGTCAGCACAGAGCCCGATGCAGGGCTCAAACACGCAAACTGCGAGATCATGACCTGAGTCGAAGTCTGATACTTAACTGACTGAGCCACCCAGGCACCCCTACATGTAAACTTTTTTGATAAGATATGATGAGTGACATTAAAAAATTGCGGAAAACCTGGCACTCTTGCTTTGTACTACTCTAATATTGGGATCAAATTCAACTAAAAATATTTATGACTCTGTCAGGAAAAAATGAAAATTTTGATCTGTTTGGGTTTAAAACTGCTAGAGTGACAGTTTATTTACTAGACCCTTACAAGCCTGAGAAGACTAAACCCAGGGATCCAAGACTTTCTGACCGGCAAGAAAATCTACACAACATGCAGAGTCATGGATTAAATTAACTCAAAGCTAATAAGCTCATTTTATAACTTTGGTGAGCAGATTCAATTTCATACACAAAAATTGTATGACTTAAGAGAGCAAACACAATTTCCTGTATTAAGCAGGGGTTACTTGATTAGATGGTTAACCTATTTTGTTTGCAAGTGTTGCTTCTCATTAACTATCAGTAAACAAAGAAAGGATTTTATCATGAAGATAATGGGATATGCAGGGTTCAATCTGTTTAATCTTAAAAGACCTTTGCCCTACTGTGTTTATAATACTTCAACGAAACTATTGGTTAACCTCCCTGCTCTTACCTTTCCCAAGAAAAGGAGAGGCAGGTTCAACATTTGGAATTTCACAAGATTTTTCATTAAATATGAATTAAACTTCCATGTTGATACATGAAGTCTGCCTGAGAAATCAAAGCCTGGTAACTTCTGGTCTCCCCAGTGTTGTTGCAAGACTGTCCCCACCTGGCTTCAGAGAAGGCACTTCTCTTCTCAGACTTGAATGGGGAAGTGTCTAAGGGGGATACACTCTAAGGCGCATCCAAATCTTACCTTCTATGCTTCTAAGCCTTTCTAGAGCTGGAGCCTGTGGCGTGGCAAGGGGCAGGCAGTCCACGGCAGAGAGCTCAGCTTCCGGACTTCTACTTTCAGAGTTCTTTAGTAAGAGATCATTAAATGGTGATCTCTCAACTAATGAAAGCAGCAATACATTTTTTTCATGGGTGGGCATAAAACAACCGTTAAAGATAAGCAAACAAAAAAGCCCCCAACTGACATCCTTGCCTCTTTTCCAGCTCACTCTCCCACCCTCCCAGCCCTTCCCTGGCTCCACTGAAGGGAATACATACAGCTTAGCTCTATGTGATGCCTTGTAGAAAAACATGGCGGGCAACATGTCATATGTGGTTTTTTGTGAGGCAAGGGTTGGCTAGGATGGGATTTTCCTGCTTGGATATGTGTGGTGAGGTGGTGGAAATTATTTCTGGCTTCAAAACTTAATCCTCCCTCCCTGTTATGAACACAACCACCTCCAGGGGCCCATTAGACACACTTCCTTGTTCTTTTGAATACACCTTTCACTGGAGGTAAGCTCCATTGGTGAATGTTAATTATTCAGTTGAGACTTCACACTTCTCTGCTGGGTTATTAGCTGTAGCCCATCACCTCTTACAGCAGGTTTGAAGGCTGCTTGAAGAACTTCAAGTACTTCATGCTGCCCTGCCCTTTCTAAAACTATGTAACAGCATGACTTGGTTTAGCATAGGCCCAGGATCTGCAAGGAAGGCAAATGTGGTCAATTGGGGTCTCTGTCCCCCTGCCCTTCATGCCATCAGACTGTCTTTTCCAACGAGATTTAAGCGTATTGCTTTGCTTAACTTCTTCAGCACTGTCTAATGCCATTAATTCCAAAAACCTGTGGAGTGTGTGTGTGTGTGTGTGTGTGTGTGTGTGAATACAAAGTATGTTTGGGTACCTACATAGAGAAAAACTCTTCCAAATACATACCTCTTCCCAAGAAACCTGTTTCTTCAAAGAGTGCTAGAAAATTCAGGGGAGCTGTTTTTAAACCACCTCCATCCCACCACAACAGATAGCCCAATAAAGCCAGGGTTCCTTTCTTCTCTTCTATTTTTTTCCCCTAGGGCACTTGAGATTTGACAGGTAACCATAGGGCTCTGGGGATAAGTCCCTTCTCTGACCCCTCCTTACAGTCTTAGCATTCAGGGCCCTTGACCAACCAGCTCCTTTGTATTCTTCTGATCTCTTCAAGAAGGCATTTGATAGTAAGATCTGCTCATCTTTTTGTGGGATCCCACTTGGAGGTGCTGCCTGAAAGACTGGTTACATGGCTGGCTTGACATAAAGGCTGCTGTGGAATGTTCCTGGGAGGAGAGGTGCTCTGTGCGGGATTAAAGCTAGTGGAGAGGTCGGCAGGCCTGCTGAAGGGGGACGAAAGCAAGTGTGAGGCACTCCTCACTTCTCTGTATGGCCCTGCGGCTCCCTGTCTTTCTTCCTTCCTCTGAAAGTCCTGCTCACCGGGGGCTCTCAGTCCTGTGTGTCAGTACCCCTTGCAGCCCCTTAGTCTGCTGTCTTACACCATGGACCCAGGCAGAGAATTGTAGTGTGGTCCCCTGCTCAGCATTCGGCACCCCCATGTGAATTTGAATTTGCTTTTCTTGTCCTGTCCTTGACTTCTCTCTGCTCCAGTCAATAGCTAAGAATTCCACATACTATTTTGTGAGGACCCTGCTGTCTCTGATTATACATGAGCCATGATTGTGCAGTGGTACCCTTCCCAAGGATATCCTGGGTCTCTAGTATGTGTTGTCCAATATGGCAGCCACCAGCCACACAGGACTATTGAATGCTAAAAATACGGTTCATCTGAATTAAGATGTGCTGTATGTGTAAAACACACTGGATTTCAAACACCTAGTATGAAAAACAGAATCTCAATAATGCTTTATACTGATTACACTTTCAAAGACACTATTTTAGATATATTGAGTTAAATAAAAGATATTTTTCAAAATAAATTTCATTTGCTTCTTTTTACTGTCTCTTGATATGGCTTTTTAGGAAATCTAAAATGATCTATGTGGTTTGCATTTGTAGCTCACGTTCTATTTCTCTTGGACAGTGCTGCTGCTCCAGTATATGCTTAAAAAACCAGGCAGGTAGGAAGAGGTGTTTGAGCCTGCTTGGGATTCTCTCTCTCCCTCTCTCACACACTCTCTCTCTTTTCTCTCAAAATAAATAAACATTAAAAAAAAAAGAATCTAGGGGCGCCTGGGTGGCTTGGTCAGTTAAGCGTCCGACGGCTCAGGTCATGATCTCACGGTCCGTGGGTTCGAGCCCCGTGTCGGGCTCTGTGCTGACAGCTCAGAGCCTGGAGCCTGCTTCACATTCTGTGTCTCCCTCTCTCTGTGCCCCTTCCCTGCTCATGCTGTGTCTCTCTCTGTCTCAAAAATAAATAAACGTTAAAAAAAAAAAAAAGAATCTAGTCTATCATAGGTAAGTGTGAAAACGATCATTATCACTCTAATGGTCACTATCACTATCCTCTTAGCTTTTTCTCCTTAAATAGTAAAATTTTTCTATTCTGTTTCTACAGTACCCAGTGGGGACAGCTCCATGCATGTCAATCCCCGAAGCTGGGAACTGACTGCATGCTGAGTGTCTCGCATCCCAGGCCAGCTTGTGGTGTGGTAGAGTGCTTCCCTCCAAGCCAGGATGGCCTCTTGGAGTCACTCAGAGTGTTGGTTCCAATGGCATATTCCTGAAAATTCTGAATGAGTAGGTCAGAGGTGGGACATGAGAGGCTGGGAACATTTCAGGCATGTCTGATGTGGTTTGGGAGAATGCTCAGCCTCATCAAACATTAGAATCATCTGGGATGTCTTATCTTTAAAAATTGTTAATGTTTATTATTTATTTTTGAGAGAGAGAGAGAGACAGCACGAGTGGGGGAGGGGCAGAGAGAGCGAGGGAGACATAGAATCTGAAGCAGGCTCCAGGTTCTGAGCTGTCAGCACAGAGCCCGACACGGGGCTCGAACCCACAAACTGTGAGATCATGACCTGAGCCGAAGTTGGACGCTCAACCGACTGAGCCACCCAGGCGCCCCTCAGCTGGAATGCCTTAAAAACCCTGGTGACCCGGCTGGACTGCACACCTATGAAATCAGACTTTCTAGGGGGAAGACGTGGGCATCAGTATTTTTTAAAAAGCTCTCCTGGTGCTTTTAAAGACATAAAAAGGTATTGATGAAGACATGACACAAAGTGAAATAAACCAGAAACAAAAAGGCAAATACTGTATAATTCGACTTATGTGAGGTACCCGGAGTAGTCAAGTTCATAGGGGTTGCAAGGGTCTGGGAGGAGGGGGAAATGGGGAGCTATTGTTTAATGGGGAGAGAACTTCAGTCTGGAAAGATGGAAAAGCCCCAGAGATGGATGGTGGTGGTGACACTCAACAACGTGAATGCACTTAATGCCACTGAACTGTACCCTTACAAATGGTTAAAATGGTGAACTTTATTTTATGCGTATTTTACCACGATGTAGAAAAGCAGGCATTGAGTCAAATGTGCCTTTCTCTTCCGTATCCTTTAGTTCTCTTTCCCATAAAAATCATACTACTATAGGGGTGCCTGCGTAGCGCAGTCGGTTGAGCATCCGACTTCAGCCAGGTCACGATCTCGCGGTCCGTGAGTTCGAGCCCCGCGTTGGGCTCTGGGCTGATGGCTCGGAGCCTGGAGCCTGTTTCCGATTCTGTGTCTCCCTCTCTCTCTGCCCCTCCCCCGTTCATGCTCTGTCTCTCTCTGTCCCAAAAATAAGTAAATGTTGAAAAAAAAATTTAAAAAAAAATCATACTACCAGTTTATTGAGTATCCTTCCAGGCATGTTCTACGCATTTATAAACACATATGATTATTTGTCTATATCTATCTATCCACTTCTGCTCAAATGGAAATAGTACGTTGTATGACATGCTACCTTTTTAAGTTAACAGTAAAACCTTGGAGATATTTTCCCATTAGAACATAGAAAACAGCCTTATTACCAAAAGAAATGCATGGTGTTCTCCTGGTGTTTGTGCTATGGGTTATTTAAGCCAGTCTCCTGATGAGGATTTCCCTCATCTTCTGTTATTACAAACGGTGTTGCAATACACATCCTTGTCGTTTCATCCATGCACAAGTACATCTATAGAATAAATACTTGGAAGTTGAATTGTTGGGTGAAAGCACCCGTGCATTTAAAATTTTGACAGATATTGCTGACTTGTTCTTGGTAGAGGCTGTATCAATTTGCACCCTCATGCACAACACATAGGAAAGTGTCTTGTGTTTATCCTCTTGAATCACCGACATGGTGAATTATCAGACTTTTTGATCTCTGCCAGTCTTGTGGTAAAAAATGGTATCTCCGTGAAGTTTTATTTTACATTTCTCTTGTGAGACAGAGTATCTTTCATTGATGGTTTATGGATACATCAAGGTGATGTATGAAGTGGTTGGCTCGTAAGGGAAATACCTTTGGGTGGGCAAAGTATTGAAGATCTCTCCAGGTACCTTGAACAGACAGCTCTTTATCTACACAAAGGCCAGCCCATCTCAGATCCAAGAGGGAAGGTGGAAGTTCTGGTGAACTGGACAGCACTCCACTGGGTCTTCATGGATGGAATTAGACCACCTGAGACAGAGGGACACCTGTTGTCCAGTCTGACTTTTATCACCAGCCAGGGAAGGGGAGCCTTCTTGGTGAGGAGTCTGTCAGAGGATCGAGGGTTCCCTCCTGAGAACTGAAAGCTGGAGTAGAAGCCCAATTTATCACTTGCAAAGGAGGAAGCCTTGCACTATAGCTCAGAAGCATTAGATCTTTGTAATTTCTCCAGGCTGTCCGTAGGGGTCAGCAATATACATGGAAAAGGGTGTGAACTTGTCTTTCAAGCAGTGAGCAGAGGGATGTGGGTGTCTGCGGGGTCATATGGGAGAGCAGGGCAGCTGAGACCCAGGAGCCTGCTGCGTGGGAGGTTGGAGGGTACAGGACACCAGTGTGCACGTGAAGAGGGGAGGGGACAGCAGGAGTGTGCTACTTTCACGGGCCCTGGCACCTCAGCTCCCAGAACATCTCGGGACCCAGCTCTGCACACACAGCAAGGGGAGACTGCCCAGCCAGCTCCAATCCAGCCAGCGAGGCAGCGGGTGGTCCTCGCCTTAGGCAGAGGGAGAAAAACCAAAGCTGCTCAGTGACCAGAGGAGGGCGACAAGATCCCGCTTCTGACCTTGTAAGAGCCATTCTTGGTCAAGGCAAAGAATGGTTTAGCATTTCCAGGCCACTTGAAAGGTTTTGTTCTTCTGGTGCTGCAGTGTTTGGGGGGTTGGAGAGGGGAAGGGAGAGGTATCACTCTTCACAGCACAGGCAGGGAACTTCTTTCTTTCAAGAAAAATTCGTTGAAGGCTTTTTATGTGCTTAGTTGGGAACCGTCTGAGGGTCACTCTGCCTTGCTATGTGGGATCCACAGGTGCACCTCTGGACCGTTGAGGTGCCCCTGCCCTGTGGCCCACGTGTACCTGCACTGCCCCCCCAGAAAGCACCTCACCCTGTTTTCTGGGGCTGGCTCATTCCCCTCCCTCCGTGAAGAGTCCCTTTCCTTTTTTGTTTTTTTTTTTCAGTGGTAATAACTCACACAACATAAAACTCTCGTCATGGAGATTATTTTAAAGTGTACAATTCAGTACATTCACAGCGTTATGTGATCACCACTATGTAGCTCCAGAACCTTCATCCTCCTCAACAGAAAACTTTATACGCTTTAAGTAGTCACTCCTTTTCCCCTTCCCCCCTCAGTCCCCAGCAACCAATAATCTGTGTTCTGTCTCTACGGATTCACCTGTTCTGGACATTTCATATAAAGGGAACTGTGCAGTATATCTATATATATATATATATATATATATATATAGATATATAGATATATAGATATATATAGTTTTTTGTGTCTGGCGTCTTTTCCTTGGCATAGTGTCATTAAGGTTCATCGATGTTGTAGCATTGTTAGGACTTTGTGAAATTAACATTCGTTCAGTGGAACACAGGGTGCCAATGGCGAGCCCCAGTTCAACCACAGGAGAAATTGCAGTAGAGCAGTTTATTACTCACAGGTCCTGGAGGAAGTACGCAACTCCAGGGGCCACAAAGGAGGTCAAGGCAGAGTGCAGAGAGGGGCAGGACCTGAGCCACAGGCCTGAGTGCTTTGGGGGTTCCTGAGCTAGAGCTCAATTGCTCAGTTTAAACCCCAAAAGCATGGTTTTGGTAAGCCCCACAGGGATCCCATCTAAGGGCACTGGGAGGCAGGAGAATCTGCTTATCCCAAAGGCTGTTGCAGAAGTCGTATCAGGAACCTACATTTGCCTGTGAGTCTGGGCTGCTATTAAATGCATGTGCTTGCATGAGGAGGCTGGTATCAGGCTGAGGTCCCGAAGGTTGCTTGGCCAAACAAAATGTATGCCAAGGCAGTGTACCATGGAGTAGTTTAGCTAAACTCTTGGCAAGCATGCATCAGTCCTTCTTTCCTTTTTATGGCTGGATAGTATTCCGTTGCGTGGATGTGCCGTAGTTGGTGTAGCCATTCATCTGTTGATAAATATTAAGGTGTCTCCATCTTTTGACCATTGTGGATAACGCTGCTATGAATGTTGGTGTACAAGTATGTGAGTCCCTGCTTTCAATCTTTTGGGTACATACCTGCGAGTGGAATTGCTGATTCTATGTTTCACTTTTTGAGGAATTGCCCAGCTGTTTTCTGTAGTGGCAACACCATTTTACATTCTCACAAACAATGTATGAGGGTCCCAATTTCTCTGCATCTTCCTCAACATTTGTTCTTTCTCATATTATTATTGTTATTTTTGGTAACATTATTATCACATGTGTCCTAGTGGGGATGAAGTGTGTGCTATTGTGGCTTTGATTACATTTCTCTAATGACCGCTGGTGTTGACCATTTTGTCACATGCTGGTTTCATTTATGTATCTTCTTTAGAGAAGAGTCTATTCAAACCCCCTGCCCATTTTTAAAATATTGGGTTGGTTGTGTTTTTGTTGTTGAATTTTAAGAGTTGTTTAGATATTCTGGATGCTAGAACCTTATCAGAAATATGATTTACAAATATTTTCTCCTGTTCTGTGGGTTGTCTTTTCACTTTCTTGATAGATGCATAGGAGTTTTTTAATGTTGGTGATATCCAGTTAATTTTTTTCTTTTGTTGCTTGTGTTTTGGTCACATGTAAGAAGCCATTGCTCAATTCAAGGTAATGAAAACATTAACCCCTATGTTTCCTTCTAAGAGTTTTATAGTTTTACTAATTATAATCAGGTCTTTGATCTATTTTTATTTTTATTTTTTATTTTAGAGAGAGAGAGACCGTGTGGGCGAGAAAGAGGGGCAGAGGGAGAGAGAGAGTGAGAGAGAGAGAGAGAGAGAGGAGAGAAAGAGAATCTGAAGCAGGCTCTATGCTCAGTGCAGAGCCTGATGCAGGGCTCAATCCCATGACCCTGGGATGGTGACCTGAACCGAAATCAAGAGGCGGATGCTCAACAGACTGAGCCACCCAAGTGTCCCATGAACCATTTTCTAAAAGTATTATCTCTGTGGGTTTTTTTTATTGACATGTAACATTATGTTAATTTCAGATATACACTATGATGATTCGATATTTGTGCTTTTGATCCATTTTAAGTTAATTTTTGCATATGGTGTGATGTAAGGATCCAACTTTATTCTTTTGTATGTGGATATCCAGTTGTCCCAGCACCATCAGTTGAAGAGACTATTCTTTCCCGCATTGAATGGTTTGGCATCCTTGTTGAAGATCTGTTGACCATGAGATGTATGGTTTCTGGAGTCTTAATTCTATCCCATTCTCTTTGTTTTAGCACCTGCCTGGAGTATTTAAGAATAAGGTGCTTTTCCCTTTCTTCTCCTTCTCCTTCTCCTTCTCCTTCTCCTTCTCCTTCTCCTTTGGTGCTTTTCTTCTATTCTCCAAGCCCTTGTCAACCTTCTTAGTTACTATTCCGGATGCTTTCTTTTCATTCACCATGTGCTCCCCTCCAAACCCTAGCCTAAGATGCTATGATGTCAATGTTTATGTAGACAGTTCTTCTGACCTGATCTCTCAGTTCTCAAGCCTCCTCTCCTACAGGAGTCTTCTCCTGCCCTACCACAACCACTTGCTTCCACTGGTATTCCCTTGACCTTGTCCTCACCAATAACTCCACTCTCCATAACCATAGTTTCAGAAACCCTAGGCTCCAACCACCACCTCATATTTACTAGAGGGTTGTAAACTAAAACAGTGAGACCCCACTACATACCTATTAGGATGGTTAAAATCCAAAACACTGGCAATACCAAATGTCAGTGAAGCTGTGGACCAGTAGGAATTTCCATTCACTGATGATGGAAGTGTGAAATGGAACGGCTACTTTGGAACAGTTTGACAGTTTCTTACAAAAGTAAACATGGTCTTATCTCATGACCCAGCCATCACACTCTTAGGTGTGTATCCAAACAAACTTAAAACCTGTGTCCACACAAAAACATGTGCACAAATGTTTATAATAGTAATCACCAAAAAATGGGAAGGAACCAAGATGTCCTTCAGTAGGTGAATAAAAAAAACTGTGTTGCATTCAGTTGATAGAGTGTTTTGCAGCAATAAAAAGAAAAGAGCTATCAAGCCACAGAAAGACATAGAGGATGCTGAAATGCATATTACAAAGTTAAAGCAGCATATCTGAAAAGCCACATACTGTATGATTCCTCCTGTATGATATTCTGGAAAATGCAAGATTATGGGTCAGACACTTGAGGGGAGAATGGAAGACATGAACAGGTGGAGCATGGGGGGATTTTTAGGGCACCGAAGCAGTTCTGTAGGATATGGTGATGAAGGATACATGCCATGATACATTTGTCAAAACCCAGAGAACGTTACAAAACAAAGAGTGAATCTAATATAAATTATGGATTTCAGTTAATGATAACGTGTCAATATTAATTCCTTAATTTTAATAAATGTGCCATGCCAATGCAAGATGTTAATAATAGGAGAGACCGAAAGGGAGAGAGGGAGTGTATGAGAACTTCAGTTCTTCTTTGAACTTAAGAAATAGTCCACTAATGAAAAAAACTTAAAATCTCAGCAGCAAGGGCGTCTGGGCGGCTCAGTCTGTTGAGCATCCAACTCTTGATTTCGGCTCAGATCATGATCCCAGGGTGGTGGGATTGGGCCCCACGTAGGGCTCCATGCTGAGTATGGAGCCTGCTTAGGAGTCTCTTTCTGTCCCTCTGCCCCTCTCCCCAGCTCACGCTCTTTCTCTCTCTAGAAAAAAAAAAATCTCGAAAAGAAAATTAAAAAAAAAGGCAAGTGGGAGCATCTGTCTCCATCTTGAAACCATGAAGACATAAGGCTGAGAACAAGATCCAACACCCTGAAGTGAACAGAATAGAGAATAAATAAATTTTGTCTGAAGATGTTGAAAGGTAAGATTAACCCTGAAACCGCCTCATCTCCAGATTTCTTGTTGTAAGAAAAGAAATCTCTCATTGTTTATCACTTTTAATTGGCCTTCATTTACCTGCAGTTGAAAACATCCTACTTCATGTCTGAATATAATAGCCCATTTTATACACGGGTAAACTGAGGTTAGGAGAGATTCAGCTACTTTTCAAGAACACAAAGCTAGAAAGTGTTATGGATGGGATTCGCACCTGGTTTTCCTAATCCCTAATGTTCCACAGTCTTTCAATCTAATGTATACTTTCCTTGCGTGTGGGCAGGACTTGTGATTTGCTTTTAGACAATAGAATGTGACAAAAGTGTTAGCCTCTCACTGCCTGTTTGATGAAGTCAGTGGCTATGTTAGGAAGGCAAGGAATTACAGCCAGCCTCTGGTGGAAAGCAAGCAAAAATCTGGGACTTCAGTCATATAGCTCAACAAGAGAATGAGCGCGAAGACATATTCTTCACCAGTCGAGCCTCTGTGAGAACGCAGCCCAGTTAATACACTAATTATAGCCTTGTGACCCTAAACAGAGGGCCCAACAAAGCCGTGCCTGGACTCCTGACCCATAGAAATTGTGAAGTAATAAAAGGATGATGTTGTAAGCTATTAAGTTTGTGGTGTATCTGCTACGCAGCTGTCAATAACTAATAACACTATGCCTTGCGTGAGCCATATTTTGATGCTCTGCAATTATCTAAATTATGTTTTATAAATCTTGACATTGATACGGATATTAGACTTATGTTTCAGATGGGTAAACAATGATCCTGGAATACAGCAATTTGCTAGCCAGCGTTCTTATCTTTTTGTTTTGAATTGCAGGAAAACACAAAAAGAAATGTGTGTCATTTGAACAGAGCATAATTCAATTGTCTTTCTTGAGACCTTGTGTCAATCTGATTAGCAAGCAAATTGTTTTTTCTTCTGGCTCCCTGGGCTGTAAATATTTTCTATCTTCTAACTCCTTTTTCCAGAAGGGATTTATTATCCCAAATAACAAAGTACTTTCAGATTCAAACAATGTGTTTCACAGTTTCTCTTTTAATGAAAAGCTTATCCCATTTTAAAGACACCCATCCATCTGATTTTATATTCCTCTTTCTATATGAAGACTTATTTATGCTGATTACATAGACTTCATATAAGCAATTCTTGTTAACGGCCCTCCATCAGACAAAAGGTAAAGTCTCCCTTATCGTGAAAATGTAGCTGAGGTATAGCCTGGTGGGAAGAATTAAATTTCCTAGCCCGGTCACTCCAGCTTATAGATTTGGCTTACAAAAGTGGGCTGCCTTTTATTTTATTTTATTTTTATTTTTATTTGTGTTAAAGTATAACTGATACACAATGTTACATTTGTTTTGGGAAAGGTGGGCTTGCTTTATTTAATCTGGGGGGGCGGGGGGAGGAGACAGGGAACAGAACTCCTGGGCCAAGTCCAGGGCCAATTCTAGAGCATAATATTAAAACAAGCCAAGAACTCTGGTTTTGAGTTACGAGCATGTGGGATTGACTAGAAATAGGCTGGAAGTCGGTTACATTTTAAGGAAGTTTATTGCCAAGGAATCCCAGAGCTGTCAGACAACTGCTAGGTCAGTCCAGTTGCTCACAGAGAATAGGCTGTTGAACCTGTAGGATCCTCAGAAAGGACATTCTTCCCAGTGCCCACCTGTGAAGCAGCCGGGGAAGACCAGCTTCAAGGGAAGCCTTCAGGGAGCAGACCTGTGGGCAGCCAGACCGGGCTGACACTGTGTAGGGAGTCCCTCTCTTTCTGTTCCAGAGGCCCCCATGCGTGGTTCACCTTTCTCCCTTTTTCCCAATGGAGTTTGTAAGGCAGTTATCTTGTTCTCATTCACCACTGGGTTTTGGCCACGCTGGGGCTGGTTGCTTACTCTTTAGCTTTTGGTCATTGATCTGCTCCACCAAGGTCTCTCAGAGGATTGTTTTTCTCACAGAGATCCTGGATTTGGAGGTGGATGAAGCAACTGGTTTGTTCTTTTGGGGAGGGACTGAGCATATAGCATAGGACCTGAGCTTTTCAGAAAGTCTGCTTATGAGAAGGATATAAATGGAGATCAGGTAACCAAGGGGTGAGCTATATTGGAAACTTTCTGGCTCTCCCTCTGGCCTCTAGTCTTTCCTTCATTCTTCCCAACAGTCTCAATTTCCACTGAGGATCCAGATGGTTCTGGGCTAAGCTCGTCTGAATGCTCTTTCTCTCTGGCCAGAGAAATTGGTTTTGAGCGGCTAAGTCACTCTAATCAGAATGCTTCTCAGAACTTTAGTGGAGGGTTCTGGACTTAGATGATCTTTTTTTGCTTTCCACAATGTGGAATACAGATATGAAGCCCAAAATCGTGGCTGCCATCTTGTTTTCACTTAAGAAGCCAGTCTGCAATGAAACTGACACATCAAGGGGAACAGGGCTGAGAGAATTACAGATAAACTAGAGCCTGATCCTGATCAAACCATGCCTGAAATCCTTCCACCTTGGGGTTTTCTAGTCACAGAAGCTTATAAATTCCCCTGGAGCTTAAGAGAGCGTGCATCGCTTTTTCATTTATTTGCAACAGAAAGCATCCTAACTGGCACCAGGGGTTCTGGCTGCTACCACAGGTCTGGGAGGAGAGTCCACGATGTCAGAAGACCCACAAAGCTGGAAGGGCAATGTAAGTGGTTTTA
This sequence comes from Herpailurus yagouaroundi, assembly GCF_014898765.1. Classification (NCBI taxonomy): domain Eukaryota; kingdom Metazoa; phylum Chordata; class Mammalia; order Carnivora; family Felidae; genus Herpailurus; species Herpailurus yagouaroundi. The sequence goes on from NW_024412397.1 coordinate 24,475,082, forward strand.
CAGGCAACAGGTAAATCTAAGGAAGTCAGCTGAAGTGGGCAGAGCCACACAGGGCCCAAGAGGTCAGGGGATTGGTCAGAACTCCATCACAGAGAAGACAGCAAAGTGAGATTTGCTCAGGTTCTACTTTAAATGGGAACAAGCTGCTGGGAGTCTGAGTGAGGACCCTCAGCCGAGGGGTGGAGCTCTCACCTCGGTTGTTGGAATTAGGTGTGTACAGGTGTCACCCATCTCCAAAAGTCTCTCGGCCTTGTTTTCACAGTGGTTCCTCCCAACTCTTTATAACCTGGTCTTCATAAAGGCCACGTCAAGACACCCCCTTTCTCTTGCCCCCGTCCTCCTCTTTCCTCTAAGATTATCCCTTTGGACTGAGAGGTGAGTCAATGGGAATCATAAGGAAATATCTTGCACCATCTTCTGGAGGCTGAAAGTGTTCATGACTGACTAGTCTAACTAGAACCCAATTCTTTCCAGTAACAGTTTGGCCCGGCTTCCCAGAGCTGGAGCACCTCACTGGGTTTACAGACCCACTGTGTGTCCTTGAATTCTTAGCACACTGTCCCCTCAGCCTGGAATACTGTGCCCCACCTGTCCACAGGGCCGTGCCTTGTCTTCCGCAGGACGACCTGATGAGGAAGACCACTTAAAACACCACCTCCTGTTTCCAGTTGCCAGCACTTTCTAGCCTCATTGCCTTCTTTATTTTTGTCTGATATTTGCTACCTTCTGCATATTATACTCTTTGTTGTCTGTTGCCCCTCATTAGGACGGAGGGCAGAGTCCTTATCACTTTTTTTCATTGCTGTCTCTTGCATATCCAAACTAGGGCTTGATATTCAATCAATACTTGCACGGTTTAACCTACAGTTAGGCATATTAATTTTTTTAAACTTTATTTACTTAAGTAATCTCTACACCCAGTGTGGGGCTTGAACTCATGACCCCCAGATCAAGAGTTGCATGTGCTTCCAACTGAGCCAGGCTGGAGCCCCAGAAACATTGAATTTTTTCTAAGACACATAAGTAAAGAAAAAAAAATGTGCATTTTAAAGAGTTTTTTTTGTGTTTTTTTTGTGTTGTGTTTTTTTTTTTTTTTTTTTTTTTTACAGGTGCCTGGATGGCTCAGTAGGTTAAGCCTCTGACTCTTGGTTTGGGCTCAGGTCATGATCTCACGGTTTGTGGGTTTGAGCTGCTAGAGCAGAGCCTGCTTGGGATTCCCTTTCTCCCCCCCTGTCTCTGCCCCTCCCATGTGTGCTCTCTCTCTCTCTCTCAAAGTGAATGAAACTAAAAAAATATTTTTTTAAAGTTTTAAAACCACGAGATCATGACCTGAGCTGAACTCGAGAGTTGGACGCTTAACCAACTGAACCACCCAGGCAGCCAAGAGGTATTTATTTATTTATTTATTTATTATTTTTTAAATATTGATTGATTGATTGCCTCTTACTGTTCTCAATGCAGTGATCAGGAATTTTGGCTGAGTGGGATTCTGGCTCTGATTCTCTTGAATGTGGAACAGCCTAAAAGTCCGCAATAACGGAGCGTAGGAGATGTGAGAAGAGTTGCTGGAAATTTGTCCTGACTGGGAAAAGCAGAGGTGGGGTGAGTGTCACCAATACCCAGGCACCCAATTCCCCTGGAGCACAATGGGAAAGTGGCATTGTCATGAGGCAATACACCAAGGCACAGTGGATGGCGAGGTGCCAGAAAGAAGAGAGAGGCCAAGGAAAAGTGTGCATACAGAGTAGCACGGAATGCAACATTGCAGGAAGAATCAGTTAAGAAAAAGATCTTGGAAATAAAAATAAAAGTTTGTCAAACGATGGGATGATGAAGTTGGAAAGTGTCCTAGAAAGAACAGCAACAAAAAGAACAATGAGGAAGAGGAAGTAAAGATAAGATAAACGACCATTCCAGGAGGCTGACATCTAATAGCCACTCTAGAAAGAGCAACAGAACAGGAAGAAGGGGTTTATCCAATAGTGTGACAATATTGGGCAGGAGGGAAGTAAGGAAGGGTCAGATTAAAAGTGCTCAGCCAAGGCCTAGCATGATAAATGGGGGAGAAATCCATCTGAAGGCATGCCAGTGTAAAATATTATAACAGGGCTAACAGAAGATCCTAAAATTACCAGGGAAAGAAAGAGAAAAAATATGACAACAACAGGCCAGCTGCAGAGCAAACAGACTAGCCTGAGACTTCTCCGCAGCTAGGAGCTGAAGACCAGGGGAGAACTTTGTCCTTACAGTTCTTAATTTTTTTTTGAATGTTTATATTTGAGAGAGAGAGAGAGGCAGAGAGAGACAGAAACAGAATCCGAAGCAGGCTCTAGGCTCTGAGCTGTCAGCACAGAGCCAGACGTGGGGCTCGAACCCATGAGCTGTGAGATCATGACCGGAGCTGAAGTCGGATGCTTAACTGACTGAGCCACCCAGGGGCACCTCTCCTTAAAGTTCCGGGAGAAAATTGTTTCCCATCCTGAGTTCTGGTCCCAGACACTGTTAATTGAGTATGAAATTCAATTAAGACATTTTGGGGCAATGCAAATTGTTTTTAAAACTTAACATCCTGCAGTAGGGCTGTTCCACAAGCATTTCATTCTCCTTTCAGGAAGTTACTTCTCTTTCCCCTTTGAGTTGCTGTGGCCGTGTGACATAGCACACCTTTTAGAAGTGTCTCAATGTCCTGGGATATTCTGGTCTGGTCTTTCTTTCTTTCTTTCTTTCTTTCTTTCTTTCTTTCTTTTCAGTCTTTGTTCTCTTTGCTTTTTGGTTCAGGGGGTTTCTGTCGAGAAATCCTCCAGCTCAGAAATTCTTTCCTCAGTTGTGTCCAGTCTACTAACAAGCCCGTCAGAGGCATTCTTAATTTCTGTGACAGAATTTTTTATTCCTAGTATTTCTTTTGGGGTTCTTTCTTAGGGTTTCTCTCTCTCTGCTCACACTGTCCATTTGTTCTTGCATACTGTCTACGGCATCCATTAGAGCCCTTAGCGTATTCATCAGAGTCGACAAATTCCTGGTCTGATAAATCCAGCATCCCTGCCGGGTCTGGGGATTCAAGTCCTGAGAGAGGAGAAGGGTGATGTGTGAGGATGTCAGCCCTGCAGCCGGTCTACGGTGTCAGAAATGTTGGCGCAGAGTGGGGCAGGAAAATGAGGAGGGACCCCAAGGAGAAAATGGAACTGACAGATCATCTGATAAAACAGTTTAACAGTATAGTTTTGAAATGAGTGATGTTTTACGGAGTGGTTGGAGTTGGCAGGAAAACACAGCCATGGGTTTAAGAAAACAACTGAATTTGGAGCTCCTGAGTGGCTTAGTCAGTTGAGCGTCTGGCTTCAGGTCAGGTCATGATCTCACGGTTTACGAGTGCAAGCCCCGCCTCGGGCTCGCTGCTGTCGGCGCAGAGCCCGCTTCGGATTCTCTGTCCCCCCCCCCCTTCTCTCTGTCCTCCCCTGCTCACGCTCTCTTTCTCAAAAATAAAGAAAACGATTGAATTTAAAAAAAGAGACAACAGGGGTGCCTGGGTGGTTCAGGCGGTTAAGCATTGGATTTTGGCTCAGATCATGGTTCATGGTTTATGAGTTATAGCCCTGTATCAGGCTCTGTGCTGGCAGTTCGGAGCTTGCTTGGGATTCTCTCTCACTCCCTGTCTCTCTGCCCCTCCCCTGCCCATGCTCTCTCTCTCTCTCTCTCTCCCTCTCTCAAAATAAATAAATACACTTAAAAAAGAGGCACAATAATTAATTCCAAGAAAAACAAAAGAAAGGAAATATAATCGCAGAATACCACTTAGCTCAGCAATAAACAACGTCAGAGTGGTAAATTGTAAATATGGACTTAATTCAAAATCATAATGTCATTGGGATGGAAGGAGCAGAAAGGGATGTGGTATAAGGTCTCAAATTTCTATATACTAAATGGGAAGTCTATAGATAACGTTTAAAGTTGCTAAACCCAGAGAAAGTAGTGGAACTGTGTTAGACATAGTAGACAATAAATGTTGGCTACCATCATTATTATTTGTCTCTATTATAGGAGGTTGTGAAGTTGTTACCAAATATTTCATCACATTACCATTGCCTTAGTGCTTTCTTAGTGCTCATCCCCTCCTGGTAGTTGTCCTAGTGGTTGATCAGTGGCTAGTGATGGTGCCATTGTGATTATCTTCCCACTCACTAATCATGGTCCATAGGAAGGGATCTGGGGACCCAGATGGTTCAGAAAAGATGGGTGAGGGCTTCTCCACGTTGTCTCCAAGCCCGAGTGTGGTTGCGTGGTCACTCACAAGGATATGACTTTTGAGGTGTTTCCCAAGGTGAAGGGGATGAAAACCTATTCTATTTCAGAAACTTGAGATGACCTTTGAGCAGAATGAGACTCTTTGGGGATCGCATGTGTTGGGCAGAACTGAAATGAACCAGCGAACTGAATGTCATCTTATAGCACCCCTATAAGATGACACTGTTGCTGCTTCTGTTCTACTATCTGGGTTACCGCATGCACATTCCTGTGGCCCACAAGTGTCAGGTGGGGGTGCTACAAGCCAGACAGGCTGTGTCAAACTCAAAGATGGGGATCCCACTCCAAACCCGGAGTCACAGGAACCTCCCAATCCAGTCTACCTCCAGACAGCACTCGCAGTGAGGGGTCCCGGGCTCCATGCACTGAAGGCAGGTTGGGGAAAGGTGAGGGAAATGACTGAATCAAGGGCAGCAAAATCCTTCAAGAGAGGCACCAGCTCCCCTCACCCTCCCTGTACTTTCTTCACCCATATTTATTTGTTTGTCCAGACGCTGCCTAGTTCCAAGGAAATCAAGGTAGATTAGCCATCTTGACTGACACACCCGTTCAGTTGTCACCTTTCCATCCAGCCTTGGGCATCTATTTCTTTGCGGTGTAGCTCTCTGTGTCTTTGAAGTGCCCACTTTGCCCCCTGCTTGATCTTTTTTGACTAGTCTGGATTCATGCCAGTAACTAAGAGGTATTTTGCTGTTGAAGAATGAAACACAGGCAGGGGGCCTTCACTGGTCAAAGGGCCAGGTGGGACAGCCCAGATAATTCACGCTAACACAGCAATCATTTACGTTAGCTCAGCCAGAATCTAACATACAGCTTCTTTGCTTCATTACTTCCCAAAGACCAGAGAGAGGGTCCTTTGGTTCAAAGTGCTCTAGAAGCATGGAGCATTCTGAAGCTTTTAATGTAATTTATTCTGATGTAACTTAATATATGCTTTCCTTTTAATACAAATAAAGCCGAAATACACAATGTTTGCCAAAATTGCACTGATTCGCTTTAAGAGGTTTTAGCTCTTCACTGTAAGGAGCAGACTTCTCAGTTCGTTACTTATTTTTCATCTGGAAATTTCTTATAACAACAATGAAAGTGGGTGTCCATCTCATATTTCTTCAAGAAGTCAACCCCTCTCCTATCATTTGTATGACCTTGGAGGTTATGACTAGTAAGCTAGATAAAGTCAGATCTGCAGAATCCAATCAAATGTCATTTTGATGGATTCAAATGGATTCATGGATTACAGGGAGACTATGAAAAGAATCTGTAACTGAATCAAGTAAATAGTCAAACCCCATCAAGTGACTGCCAACCTGTCTGTGAGTTAGGTACACAAGCATTCAACTTAAGAATGAGGTCATGTGTAACTTGAATTCTGTCAGATTGTAGTTAACATTAATCTGTTAGAACCATCTTACTAATAAATGCATATTGCAAGAAAAATGATCCCTTTAAGCTACGTTTCTAATGTTAAGAAAACTGGTTCAATCCTTTTGAGTTAGTTTGAGCCAGACGAGTAATGTTATAGTGAATTACTTTGTCACCAAGATTGTTGGGAAATACCAACTTCCTTTGACAAATGTAGCTTATAACTCCAAGTGAACAAATACCATTTCTGTAATAAACATTCTCTCAAATGTGGTTACACATTAGTCTTAAGACTATAAGTCAAAACCCTTGAAATGTAAGAACAGAACTTTCAACATTACACCACATTTTAGCAAACTAGACTCTGATGACAAGATGCAGAAAGTGGATAGAATTAGTTTACATTATTTGTTCACAGGTGTATAAATATTCACTATTATTTCTCCTACCTAATAAGATTTAATGGCTACCTCAAGACTTGTTTTTTTCAGAGCACCTGAATCAACAATCTGTGATTTTTCCAGGATTCTTCTTTAGCAATGGCTAACGGGGTCTTAGAGATTCTGCTTCCTCCCACATTTGCTAGCCATTTTCTGGCTTTCTGGCCAAAGCTGAATGAAAGAATTCGTAGTGTACAGTCTGTTTCCACAATGCCATTCGGAAAGCACAGACTCAGATTTGCATTGGCGCCATGATTGTGGAAGATTGCTGTTTCTCCTTGTCCTGGAGAACTACAGTTCCTGTTCTTCTATTCTGCCACAACCTCTGGTCAACTTACAAAATGGCCAGCTTAAAGGAAACCTCACAGTTTGCTTGGAAAATCCTCTAGTCGATTAGAATTCCTTAATTGTTCCCTTAGTGGGTGTTATGGGTGGAATTGTGTCCTCCAAAAAAGATCAGTTCAAGTCCTATTTCTAGTACCTCAGAATGGGATCTTATTTGGGATCAGGGTCTTTGCAGATTTATCCTGGTGAAGATGAGGTCATTATGGTGGGCCCCAATCCAGTATGAGTTGTAGCCTTATGAAAAGGGGAAATTGGACACAGACACCCACAGAAGGAAGACGATGCGAAGACACAGGGAGAAGGCCATGATGTGAAGGTGGAAGCAGAGATGGACCAATGCAGCTCCAAGTCAAAGCGCTTTAAGGATTGCTAGCTGCCGCCAGAAGCTAGAAAGAGGCGAGAAGGATTCCACCTAGAGTCTCAGAAGAACAACAGCCAGCCGACACCTTGCTTGTATACTTCTAGCCTCCAGAAATATAAGGGGATAAATCTCTTTTTTTTTTTTTTAACGTTTATTTATTTTTGAGACAGAGAGAGACAGAGCATGAATGGGGGAGGGTCAGAGAGAGAGGGAGACACAGAATCCGAAACAGGCTCCAGGCTCTGAGCCGTCAGCCCAGAGCCCGACGCGGGGCTCAAACTCACGGACCGCGAGATCGTGACCTGAGCTGAAGTCGGAGGCTTAACCGACTGAGCCACCCAGGCGCCCCAAGAGAATAAATTTCAAGTGGAACTTCGTTATGGCAGCTCTAGTGGGTCCTTTAAACCTGGGGATGATGCAGAATTGAGAACAGAGATTATGAAGCAACCCCAACCCATGATGTTACTATTGCGTGAAATCTGGGAATAACTTGTGCATCTTGGTATGTCTTAGTCTGCATTCCCCCTGGAAAGCGGAGCTACATTGATAACTTTGGGGCAGGCAGTTTATTTTGACAAGGAACCCCAGGGAATAGGAGTAAAACAACAGGACTGGGTGCATAATCGGACTGGTCATTGCTGTGAGTAACCGAGGCTCCATCTTGCCAGCACCTCTGAGGAACATTTTGGAACATGCCGTGGGAACTATCTGCCCAAGGAATGGTAGAGAAGCACATTGAAAGAAGCACCGGTGTCTTTCTCCCACTGGATTTCCCCGCCATGGCATCACATCCCTATCCTCTGGGGTCCGTGCACGTGTGAACGCAGAGTGGTTCCCAGGAGTGCCTTGCCATGGGTCCGAGACGGGGGTGAGGAGCATGGGGATGAGGGGGGCTGTCAGGCCTCACCTGAGCAGAGCTGGGAGCTACAGCAGTGGCTAGAGCACAGGCTGAGAGGCTGTGACTGGGGCATAAGAATCATCCAAAAGTATGTGGAGAAGTTGTCTTATTAGGGTACTGGGCAATTCATTTACATTTAAGCTGAAAAGTGCAAGAGGATTTTAGTCTATAAACAGCATTGGAACATTTGGAGGAACTTAGTCATCATATTTATAAATTTAATTTATTAGATTTTTAAGCGTTTTTTAAGTACTTGTGAAAACTGTTTGGTCTGCCAGACAATTGAATTACTTCTAGAAGGAAACTGAGCACATTGGATTTATCAATACAGTTAAAATACTTAAAGGAAGTTAATTAAGTTATAAAAGTCTCCTTAAAAATTATCATGGGGGGTGCCTGGGTGGCGCAGTCGGTTAAGCGTCCGACTTCAGCCCAGGTCACGATCTCACGGTCTGTGAGTTCGAGCCCCGCGTCGGGCTCTGGGCTGATGGCTCAGAGCCTAGAGCCTATTTCAGATTCTGTGTCTCCCTCTCTCTCTCTGCCCCTCCCCCGTTCATGCTCTGTCTCTCTCTGTCTCAAAAATAAATAAACGTTAAAAAAAATTTTTTTTTTTAAATTATCATGGACATTTGTGAAATTTACAAATAGAACTTGTCTGTAAATTGAACTTAAGGGGTGCCTGGGGGTTCAGTTTGTTAAGCATCTGACTCTTGGTTTCGGCTCAGGTCATGATCTCACCGTTTGTGAGTTCAAGCCCCGCGCTGGGATCCATGCTGATGGTGCAGAGTCTGCTTGGGATTCTCTTTCTCTCTCCCTCTCTCTCTGCCCCTCCTGCCCCCAAAATAAGTAAATAATCTTAAAAAAAAAAAAAAAAAAGGGAATACCCTATCAAATTAATTATAAAAAAAAATTAATTGAACTTAAAAATTTAGGGAAAACTGGGCCTCTCAATGATCTGAATATCAACTTCAAATCCCAAGCTGGCTCCTGAATATGCTTTCCTATACATACAAGCTACTCCTAAAGACTAAAAAAAATCAGGGGCACCTGGGTGGCTCGGTTGAGGGTCTGGCTTTGGCTCAGGTCATGATCTTACGGTCTGTGAGTTTGAGCCCTGCACCAGGCTCTGTGCTGACAGCTCAGAGCCTGGAGCCTGCTTTGGATTCTGTGCCTCCTTCTCTCTCTTTCTCAAAAATAAAAACGTTAAAAATAAGATATTTTTAAAAAGACTTTAAAAATCATAATTATATCTCCAATGCTATGGAAATCATTTTTCTACTATCCTGTCCATCTGAAAAATGAGTTGGTCAAAAGTAGGATAAATAAGATATTTCCATTTAATTTGCAACTTACATTTTGTATCATCTGGGGTTCTTTGGCTGCAAACAAGAGAAATCAATTTTGGCAGAGCAAAGGGAAATTATCGGAAGGATCCTGGGTAGCTCAGAGAATTAATGAAAAGGCTGAGATCCAGCCTCTGAAATGGATAGGCGTCCAGTTGGCCCTGCAAGTCTAAGCAGGGTATGTGCACTCTGTCCTAGGCAGATTCATTTGCAGGTGGCAGAGGCCACTCTGGCTCTTGTCTGACAAGAGAACTTAATTTTGGGAGTTGGGTGCTTGCCAACTCCAGGAAAGGCTGGAGGAGCAGGCTGTAGAACACCACCGCCAGGCTGACATCCTCAGGGAGCACTCACTCTGTCACTGCCAGGAAGTCCAAGGGTCCCATAAACTATCCTTCCTCCCCAACCAGCCTTGCCTTTCGGAGTACCAGAGCATCTAATTTTCCCACAGGTCTCTCCTACTGCTAGAATGACCAGAGCTCAAGCCACTTTCTCCCGGCATGCATTGAAGAGTCTTTCTTACCACCTGGGGCCAGCCCAGCATCCTCAGCCCAGGCCCTGACTTCGTTTTGGTTGTTCCATTAGTGCAGAACAATGGCCGCATAACTAGTGGTATAAAACAATGAGCAAATCCCATTATGTCACTGATTCTATGGGTCAGGAATACAGATGGGGCACAGAGGACAGGGCTTTCTCTTCTCCATGGGAGAATACTCTGGGAATACTCAAATGGCTGGACTCTGGAGTCACTAGAATCCTTCTTTGCTCGAATATCAGGTGCTGTCTGAAGGACAGCTGAACAGAGCATGTGCGTGTGGTCTCTCTGGGACGCCATCTTGGGTGGTGGAATTTCTGAGGGAGGGTCAGTCCTTCAAGTGCACAGGTTCCACTGAGCAAGATGGAAGCAACTCGGCCTTCAATGACCCAGCCTTGGAAGTCACAGAGCATAACTTCAGTTCTGGTCAAATCCTGCTTAGATTCAAAGGGAAGGATACAGACCCTGCCTCTTCCTTGGAGGAGTGTCAAGAATTGGCAGCATTGTGCTCTTCTGAGCTTACACTCATGGTCCTCCATGAAGCTCATCTGCCCCATTTGCTGTCGATCAGAAATCAGCCTGTGTCCCTGTAACTGGACTGCTCTGGCCAGCATGCTACTGCACATGGGTTATTATGACATTAATCCCCACAGCCCCGGGGAGTGTGTGTGTGAAGGCGGTCCTGAGTCAGCCAGAGAATCTGGACTGGTCCCTTCTAGCCAGAGCAACCTCATCATTCACCCTGATATGCAATATGCATGTTATCATTCCCTAGGTGGATGCAAGGTAGACAAAGTTGGGGTGTACTGCACGAGGCCATAAGCTCCTTGCATATGCGAGCTTTGTTTGCTTTCTTCATCACTATATCCCCATGGTGCTTCACACACAGCAAGTGCTCAACAAACACTCGTTGAACGAACGAACAAATGAATGAATGAATGAATTTGCTCTGATGTTCATGACACGAAAGCAGCCATTGTGGTTCGTCTGTTAGGGAAGGGCTATGCATAGAGAGTTACCAGGAATGTCCTGAGGTAGTGAAGCCACTCTCCCCCACCCCAGGTCTTTGGTTCCACGAGGCAGGTCACTTGTACCCCTTTCTCCAAGGGCTCTGTGCTCTCTTCACCACTTTGGGTCCCACTAGCATTGGTGCCTCCTTTGGCTCCAACCTCAGCTGGTTGAAAAAGCAGAAAAAAGCAAGCGTGAGCAGGAAGACAGGTAAAGCGGAAAACGCGTTCTCTTCAGCTCTCTCCTCTTTCCTTCTGGGCCCTCGCCCATCAGAATCGCCCTTGACAGGCCCTTCTTGGCAATGTAGGCTCTTCCCAGCAGGAACCTCAAAACCCTTCCAGCTTCTACCCAGCACCCAGTTCCAAAGCTGCTTCCACATTTTTAGGTACTGATTATAACAGCACCCCACTTCGTGGACCAAGTTCTGTTTTAGACTGTCCAGGCTGCTATAACAGAAATCCCATAGACAAGGTGGCTTATAAACAGCAAACATTTATTTCTCATAGTTCTGTAGGCTAACAAGTCCAGGATCAAGGTGCCAGCAGATTCAGTGTCTGGGGAGAACCCACTTCCTCATCGACAGGCGTCTTCTCACTGTGTCCTCACATGGCAGAAGGGGCAAGGGAGCCCCATGGGATCTGTCTTATAAGAGCGCTGATTGCCCCCCCACCCCCTGCCAAAAGTAAGAGTGCTGATCCCATCCTTGAGGGCTTCACCTTCATGACCAAATCACCTCCCAAAAGTCCTTCCTCCCAACACCATCACCTTGGGGGTTACAATTTCAATGTAGGAATTTTGGGGCACCCAAACATCCAGTCTATAGCACTCACTCCCCCCAACCCCCACCATAAGCTACCCCTAAACCTCTGGGCACCCAGCCCTAAGGCCCAATTCCATACCCCAGTCCAGCCACGGACCACCTGTGAGGTCACACACAGAGCACTGGAGCTCCCCTTCCTTAGTGTTCCCATCTGGAACTTTCCTGCCTTCCTCCTGGGCTGGGCTGAGGTCATAAATAGATGTTCTTTCTGCAAGCTCTGAAGTGTTCTCACAGGGAGGAAGCGCATGTGCTTTGGTTGTTCAGAGGCTGTCATATTTATCTGTTTTCCCAGCCCTTGGGGTACGGTAGATCCTCACTCCCTATTTGTTCATTGAGGGAACAATTGAAGTAATTTTTAATTGTCCCGGTTCTGCAGGTCAAGAAACAGGGGCGCAGAAGGATGACCTAAGCTCTGAATGAAAGGAAAACTTTCAGACGGACACCTGCTGAATTGCCAATTATCTCTTGGCCCCCAGATGTCCTCCTTTCCTATTGTCCATGTCAGTTGGAACAATGAGGCTCAAGGATCAAATTTGAACCATGGCTGCAGCTGAGCACAACCTTTATAAACTCAGCACCTCTCTCTCCTAAACTCAATCAGTTCCTGCTCATTTAGCTTCTTCCCCGATTTGGATGGAGGTTTGGTGCTGGGTCTGCAAGTCAGGGTCTAGGAGGCAGAGTGGACATTTCTGGCCTCATAGTGCAGGGGAGAGCAGAGACCAGGCTGCTGGAAGAAAGATGATCAGTGCAGACTTCTCCTGCGGGGGCCCGATTCCAACGGCACGCCAGGCTCAGGCCACATCTTTCTCGTGTCATCCAGTTTTCCCACGAGGTGGGCGTGTTGTGTGTGCGTCCAGATCTACGTCTGTTCTTGGCCTCCAGAAGGGCAGGTTGTGCAGGAGCGGAACTGGCTGGGGGCGTGCTCTTAGGGACACGCATTAGGACAAGTAGCTCATTAGGGGTAAATACACAAAAACCAAATTGAGTAACATTCTAGTTCATATGAAAACAAGCCCCTGGGCAGCTTGTGCCAGATGAGGTAAATGGAAAAGCATGATGTCATTGTTAGGCAGGAGTCTCTCTGGCGCCCCTTCCTCCCTCCCCTCTTCTCTGTGTCTCCTCTTTCCATCACCCCTTATTGCCTCTCTCCCTCTCCTCACTTCTTTAATCTCAGGATCAGCGCCCCTCCTTGTTCTCTTGGGGGCATCTTCTCGCCTTCTTCAGAACCCTTCTGACAAGACCCAAGCAGGCTATCGCCTGTCCTTTAAGAGAAATTCATTAACAATGAGGGGCAAACAACTGATAAAGCACTAAATCATTTGGTTTCCAAGGGCACTCATTATACTGGCCTTTTGACAGGTAATAAGCATCTCAAAGCCTGCTCCCCAAAGGAAAAAGGGTCTCTAACAGTGGAGTTCGTTCCCCACCTAATGAGTGGGTACGGTGTTTTGGGGACCTATTTTGGAGTCCTTGAAATCATATCCTACAGATTCTACCTACAAGGCCGGCAAATTATGCATTCAGCTGAGTAGAAACATTTGGGGAGGTGGGAAAGGAAGGGACAAAGTCAGCTTGGCTCAGAAGCAAGTCTGGCCCATGTGTGGGCCTGTGGGTCTGTTCACTGCCCCCTTCCAGCCTGGAGCAGGTGCTCAGCAGACACGGACAGGATGCTTTGTCTTTGCTCAGTCGAGTCAGATCTCATTATCCTCTCCTTTGCAGCAGCTGCTGGCTGCTTTTTCCTCAACTCTCCCCTTCCCTGCCTGCTGCCCACCCTTCTTTTTCTCCCTATACCCCCAATCAATACTCCTTGCTCTTCCTGGTAATTCCATCACCAGGCATTTGGCCTAATTTCGGGTGCATGACTTACCAAGCACGGCAGATGGAAGGCATCAGAATCCCCAAATGAAGAGCTGGCTTGGGACTTGGCCTGAGTCAAACTGGTGATGCTCGAAGCATAGGAACAGCCACAGTGCATAAGTTTCCGACTCCCCTTGCCGTGCTGCGTGGTCCTTTCGGGCAGGGGTGGGTCAGCTCTGTTCGTGCTATATCCCCAGCTCTAAGCACTGTGCCTAGGGGACACTTTATCAGCTGTGTTGTTGCATTAACCGTGTCCGGTCCCGTCTGGGGCTCCTGTTGCCTTAGAGACTTGCCCCAGAGAAACCTCTTGTGGTTGCCAGAGCCATCCATCCAGGTGTGTGTCCACCTGAATTCCTCCCTTTTAAGTAATCCTTCCCATTAAACAATTAGACATGCGTAAAGGACCTCATAGTATGTTGCACGTCTGGGCCCATCATCTCAGGGGATCATGGGATCATCTCAATTGTGCCAAGTAGATAGAGCAGGGTCCACATTCCCCACGGTGCAGATGGGTGGGGGAAGGACCCAGAACTCCTGTCTCCTGGCCCGGAAGTCTGCTTGCTACCCCCCACGCATGTACCCCACGCCGTCTTCCCCACATTTCTGCTTCCTTTCCCACCAGGGAGGGAATCCACTCTCCTTCCCTCTGTCCTGATCAGCCCCTTGGGTTTCAGCCCAGCTCTTCATCTGGTCCTGCATCTCAGCCAGAACTCTTGCTTCCCTTACCGTGGCTGTTCACATCCTACAAATGTTGACCGGCGCCCTCTAGTCTCAGCCAGGGTTCCCACTTCTGTTCTCACATCCCTTTCACCGTGGCCATCTTGTGGCTCCCACCCTGAGAATTGGCTCTGCCCTTAACAACACCCTCACCCCCTCCCTTTAACAATGGTTTAGTGGTCATTTTCCAGCACCCTCTTAGCTTCTTGAGATATCTAAAAAGAATACACCTCCTCTACTATTTCAAACATTATCCCCTCTGCTCAGTGTGTTAGGGTTTGCATTTCAAAGCCCTAAATAAAATTGCTTTACTTCCCTTCATAGTTGATGTCCCCCCAATCCCGCCCCCCCCCCCCCCCCGGACTGGTTAGGAACAAAACAGCAGGAAAGGAAGAGGTGTGAGGTTCCCTTAACAGTGCTCATTGTGTCTTTCACTTTCCTTTCTCTTCTCCCTACATCCAGCAGAAGGGAGCTGAGAGCCAAGGGTGAGGAGACAGGTGTGGGGCGTAGTTGCAGGAAAGTCAAGGATGCTCTGGGCAGGTGAGTGCACGGTGGGGGCAAGGTGCTCCCAGTGGAAATCTAGAGTGACCGCTCTGTGGGGCTGCTTTGTCCTGGGGTGGTTTGCCGAAAACTTTCCCTTCTCAGTTGTGAAGGAGATCAGAATGTGCCTCCCACAAAATATACCACTTGGGCATAAAGATTATTTTGAGCTGGAGGCAATTTGAGAATCCAAAGATGCAGAAAGAAACCTTCTTGGAGCTTCCCTTATCTGGCTAAAAGCAATAAAATCTGGGGAAAAAAGTCTGCGATAAATTCCTTCTTCAGGCCAGGCCTACTCCCAGAGGAGAACTGAATATAATCTACCCAAATCCTTCCTTCAGGGTGTTTTAAGGCCCTGAAGGAACGGAAGTTCACTCATCATTGTAAAGAAAAATACAATCACAAACTTTATCTCTTGAGTGTCCTCCTAAAAACCCATTTAGTTTTTCCTAAACCCCATAAAAGCCTTTTCTTCCCCACTCTTTCTCCTACTAAGTTAGGTGCATAATCTTCTAACTTCAATGATTTAATGTACCAGCTACTTCTTTTGTTGGTTCCCAGGTGTGTACGAATAAACCTTTTGTTCCCATCAATCTGTCTTTCATGAGTTTAATTCACCGACCCCAGATACAGAACCTAAGTGGGGAGAGGAAGTTTTTCCTCCCCAACAGTTGCACATCAGATGTGGAGAGTATCCAGCAGCTTGGATACTGGTCCCTGATGTCAGATGTTTGGTCTGCAGTGGGAGTCCTTTCCTGGGCCCCCACCTTGTAGAGGCAACCAACTCACTTTCTATGGACTCCTGCAGACGATTTTGACTTAGAAAAACACAATTTTTCTCTGCTTGTTATCTCAGCACCCCCCCCCCATGAATATATTTAGCCTTCATCTTAAGAGGTTTACAGAGGTCAATTTTATGCATATATGTGTGTATATATTTACATACACACACACACACACACACACATATATATACAAATTTTTTTAACTTTCTGCTTTATAATCTTTACACACAACAACCCACACTCATACACATTATTTTTCACAGCGTCCCTGAACTGGAAGTGCAGCTATTAAAATTTGAGGTCTCCTACAAGCAAGAGTTTGTCATCAAATTCCAGTCTGATTGTTTTTAGTTCATCACTTGCTTCGTTCCCATTAAACGCCTGTCGGGCTACAAGTCACATAAGCAGAGTTAAAAAAAAAAAAAAAGAATATCACACTTTCCAGGGGAGGTGATGAGCTGGCCCCCCATAGTAGAGTGGGTGGTGGCCCTGGGGATGGTAAGACGCTGGAGCAGTGGGCATTCTCTGGAAATCTGTCCTCTATTGCCATTGCTCTCGCCTTTGGTTCAAGAACGATACCATTCCATTGCAAATCGGGGCCAGAACTGTTTCATGAGATTACTGCGGGACTATTTACCTAACCAATTCCCTTAAATGGAAATCCCTTAAGCACACCTGACTTCTCAAACATCCCTGGGGCAGTCCTCTTTGGTCCTTTATCTTTTTGGTGACCCGTTACTACAGGCAGTGGAAGCTCTGGCACTCTTGGGCAATGTGGCCACATCGGGGCACCAGCCAGGATTTTCAGGTAGGGCTGAGACCCGTTTGACAGAAGACAGGGCTGAATCCACACTTGAGGATAGAGAATTCTGAGCGTGATTCTGATCTGTCAGCTCAGCCTGCTCAGAAATCCACCCTCCTAGAAGAGCCCATTCCTGGGATTCCAGGCCATGAATACTGATGGCCTGTCATCCTGCTGGTTTGTGCAAACAAAAGGTCTCCCCTAGGCGGGACTGAAACCAGCGTGAGAATAAGTGATAGGGAGACACGAAGTGATGGATTTTGGCCAGCGGCCCCCAGAGAGGGCTGTGAAACGAGAAAGGAAAACAGAAATTACACAAAGCAACCTGGAGGTTTTCCTGGCGAGCAGCCAGAGGTGTTAACAGTGAGAGTTCTCCACTAGGAACGGCTCTGGGCATGGAGGCCAGAATGGGGCTCTGCCTTTCAGGAGCAGGCAGGGAGGAGGCAGGAGCGTTGGGCAGAACAGCTGGTGGGCTGCGGGATAACTGCCGTCACAGCCAGGCTGGGGTTCATAAAACTTTAATAGCTGCTTCGCAGAGCCTAATCCCATAACCCTAGCAGGCTTCTCCCCCGCCCTCTTTTAAGTCAATAGACTTTCTGCAAGAAAGAAGCCAAGGAGGGACCTGTTTCTCCCTTGCCCTAGAGAGGGGGGTCTGCGCCTGCTCAGAGGCTCCGGGGTGGGCCCTGCAGGCAGTGGCTCCGCCTCAGGGCACCAAGCCCCGCCCCTTCCCTCCGCCTGAGGGGCGGGGCCTCGAGGCAGAAAGAGGCAGAAAAGTAGAGTGGCTGTAGTTAACAACATTTTTGAGTGCCTCTGGCGGGCACAGGAAGGGACTGTGATCCGGCTTCACTATACCTTTCCTGCAGCCACCACTGCCCCAGCAGCTGCCGCTTGGATGTTTGGCCCCAGTGGCCTCCACGGTAAACATGGTCGTTCAGAGCCTGAGCTGAAGGGGGAGGACATGGAAGGTGTCTTGGGTGGCGAAGATGGCTTCTTTGGTGCTTACGTAGGTGCCTCTTGGTGACCACAGGAGCTATTGGAGAAGCAGTTGATGAAGGCTAGAAGTCCTGCATTATCAGGCTAGAGAAGAGACCGAGGAATGGCTACAAGGCCAGCCCAGCTCTCTGGCTACAGGGCCTGGGAAGTGTGGTGATATAATTTTGAGATAGAGAAATCAACTCCGGCTTTACTACCAAGGAAAGATCCACTGCAGGCCTTCAGATTAGTAACCAGGCCAACCCAGGGAGGCAGTATCTTAACTGTGAAGGCTCCTAGTGCAGAAAAGTGCAGGTCAAGCTCTGGAGGCCCAGAGTCCCTGGGCTTTCCGATCTGAATGCATCTCCTTCCCCATTTTCACCCACCCATATTCTCTGCCTCCTGTGAGGTTCTACTGGCTCTCCCTCTCCAACCAGAGATTTTAGATTCTCTGTCCAGAAAAATAAAAACTTTCCCCTATGGGCTCTTCCCCACCTCTCCCTACAGAAATCCCCCCTTTTCCCCCAGGCCAGTTCAACCTTCTTCCCTTAGTGGGCAAGGATTCTTCCACCTGGTTTTCATCTCTCTTTGAAGAGAGGTTCTCACAGCGGAGGTAAAACGTTACCTCTACCCATTTAGGTTTTCAGCTGGGACTCTAAAGAAAAGACACCTATTAATAAGAGAGAAGGGTTTATTAACATGTGCAGCGCACATCATGCGGGAGAAACCTAAATTAAAGAGTAATTCAAAGTTGTGGCATAGAACTCCCAGCATCTTCAACAAAGAACATTACATCTATACAGAAATGACAGAACAAAAGAAAGGGATTTCAGGCTTCCAAGGGCAGTGGATTGTGGGAAAGGAAAACATATAGGAGAGAACTAATGGAGTACAATTTGTTTGCAGATTCCTCTGGTGCCTTCTCTGGGCTGATAAGAGTCTGTCTGCAGTAAAAGGAAAATGTATACCCTTAGGCAAAGAGGAGGAAAAGTAGAGAGAACTTTCCTATATTTGCTGCTGCTTCGTTGCCTTCCATTCAAAGTGGCATATTTTGGGGTGGCATAATTCTGCTACCCTACATTCTATTGCAGACTTAAACTTTTACTGGCCATCTCAGCCAGACTGGTCTGACCTCTGACCCTTTTTTCAGGCTTTGCTCTCTGTCTAGGTAAGCTGGTGAAGGATCTCTTGCTAGAGCAATGTGTTGTGTTTTTCAGGTAATGTGGTTGCAGGTGATGATGAAATGCAGTAATGGGAGCGATGTCGGTGCTCTGGGACAGACTTGAGTAGGAGTGTGGGGGGAGACGTCTCTTCTGTGGAGCTTTGTTCACTCCACTGGGGGGGCACATGCCTCCCTCATGAGAGGTCTAGCCCTGGCTGCCTTTTTATCTGACCCAGTCCCCTTAGGTTTTAAGGGGTGAAGTTTGGTTCCTACAGTCCTCCATTTATGCAGACCTCTGTAGTTATGAGTTATCATGAG
Source organism: Herpailurus yagouaroundi (assembly GCF_014898765.1). Classification (NCBI taxonomy): domain Eukaryota; kingdom Metazoa; phylum Chordata; class Mammalia; order Carnivora; family Felidae; genus Herpailurus; species Herpailurus yagouaroundi. The sequence continues at coordinate 24,493,646 of NW_024412397.1, forward strand.
CATGTTCCATCCCTTTCGCCTTAATTCTGCAAGCCGGAAGCTGAGCCCCCTCAAAGTGAAGGGGCTTGCCCTTCATTAAATCAGTGGCCATTCTTGGCATAGCATCTTCCACTTTTAGATTCAGACTGGAATTTCTTCTGCAAGCACAAGGCAGACTCATCTCATTGTCAAGTCTAATAAATAAATCACAGCTCGAGCCACGGGACCCAAATGTAAAATGCAATGTCTGGCACCACTGGAGATAAAATAAATTACCTGTAATCTGGTAATCAGGTCATCTTGATTCTCCACTCTGTTCTGGTGACTTCAGTGACTGATTTTGCTAAACTCAGATGAAGCAGAAGGACATTCAGGTTCAGGGCTTCGAGTTGAAACCAACGTGGTTGAGCCAACAGATGAGATAATAAAACCGTTTGCAAAAGGAGACAAAGAGAAGAGCCATGATTCTTGGCTTCCCAAGGGCTTATGTGGAGTACTTCCTGAGGCTTAATTCTGCTTCTCGCCTTCAGATTTTGAGAGACATTATTGTATCTGTGTAACTAACACTACTTTTTTGTTTAGGGAAGTTTAAGTTGCTTTGCAAACAATCTTTGATTTTATTTGAAAGTGAACTGCCCCACAAAGATTGCATGGGGCCTGGAGTTCTAGTATGAGGGCCATGCCTTTAGTTTGAGAAGATGGAGATCTGACTGAAGTGAAGTATTATTATAAAAGGATTAAGACCATAATCAGCCCATGGCATTCTAGCCCATGGGGTGCTGTCCTATAGAATGTGGAGGAAAAACAGAAGTAGGATGCGGGGCACCTGTGGAACTGAAAAACTTTATATTAGACACGTTCAAAAAGTTTGTTTATTTTGAGAGAGAGAGGGAGAGAGCACTCAAGCAACTAGGGAGCTGGTAGACAGAGAGGGAAGAGAGAGAGAATCCCAAGCAGGCTCTGCACTGTCATCTCAGAGCCTGATGCAGGGCTTGAACTCATGAACCATGAGATCAAGAGTCAGACGCTTAACTGACTGAGCCACCCAGGTGTCCCAGTCAGCCACATTTAAAAAGTAAAAAGAGGGGTGCCTGGGTGGTTCAGTTGGTTAAGCATCCAACTCTTGGTTTCAGCTCAGGTCATGATCTTGCAGTTCGTGGATCCGAGCCCTGTGTTGGGCTCTACTCTGACAATGCAGAGTCTGCTTGGAATTCTCTCTCTGCCCCTCCCCTGCTCATGCTCTCTCCCTAAATAAATAAATAAACTTAAAAAATTTTTTTAATTAAAAAGAGACAGGTAAAGTTAGTTCTAATATATTTTATTGAATACAAGATATCAAAAATATTATAATTTTAATATGCAGTCAGTATAAAAATATAAGTAGGATATTTTCCATTCCTTTTTTGGGGTCCTAAGTCTCTGAAATCTGGTGTGTATTTGACATTTACAGCACATGTCAATTCCAACCAGTCACATCTCAAGTGTTTAGTAGCCACATGTGGTCAGAGGCTACCGGACTGGACAGGGCAGATTGGGAATGTCCACTAATCAGAACTTCAAAAGGGTAGGGCAGGTGCATTTGGATGGGAAGAGAAGCAGGTAGGAAAGGCCTCAGTGAAATAGTGGCTGAGAAAGGATGCCTCTTTTTTTGTATATACTTTTTTAAAATGTTTACTTATTTTTGAGAGACGGAGCGAGTGGGGGAGGGGCAGAGAGAGAGGGAGACACAGAATCTGAAGCAGGCTCCAGGCGCTGAGCCATCAGCACAGAACCCAGTGTAGGGCTCCAACTCATGAACCGCGAGATCATGACCTGAGCCGAAGTCAGACACTCAGATGCCCATAAGCCATGTTTATTCTAAAGAAGGAGCAGCTTAGGGCAGGAGTACAGAATGAAGAGGGTGTTGTTCTGTGGGCTGGACCTGCAACACATCCTCGTGTTCTCTTCTTTCACCAGAGTTGCTCCTGCCCTGCACTTTGAAGGAGAAACACAGCTAGAAATCATGAGGAAATGGGGGTTGCAGGTGGGAGTTTCTCTGGGTGGATGTCTATCATCCCCAGTAAATGCGAAAGGTGGGAGATAGGAGAGGGTTTTGAAAGCCAGGGAGGAAGACTTGAAAAGCAGGGAATGTGGCTAAGTATCTAGCAAACATCCTAAAAAATAGGCTGCAGAGCTGGGATGGCTGGAGGACTGTAGGTTAAGGACACAATAAATAATGCAAGAGGATTTCCCCACATGGCGGGAGGGGTTGAGACCCAACATACAGCTGTATGTAGAGTCTACCAAAGAGCTCACACTCACTGTGGTTCGGAACTTTTGCTCAAATGCTCTCGGAAAAGCCGGGTTCTTAGCAAGAAAAGGCACAAGGCTATGCAGAAATATGCCCCTGGGGTCAGCCAGTGTGTTCACAAGTGTGTAAAAAGGTTTACCAACTGTAGGTGTTAGAGAACAGGACAGTCACACTTCACCAAGAGGCTACTGAGCTGTAGGAGCCCAGACTGCAATAGTTACAAGAACGAAGCAAAACACCATAGTGGAGGAATCAGGGACCTTCAAATAATCCTGGGATGCCTTCTGCTGCAAGGAAAAAAACTTGTAGCTGAAGACTAACTGGCTTATTCGTTAAGGATATTTATGTTTTCTTAACAAAAAGTCTGAATGTAGGCAGTTCTAGGACTGGTTCTGCAGCTTAATGACATGGTCATGGACTTAGGCTCTTTTGAGCCCTCTTTGTCACGTCCGCTCTCTTAGACGTTTCATCCTTTGGCTTGCTGCCTCATGAGCTCAAGATGGCTGCTACAGTTCCAGCATGGCATACAAATTCAAAAGCAGGAAGCAGAGGGTAAAAGGTGTTCTTCTCAACATGCCCTTTTAATCTAAGTGTTGAGAAGCTTCCCAGGAAACACCCCTTTATCTGTCATTGACCAGAACTGGGTCACATGTGTGTGGATCATTTCTAGGAAGGTTGGGAAAGTAAGGTTTGCAATCTCTAGGGAGGGAGATACACAAGGGAAAGGGTATTGGAAACGGTTTTTGGATAGCTAACTACAGTGACACCTCAGGTCCTAAGACATCGTGTTGTAGAAGGAAGAGCAGATTATGAGCCAGGAGCCACCAGCTTGCTATGTGACCTTGTCCATGTCACTTAGTCTGTCTGAACCTACAACCTTATCTCCAGGGTGAGGAACTGGATTCATTAGATGGTCTTTTTCTGCTATAACACTCCTGATTTTATTAAAACTCATTGAGAGTGTTGAGCTGTCCAGGGGTAATGCAATTAATTTAATGAGATCCATTTGGTAAAAAACAGCTGTGGCTCTTCTCCTTCGTATGGTCAGGGGACGTTTGTTGGCTGGATAAACTCTCCTGCTTGCAGATTTTGATGGAAGTTTAATTACACCAACATCTTGGTGTTCTTGGTCTCTGAATGTCTGTTCCCAGTAAGAATGTCAGACCCTGTATATGTGCTAAACCAAAGAGACTTCTCTCGGTCTTGACTGACCTTTGCCCTGCCCAGGTTGGGTCAGCCCTAGGCAGAGCTGCGAAGGAGATGAGGTAGCCCCTCTGAGGCCCCTGCACATCTTACCCTCCCCCCTGGCATTCATTACTCTCTTGAGTTTGGGTTCACCCAACTCGTCTAGATGTGAGCTTTGTCTACATCCTTCACATCACAAAACTACTCAGCTCCCTCCCATTTCTCTAAGCTTTGCTTCAAGAGAGCCACTATAATGCTATGCCAAAGTATGAATGGATGCTGAGGGAATAAGTCTCCCCTACACACAGGTCAGGTATGGTGTTTAGTTTATGGCTCGCTTAGGCACAGCTGGGGCAGAGGAAAGTAGGTGAGTCAAAACCCTTCTCAGTTGTAAGGAACAGGGTCCACTCAGAGAAGATGCACACAGAGGGGCATTATTCTACCATCATGGGCGAGCCAATGGGAACCAGGGGCAGCAGGTGCAGTCAGGTTCTCACAAAGGATTGGGACGGGAGAAACCTGAGCAGCACTAGGGCAGTTCTGTCTCCTGCTTTATTCTTCTCCTTCTGTGGTTAAGAACACATGATTAAACTGGTCATCCCACAGTTCCAAAGTTGGCTTGTCCTCAGGTCAAGCAACAGCGAAGACTGACAGGCATCTCTGGATCTTAAATCTAAATTCCCAGGAGGAAGAGTATGATTGGCTCAGCAGGAGTCAGGTGTGCTCCCTGGTCCAGCTACTATGGCGCCATAGAGAGGGTCACGGAAGAAGGTCATCACAGCACAAACCTGCATGCAGGAAACTTCCCCTCTAAGTGGGGCCGTACTCCTCAGAGAAGGGAGGATGTGCGCCGGGTGAATACTCCAAGGGCTGGTGTTTTGTTAGTTTTTGTTCTTAACGAGCAAGTGGATTTTCCACATTGTTTGACGTAGAGTAATGAAAACCCCAGAGAACACGTGACCTTGAAAGTGTTGTTCAGTGGATCCACCATATCTATGGATATCATCTTGTTTGTTTCAGTTATCTATCAAACGCTTATATGTAGCATTTCTACATGCCAAACACTGTAATGGTCTAAGTGGTTTACATATTTTAATTTACCTAATCCTCATAAGGATTCTATGAGTTAGCTGTTATTATTATTATTATTATTATTACTATTATTATCCCCATTTTACAGATGAGGAAACTGAGGCATAGAACAGTTAAGTGACTTGCCTCAAGTCACACAGCTAGTACGTGGGAGAGCTAGAATCCCAGCCCAAGTACCTGGCTCTGTTATCCCTGCTCTGAACTCTTATGTTACGCTGGCCTTGGCTACATTATGCAATTTCTCTGTGCCTCAGTTTCCTCATCGGTAAAATGGGTTTAAGGACATGTTTCCTCAGTTGTTGTGAGGACTAAAATGAGGTGGCACATGTAAAGCCCCAACCCCCTATATCAGTGTTCTCCAGAGACACAGAATCACTAAGATGTGTGTGTACATTTACACAGAGAGATTTGTCTTCAAGAAGTGACTCACAAAGTTATGGAGGCTGGCAAACCTGAAATCTGCAGGGTGGGTCTGCAGGCTAGAGACTCAGAGAAGGGCCAAGGTCATCTGCTGGCAGAATTCTTTCCAGCTCAGGGGAGGTCTGTCTTTTGTTCTATTCAGGCCTTCAACTCACTGGATGAGACCCATCTATATTATGAAGGCACTCTGCTTTACTCGAAGCCCATTGATTTAAATGCCGATCTCATCTGAAAACACTCTCACAGAAACATCTAGGATAGTGTTGGACCAAACATCTGGGCACCTTGGTTTAATCAGCTTGGAACCTGAAAGAAAACATCACATCCTCCAGTCATACCTGGGAGGAGCCCATATGTGAGGACTCTGATCTTTTCCTTCCTTCTCACATCTGGAGCCCTCTGAAAACCATCTCTGAGGCTGGGGGTGGCTCAGCCTGCCTGCTGACGTCCTCAGTTCCCAGTTTTGCCTCTTGCTTCATGGGGCCCTTCCTCAGGCAGCTGCACCACCAGAGAGACCTCCCTCAGCCGCAGAACTCTGGAGCCCTCGGCTCTGTGCTCCAGTACAGCTCACGGGAGCTGGTAATGACTTCCTAATGCAGTCCATCACGCGTGTGGCACAATTACCCCGGTGGTAATAACCACGCTGACAGAAAGAATGGTTAGCTAGCTTGCAAACCCGGCAGCAGGCTTGGCTTATGTAAGTAGACCACGATTTAACAAGAAAAGGCATCTCAGGTGTTAGATTGCCCAACACCTGCCTCAGCATGCCTGTTATTATTATTATTAGATTTTAATAACGCTGCATATTCTTAAGGTCTCCATTATACCTAGCCGTGTTGCTTCAGCTTTGCTGTAACGTTCACGTAAAACAAACTCTGACACAACTTCAGAATTCCAGGAGCCGCAAATACATTCAATGTCACAAATATATTCACCGTGTAGTAGAGGGGTAACTTCTCAGGTCCTTGTTCTTCAAACCTTGCACATTCCAAAGGAAGGGCTGTCTTCAGAAGGACTGGCCCTTGACCGGCTCCTGAGAGTGACCCTGAGCCCTTGGAGTCTCCTGTGTAAGAAGAGTGTTTCTGTACAGCTGAGGCCCGGGGCACATTGTGTTGTTCGACCTGGGGTGGGGTGCTGGACCCTTAGTAGCTCACGTTGCTCACACGGTCCTACCCAACTGAGCTGATCCTCAATAGAAATCCTGGGTGACAAGGCTCTGGTGGGATTTGCTGGTTGACAATACGTCACATGTGTTGTCACACATGGTTGCTGGGAGAATTAGCCTGTCCCCATGCAACTTCATTGGGAGGGAGCCCCTCAAATCTTGCAAACTCCACTCTTGGGGAGTTTGGCCACACACCTTCTCTCTTGGCTGATTTGATCTGTATCTTTTCTTTTCTTTTCTTTTTTTCTTTAAAAAGAATTTTTTTTTTTTTTTACATTTATTTATTTTTGAGAGACAGAGAGGGCACAAGTGGGGAGGGGCAGAGAGAGGAGGAGACAGAATCCAAAGCAGGCTCCAGGCGCTGAGCTGTCAGCACAGAGCCCGATGCGGGGCTTGAACTCACACACCGTGAAATCATGACCTGAGCCGAAGTTGGACGCCCAACCGACTGAGCCCCCCAGGTGCCCCTTGATCTGTATCTTTTCACTGTAATAAACGATAACTGTGAGTGTGACAGCTTTTCTGAGTCCTGTGAGTCCTTCTAGTGGATTATCGATCTGGAGGTTGGTCTTGGGGACCCTCCAACCCAGTTGTTTGAGGACTCTGTGGTGGGGAGCAGTGGTGGAGAAGTATGGGGAATGTTGACAGCAGGAAATTAATAATGAAAGGACTGGAAGTGGGCCACGGGGGGCTCGTTAGGTGGGCAACTAAGAAGGTCTCTTATTTCCACCTCAGACGTTTTACATACATGCCCCATTTATCCACCCAAACCACAAAACTCAGCGGGGTAGGTCTTCCTTCTATCTCTTAACCCCCATGGTGCCTAGCACACTGTCTTGCAATGCAGATGGCACCCTGGCCAGATCCCCTGCAGCAGATGACGTGAGTGTACCCATTGTCCAGCTGGCTGTGCGTTTTGGCGGCTAAGTGGCCACAGCCGCTCCTAGGAGAACTGCCTTTGGCTGAATGGGCTCTGCTCCTCCACCCCACCCCAATGGCCACCAGTGACTAGCTGACATGGGGGCACAAAGGTTGTCCACTTTTTCTCAAGGTGGGATTAACTCCATGTGCAATTCATGCTCCAGAGAGCTCTGTGGGGCTGGGTGGAAGCTGGTCTCTACCTGGACCATGTGTTTGCTGGGCATTCTTCCTCAGCCTTGATCTGCTTCCCATACTCCCCCTATTCCTAGGGCATCATCCCCCCCCAATCACTTGCTGAAGAATCCCTGTCTCAGGGGTTGATTTGAGGGAACCAAGTCAATTCAGTGATGGCCCAATCATCACGGCTGTTTGAACCCCCACAATCATACTTTGATAAAATGCCAACGGCACTAACCAACTCAGCGTGGCTCACAATGTCCTTGTTTCTGTAAAGGAATTTCTCAGTCATTTAAAGCTCTATCTTAGGGGCGCCTGGGTGGCTTAGTCAGTTAGACGTCCAACTTCGGCTCACGTCACGATCTCACAGTTCGTGAGTTCAAGCCCTGTGTTGGGCTCTGTGCTGATAGCTCAGAGCCTGGAGCCTGCTTTGGATTCTGTCTCTTTCTCTGCCCCTCCCTTGCTCGCTCACTCTCTTTCTCTCTCTCAAAATAAGTAAACATTAAACAAAAATTTTTAAAGCTCTTAGTTTTGGGCCCATGAATTAAAGTGGAGAAGATGTAAACCTTTTATGGTCCACTTGTTAGTAGCTCTGGGAGACAGAAGGTGAAACAATTGTTGAAAAGGAGGCTTGTGGGGCACCTGGGTGGCTCAGTCAGTTAAGTGTCCGACCTCGGCTCAGGTCATGATCTCATAGTTTGTGAGTTTGAACTCCACATCAGGCTCTGCACTGACAGTTTGGAACCTGCCTGGGATTCTCTCTCTCCCTCTTTCTACCCCCTCCCCCACTCGTTTTCTCTTTCTCTCTCTCTCTCTCTCTCCCTCTCTCCAAAAAAAAAAAAAAAAAAAAAGGAGGTTTGCTTTTAGCCACAAGCCTGTCATTCATATTCTTCCTCCTTCCCACAGTGGTGGCCTGTGCCTTTACTGACTCCCTTCCCTGCCCCCTCATTCCCCCAACGTTCTGTCAGCGTCTCCTGAGATCATTCCTCCCACCCTCCAACTCCTTGCACTTGACTTTTTTTTGTCTCGGGATTTGCTTCTGAAGGAAATGAAGCCAGTGCCGCATCCCCCCTTTCCTCACTATACAGATCAGACCCCAAGCTAAGCAGCAGCTATCTGCAGGGGCAGAACATCATGTCCAACGTCAGGGTGCGGAGAACTGGAGAACCGTCTGGTGTGGAAAACTCAGTGTCAGAAGTGTTGTGCACACCATTGTAGGAGACAGGGTCAGACAATATGCAAATGAATGGATGACCAGTTGACCCTTGAGCACGGATCTTAGAGGCACTGACCCCCCAACACAGTTGAAAATCTGCATATGACTATTGACTCCCCCCAAAGTTAACTACTGTCCAGAAGCCTCACCCATACCATAAAGTCGATGAACACATATTCTGTATTTTGTATGTATTATATACTGTATTCTTATAATAAAGTAAGCTAGAGAAAAGAAAATGTTATTAAGAAAATCATAAGAAAGAGACAATAGATATATAGTCTTGCACTGTAAAAAATCCATATATAAGCAGACCTGTGCAACTGAAACCCGGGTTGTTCAAGGATAAACTGCAGTTGTCTGTTTTCCTCTTAGTTTTTCTTTCCTTTGGTGCTGTTTACTGTTGGGGCTTCTCAAACCCTACTTCCCACATTCTACCAGCACCTCAAATTGGGACTCAAGGCTCATATACAATTTCAACCAGGACTCTGGCCCGGCCCCGTGTGCTCTCTTCACTCCCATCCACCCTGCAAGGAGATGGTTAGTGTCCACTGATGTTTTGGAGAGAATCCCACGACAGCCTCAATAGGGTTGCTCCTCTTGACTCAAATGCAGTTCAACAGTAGAAAGTTCTTTTGATGCAAGGGCCTTTCAGGGAAGTCAAAAATCAACAGAAATAAACAAATTCTAAAAATGCTCCCTGTTGTCAGGGTGCTGTGGTGGCTCAGTCGGTTGAGCATCTGACTTGGCTCAGGTCATGATTTTGTGGTTCATGGGTTCGAGCCCCGCATTGGGCTCTGTGCTGACAGCTCAGAGCCAGGAGCCTGCTTCGGATTCTGTGTCTCCAGCTCTCTTTTGCCCCTCTCCCATTCGTGCTCTGTCTCCTTTCTCTCTCTGTCAAAAATAAACAAACAAAAAAACCCTCTCTATTGTCTATTTTATAGTTGAATAACAAATGAGGTCAGGGCTAATGTCTGACACAGGTATGATAAAGGGGTGAAATTCAGTTGGGGGACTCTCAGGCATCTATGAAATGTGGCTTGGGCAGGTATTTTTGGGTGTTGACTCCCCCAAATCTCATGATGTTGGCACCTTTGTGACTGGACAAAAGGCTCAGCCTTGGTCAGGGGATTGCAGTTGACTCTGAGATATGGTTTGAAATCTACAGTATGGACACCAGGCCTGAGCCAGGTGATTCTGGAATCACTTCCTTGACTACCAATCTATATAGAGTCTCTGCTCCCCTCCGCTCTGACTGCAACCCCTCAAAACCTTGGCCTCAGGGATACAGGAAGAAGCCACCCGGGCTCCAGTGAATCAACCCACTGCCCAAGACAGGATGAGATGATATATAAATGAATGAGAGAATACATAAATGAATAAAGGAAGCTGTGTTCCAATAAAACTTTATTTGGCCCGTCCTGATCAAGTTTAATAGATATTTTTAAAACATGAGTAGTTATAACAATTCCTCTATAATAACAATTATTATGAACTCCTGGTCAAGGTCAGCAGCTTGTTCCTTTACCAAAAAAAGTAAAGCCACTCTCTGAGGACAAATGGCACATGAGAAGTGGTGTATATTTCCTTTTCTTTAAAAAAAAAAAAAAAAAAAAAAAGAAAGAAAGAAACCCAAACACTTTGTATTTACATTTTTTCCATTTAAAAATTGGTCAGTGTGATTAATTCTGTTTTTAAATATAAGCTTCTAACGTGTTGCAGGTTTCAATGTACAACTCCTAGTTAGCTGATAGATTTAAGGTGCTGTTGAGGTGAGGGTGAGCACAGACCAAGGCCAATGCGGGGGAGTCTTCCAGACTGGCTAGACTTCCTGTGGGTAACTTTGGGGGGGGCGGGTTCCTGGGGGCGAGGCAGAATACCAGTGGTGGGAATGGCAGAACATTCCAGGGAATGGACTAGACTTCCTCAGAGGGCTCGCTGTGCCTGCATACCATCACCCCAGGCCCCGTGTGGGAGTACACCTCCGGGTGGGCATCGTCCAGACTCATCCTGGACTATGCTAGGAGCGGCCTGGTTGCTTTGAAGCCCTTCCTGTGTCTCGGGGTCCCTATGCTGGTGCCCGACTCCTGAGGACCTCTGCTGTTGGCACGTTGCCTTTCACGTCCTTTCTGGATTCCTTGTCCCCAAGGCCACTTGCTTTCCCTGCATTTCTTTAGGGCCTGCTCTTTGCCAAGGCTAAACGGATGATCAAAATCAAGGGCAGTATTCATGAAACATGATAGGTCCCATGTGAAATCTTCTCTCCTAACACATTCGCTCGATGGCAGGCACCTCATTGCCTTGTTTCCTCCAAATGAGCAATTCATGCCAAGAACATGAGTTTCCAGGGTAGGCTGGGAGAGGAGTTCTGTATATGTCTGCCGGTGGGTTCTGGGTATGTGGGTGGGTATGTGGCTGGAGGGATTCGTGGAACTTTCGTCTTCAAACTCACCTGTGAATGACAGCCTCTGGGAACTGGGGCTGTGACCTTGCATCCGTGCATGTGTCAGGAAAGTGCATAGGGAGTTCTGGAGGAGGTGTGAGCACAGGCATGGAAGATGAGTTCTCGTACCTACAGACCCCAAACTGGTCTGATCTGAAACAAGGTTTTCAGATCACACAGGGGTGAGGCAAATACAGGGGCGTGGCAGATGGGAATATTTAAGTCCTCGAGGAACCAGAAAATATATGGTTGGTGACTAGGGTAAAACTGGCTCAGTTTCCAATTTTGGAATATAAGAAACATTCCTCTGAATGAACGATCGAATAGGTCAGATGGTAATGAGCAGGGAAGAAACATCTTGGACTAAGTTTTCTGATTGGAAAGCCAGAGGGAACCCCAGCCGAGGAAGACAGTGGCCTAGGCTTCAAGGCTTGAAGACTGGGCTTCGAGGCTTGCCCTGACACAGACTAGGCCCTAATCATAACCACATCACTCAGTGTCTCTGGGCCTCACTGTCCTTCATCTGTTAGGCCAGATCATTTCAACACTATACCAGCAACATTCCTTGGAACCCAGCCAGGTGGTAGGGCTTGTCGACTGCCCTTTAAGACACCTTTCTTCCCCACACACCGCCCCTTATAAAACGAAGGGCCCCCTCTTTGCTGGGAAAGTGATCAACCCCCAAACTAGGCTCCTGTTCAAACCTGCTCCCAGAGGTTAAAGGCTAGTTATTAAGGCAGTTTAAGAAATGGACATTCTTCTCCCTCCTCGGATCCTTCCTGTGTTCTGCTAACCCCAAGGCAGCAGAGAGGGTTGGAAGGGGCAGTGGAGGTGCCAGGGAGGCACCTCTTCCTGCCAAGCCCAGCTTCCCGGGGGGGGGGGGGGCCTCTAGGGGGCCTGGAGCTCCTTTCCCCCTCACCACCTTTCTTTGGAGAAGGCCTCTGTCTGCACAAGATCGCCAGGGTGCTCAGAGATGCACCCACCATTGAGGTCACCCAGTTTATTGTCTGGCAGGTCCTCCGGGTTGGTGCAGAGCTTCAGGGCGCGGGAGATGAACACGTCCAGGTCGAACTGGGGGCTCCCGCCCCCGTCGATGGGTGCGGGGTGGCCCGGTGGAGAGGCAGACAGGCGGCGCTCGGGGCTGTCGGGGGGTGGGCTGGCGCGCTCGGGGCCGACCTGCGTGCTCTTGACCCACTGCGCGATCTCCAGGAAGAGGCTGGCCGGCTCGTCTTCCCGTGGCCCGGCGTCTGCGGCCACCGCGGCACTGGGGGGCGCCCCGGCCGCCTGCTTCCAGTGCGACAGGTCCAGAATGAGCTTGGGCTCCGAGTAGTGGTGCGGCTTGTTGTCGCGCCACAGCAGCTTATCCAGGTAGGACGGCGAGCCCACTTTGTAGTCGCAGGAGCGGCCGCAGTCGGCCTCGAAAGCGCGCTCCATGGACGAGTGCGAGCGCTCCAGAAAGCGCTCGGAGCTGCTCTGCGAGTCCTTGCGCGGATCCACCTGCACGTCCTCAGCCAGCGGCGCGGAGCCCGCGCGCGGGTCGCGCTGTACCTCGCTGGCGTCCTGACACCTGTCCGGCCTCCACTCCAGGTCTGATGACAGGCTCACAGGGTACCTGCAAAGGTTCAGACGGACAGAATGGTGATTGTCCAACCTCGGGTGAGTTGGCTTCCTGGAGGGAGGCAGCCCCCTCATCCCGGTCTGCCACCCACAGGCGGCCTTTCCATTCCTTCCCTGTCCCTCGAGTCTTGTGACCCCCACCTCCCGAGGTAGGAGAGTGATGGGACAAGGTAATGGTGAGCCTCCAGGGTTCAGGTGGAGGGGCTGATTGTTTGGCTTCACCCTTGTATTCTTCGGTATACATTCAGTACCCTACAGGTATTTCTGGAGCTCCTTACCACCTGCCAGGCACTGGCATTGCCAGACACAGCAATGAACAAAACAAGAAATTCCCTGTCCTCATGGAATCTATTTGCAAGTGCATCCACCTGTGCGGTGCTCCTCACATGCTGACAGATGCACACAGGTGCACACAGATCACCTGGGGACCTTATTAAATTGCAGCTCTTGATTCAGTAGCTCTGAGGAGGGGCCTGAGAGTCTGTGGTTCTAACAAGCTCCCAGGTGATGCTGATGCTGCTGGTCCAGGGACCACACTTTGAGTAGCAGGGCCCTCATGCATGCTTCTCAGCCCCGGCTCAGATTAGAATCACCCCACACCCCCATTTCCGACTCAGTAAGTCTAGCGGGGGGGGGGGGGCATCAGCATGGTTTTAACATGTCCCCAGGTGATTCTGAGGTACAGCCAGGACTAAGAACTCTTGCCCCATTGGATCTGGTTGGATGCCCCACAGCACCCTGCATCCGTGCAGTGCAGATGGGATCTGTGGAAAGATCATAGACACCCTCAGGAGAGGCCAAAGGTCTTGGAATTCTGCCTTCTGTCAGCTGCCCTGCAGCCACAGACAGCGAGCAAAGTCAGCTGGCCGAGAGCAAACGAAGGGCAGCGTGCAGGCCGGGCCCTCTCCTTCCCCTGCCAGGTACTTCATGCAGAACAATGTGGAGGGAGAGAGCGCAGAGGAGGCAGCCGCCAGCTGCTCACGGTACAGGATGCCCAGTGCTCAAACCCAACACACTGAGGATGGGCAGATTTGGCCACGAAGGGGCAGACGCATGGCAGCAGTCCACACAATGTGGTTTGTGAGGCACAGGAAGGCTCCGGTACGGCCCGCCCGCCCTCCCAGCAACGCCATTAGGGCAGGAGTCGCTCCCAGAGGTGAACACAACACTGCCTCCTCGCACAAGGGGCCTGGAAATTGCAGAGATTTCTAGGAGGAAGAGCTTGTGAAGACCCTTATCCTTGGCTGCTACACGCCAGGGGCCAAACCTTGGTTCTCTGAAGCCTTCACGGCGACTCTGTGGAGTTGGTATTATCACCCTGCCTTACAGATGAGGATGCTGGTGTTTAAAGGTTAAGCCATCTGCACAAAGCAGGAGGGCCTGCAGGAAGGAGTCTGCCATTGATTGGCACCTCTCCCTCAGGCGGGTGTTAGGGGCAAGTTAGGAGCAGAAGCGTGTCAGGTCTAGAAACGGTCCGAGTTGGTGGGCGGTGGCCAGAGAAACCCTGCAGCACAGCCATGAGAAGCATGGGATGCGCCCCTCTGGGCCCTCACAGGCTGTGGAGTGGAGGGGGAGGGGCTGAGGGACCACAGTCAAGGGCGGGACTAACATGGGGGGTAGCGGTCGGAAGAGTCTTCATTAATCTCTATTTGCTGGCGACTCTTGATAACAACAATCCACGACAACAAACCAACAAACCTGTCCCAAAATAGCAACATTGCCCTGGCCCTCCCTCGGTGCCTCCTTAACCTGAAACCGATCATCTGTCAAATGACAGAAAAGGAAAACTAGCTCATCTGTCACTTATGTAACTAGCTGTCACATTCCCACAGCAGCGGGGCTCCCACTTAGGGCCCCTCGGAGTCCTAGCTGCTAAGCAAGCCCTCGACTTCTATTTCTAAACCGAGCAGCTCTCGGCTCTCCCTCCCAGGATTACCAGATGGTGATGCCCCAATGTTTAGCTGCCTGAGCCCACGTCAGAACAGGAAGGGACCTAACAAACCATAACATGCCTGCACAGAGATTGTTAAAAATGTGTGTGTTCTACCCTCCTCTGAATCACTCACTGGTAGTGGCCTCCGGGCACACGACGTTGGGGAGGACTCTGAGGGCGAGCCCAATTTGGCAGGAAGGAGTCCTGTGATGGCTCAGCAGTGTTGACCCAGAGGCAGACCAAGGAGGCCCCACACGAGGTAGCTATTAGCTGTGTGGCAAGACGCTCATCTCTAACCTCTCTGGGCTGTCACTTCATCATATGTCAGTGGGCACTAATAATAATGGCACGTCCCTTCATGGCATTTGTCAGGAGGTGCAAATGATGTGAGCCACGCGAAAGTGTTGTGTAGTAGTAAGTTTTCCATGGTTGCCCTGCCGTGCACTGGTGCAGCCTACTTTGCTAGGGCAGATTCCCATTCTGCTAGAAGTGAGCTCCAGTGATGGGTGCTCCTTAAATGCTTGCAGAACACTGTATGGAGCCCTGTGTCCAGTATACCCAGGGTGGGGGCGGGGGGGGGGGGGGGGGGGGGGAGGCCGTATTGCACCAAGGAAGGTCCCCGACCCACACATGCTCATCTACTGGGAACACCTGGGGACAGGAGAGAAGGGCAGGAGGCTAAGTTGGAGAAAGCACCCGTGGGCTCTAGAGCTTGGGAGACAGAGGGAAAGGTCATGGCGCATCATGGGGGCCAAACAGAAATGGGAGTATAAGAGCGTGGATTCTAGACTTCAGGGCTGGAGGCCTCTGGAACTGCACCTGTCCCAGTTGGAGAGCTGGCTCTGGTTGGCGGCCATCAGCAGGATGTCGTCGATCTCATCTTCGATGCGGAAGGGGTGCTGTGAGGTGGGCTCGTCCTCGGGGCACGAGTATGGGCTCATGTAGGGATGCTGCAGCCCCATCTCTGCTGTTAGGCGATCCATGGGGTTAAAGGTCAGGATCTTCTCTAGAAAGTCAATGGCTGTGGGGAGCAAAACAGGACACGAAGGTCACTCATTGCCCTGCCCGCAGAGAATGCGACTCTTCTCTGACATTTGTTTTTGTACTTTCCCCTTTGTAAAAAGGTTTTTAGCCATTTTCTTTCTTGTGATCCTCACCACGACCCAGTGACAAATTCAGAGCAGAGACTGATTTTTGACTTCACAAATGAAATCAACAGAGGCCCAGCAGGGTAAAGTGACTTCCTAAAGTCACTGCTGGTTAGAGAAGGCCTGGGGCGAGAACTCTGCCTTAGGGTGGATTTCTCCAGAGACAGGGGTGGGGATGTAGGTAGTTCAGTGGTAGTGATCCCGGAAGCCCTGGTAGGGGAGTGGGAAAGAAGCCCCGACAAGGTGTGCTCTTGAGCAGGTTCCTCCTGTGGTCACCTGGGGCTCGGTTCCCCTGTGGGAGGGATCCTCTAGGAGACAGCGTGGGACACACTTCAGAGGTGGCTCCACTTGTGATGTCGGGGGGAGCTGAGGTATCTCTATGCCCACTCCCATGTGGTGGGGGTTGCATGCTGCTGGGGGGGACAGAGGAGCCTGTGGCTCCCAGGTGCCAGCAGTGACAAGCCTCCACTGAGAAAGGTCACTGAGAAAGTGTGGCAGGTGGGTCAGGACCAGGGCTCCTGAGTCTAGTCCTTCTATGACATATTGCCCCTGGAGGTTTGACAAACAAGGGCAGGCAGGCTTGATATTAAAAATATTTAGCCACCAGGCTGCAGCTCTTCTGGGGACTAGGGACTAGATCAAGGGGAGATCCGAGGCAGCTGGAACCTGGATAGGCAGGGACACTCAGAAGCCTTGGGGAGTGGCTCGTTGCCAACCAGCATGAAAGTACATCGAGATACCGGCCGCCAGTCGGGGGGGGGGGGGGGGGTTTGGGTGTGCACCGGCCAAGCATCAGCTCTGCACTCAGGTACTGGTGTCCTTTCTCCCAAACGGGGGTGGGGCCAGCCATGTGCCCTGTGGGCTCTGCTCTGGGTTATCTCAGGGCAAGGTCTACCTCTCTGGAGGTTTGCATTAACTCTGGGTGCTGGAGGCCCCACTTAAATCATGACTTGGCTAATCGTGTTACCGCCCTCGAGGTAAGGGAGAAATGCAGCTGAGCTCAAGGAGTTCAGCCAGCACCACGACCCTGCCCCTCACTCCAGCCCTGGATCTCTTTGCAGGAAGATTCACCAATGATTCAGGAAACTGACGGATTCACAAGGCCACTGGCTTCCCAGGAGGACACGGCACTTCTCTGTAACCCTAGACGGAAAGATCAGTAATGCAAGAGTAACCCTGATCACCGCCAAGTGCTCTGGGGTTCAGGGGGTGCTTCTCGGTCGGGGCTGCCAGACCTGAGAGAGCGTCACAGATTCTGGGAAGAAATCGGGCACCGCAGCGCACAGCCCCGCTCTGGTACTGCCTGGCTCCAGGCGGGGCAAGTCTCTCCCTCTTGGGGCCGCCTCCCTCTCTGGGCCCGACCTATTACTCTGGACCTTCTGACAAGGAGAGGAGAGAGTTGAAGCTCTAACCAGAGGCAGGCTTTGTCACCATCATCACTGTTACTGATAAGCACCCAGCAAACCCTGAAGCTGGAAAGGGCCACTCCACGGACTCTACTAAGAATCAGTCTCCTCTTTCCTCCCTGATAGCTCGTCTTCTAGCACGTGCCCACACACTTCTGGAAGCCCAAATATTAGAGCCTCCTTATATCTCACCCAAAGCTGTCCCCCTTTAACCTCCGCCCCTAAGCCTAGCTCTGCCCTCTGTGGTTCCCATGTGTCGGCATGTTCTCTCTTCCCCATGATTGGTTCCCTCACAATTCAAGGCAGCAGCAGCCGGGTCCTTTGCAAGCCCCCCCACTCCATCTGGCACACGCTGGCCCACATCTCCCAGCATCCCCTGCAGTTTGATGTGGTTGTGTGATGGGGGCCTTTGGGGGCGTGGAAGTGACGTGTATACCCCACTTTCAGGCCACATGCATAAAGATCTCTTGCAAGAGCCTCTGCTCTCTCTTCCCCTGGCTTCGACCAAAAGTGGGTGTCCAGGGGGACCTTGAAAGCTGCGTGTTAAAGATGGCGACACCTTTCTGACAGCCTGGGTCCTGGGCAGAGCCCCAGGCTCCCACACTCTGTCCGGACTTGAGATGAGCCATGCATACACTGCTAGCAGGATCACTCGGAAGGTTCCAGGTTTATCTGCCACAGTGTTAGTTTTGCCTCAGCGTAGAAACCCTACCCACCCAACCCCCTCCAACTCCTCTCCTC
Source organism: Herpailurus yagouaroundi (assembly GCF_014898765.1). NCBI lineage: Eukaryota > Metazoa > Chordata > Mammalia > Carnivora > Felidae > Herpailurus > Herpailurus yagouaroundi. The sequence continues at coordinate 24,511,379 of NW_024412397.1, forward strand.
TGGACTCAATCTCCCCACATGTTTTGAAGGCATTTCTAATATGAGACTTCTGTACAATTTTGTCACATTCCTGTGGCCCAGTAGACTCCAAACTGGACTTCCCAGAGCCCCAGGGGTTCTAGAAGGATTCTCAGGGGCAGTTCTGGAGACTGAGAGGCAGGTCAGCAGGGCCCTGAGGTCCCCATTTCTGCTTTAGCCAGAGCACTCCTTTTACTTGTTTTGATAATAGATTTCTTCACATCTGTCACTTATGATATATTTTTTTTTATTTAAAAAAAATTTTTTAGGGGCGCCTGGGTGGCGCAGTCGGTTAAGCGTCCGACTTCAACCAGGTCACGATCTCGCGGTCCGTGAGTTCGAGCCCCGCGTTGGGCTCTGGGCTGATGGCTCAGAGCCTGGAGCCTGTTTCCGATTCTGTGTCTCTCTCTCTCTCTCTCTCTGCCCCTCCCCCATTCATGCTCTGTCTCTCTCTGTCCCCAAAAAAAATAAGCGTTGAAAAAAAAAAAATTAAAAAAAAAATTTTTTTTTTAATGTTTATTTTTTAGAGAGAGACAAAGTGAGCAGGGAAGGTACAGAGAGAGAGGAAGACACAGAATCTGAAGCAGGCTCCAGGCTCGGAGCTGTCAGCACAGAGCCTGATGCGGGGCTGATGCGGGGCTCGAACTCACAAACCATAAAATCGTGACCTGAGCTGAAGTTAGATGCTTAACTGCCCAAGCCACCCAGGCACCTCTATGACATAATTACTTCTTATAGTAAATGGAGCTCAAAACTGATGCCCCGATACAGTCTCAGGGACTGTCTCCCTTGTCCCACGCCTGTGGCTAGATGGCTGTGTCAGATGCTGAGGGACAGTCACCTAGACTGTCCTTTGAGCCTCTGGGGGCTACAGCCAGAGAGATACCCCTGCTTCTTCCCAGGCCTGCGGGGCCTCAAATGTACAGGAGAGGGAGTGACTGCAGGTCACCAAGTGCTCTTCGGGGCAGGGGGGCCTGACGCCCTTTCTCTCACTGGTATTTCGTATCAGTGACATCTCCTCCTAAAGCCAGAGATCAGTAGGAGACCTCTTCACGGCCAGAGGCAGGCAAGAGAATTTTGTTTGGAGTTGAGTTTTGGCACGTTGGGAGGGTGGGGCCAGCCTAGCTTTAGTGAACACCTGTTTGGCTACAGGATCGAGTCCAAACTCCTCAGCCTCGCAGTCCTTCTCACCTCTCCAGCTTTACTTCCTACCACCGGGTCTGTGACTCGTCCAGCCGATGTGAGCCCTTACCACGTCCCTCGGTCCAGCTTCTCTGTCCCTCTCGGTGCGTGGTGGCTCCCTTCCTCTCCCCAAATACCCGGGGCTCCCGCCGGCCCCTTTGGATGTGTTCCTTAGTCTTTGTTCTCATCTCTGGCAGGTGTTCCTGGTCTTCCCAGCAAGACCACCTCTTGTGTTTCTGAACTTCCATCCCTAGCACTCTGGTGGCTTAATAAACGTCGGTGGATGCTGCTGATGACAGTGACAGTGAGGAGCTTTATCCCTCTCAGGACCAACTCCGATTTTGCCAAGACAAAGCCCACCACTCTGAGAGCCAAGTCCCCGATGGGCTGCTATGTGTGTGGACATGGGGGACACGTCCCTGATCCAGAATTCCCGAGAGGTAAACGCACCTCTTGTCTTGTGGTGGGATTTCTACAGGGGCCTAGGACTCAAAGTAAAGATACATGGGCTGAGTCTTAGTTGGTGGTGAATCAAATGATCCCTCTTCTCCTTTAATGAAGGGAAAACTGAGGCAGCTTATGATTGAATGGGGATCATGGCCAAGGACATTTCTGAAAGACATGGTTAGTGCTTTCCTGATGGTCTAATTTGTAATAAGGACACAAAGTGGCACAGAATAAATATCCATTTTATAGCCTCCACTGCAGCCAGGTAGGGCTGTGGGACTAAGTTCTGGCCAACGAAACAAGAGTGACGGTGAGGTGTACAAATTCTGGCCCATGACCTTAAGGGCAAGGGGACCTGCCCTCCTTCCCTACTTTCCTCCAGGTGGTAAGAGGGCAGAATAATAAGATAGAAGGCGCTTAGGCCCCTGGGTGACTTTGTATAGCAGGCTCAGCATGTTGGGCCTGGACTGTTTGCTTTTAGATTATTATATAAGAGAGAAATAAACTTCGTAACTTCCTTTTACTTTTCTTTTCTTTAAATATTTAATTTTAAGTAATCTCTACACCCGTGTGGGGCTCGAACTCACAACCGGGAGATCAGGAGTTGCACGCTCCACTGACTGAGCCAGCCAGATACCCCTTAACTTCGTTTTTCTTAAAAAAGAAATGAATCTTATTTAAATCATTAAGAATTTGGGTCTCTCTTACAATTGGCTGAACCTGTATCCTACCTAATAGAAGGGTCTCCTAAGGAAGCCTCTAGCAAGTATGAGGCCTGGTGATAATGTTAACATTTAAGTTGATGAGTAACTATCCTACGCCCAGGGCTTTACAAATTCTATTTTACTTACTCATCATGATGACCCTATGCGACGCATATCACTATACCCATTCTATAGTTAAGGAAACTGAGATGCAGAGAAGTTAAGAAACTTGCTCAAGGCCAAACAGCTACTCACTGATGGAACTGGGAATTGAGTCTGGGTCTGGGTCTCAAGCTCATAAAACTCACATTCTCTAAGAATGAAACCCTGCCATTTGCAACAACGTGGATGGAACTGGAGGGTATCATGCTAAGTGAAATAAGTCAGGCAAAGACAGATACCCTATGTTATCACTCCTACGTGGAACTTGCGAAACTGAACAGAAGATCATGGGGGAAGAGAAGGGGAAAACAGTTTCAGACAGAGAGGGAGGCAAATCATAAGAGATTCTTAAATATACAGAACAAACTCAGGGTTGATGAGTGAGGGGAGGGTGTGGGGGAGAGGGGAAATGGGTGGTGGGCACTGAGGAGGGCACTTGCTGGGATGAGCACTGGGTGTATGTAAGCGATGAATCATGGGAATCTACACCCGAAGCCAAGAGCACACTGTATACACTGTATGTTAGTTAACTGGACAATAAATTATATTAAAATATAAAAATGAAAAAAAACCACCTCACATTCTCTGCACCGCATCATCAAGGGGAAAAAGATAAAGGGAGAGGAAGCAGGGCAGGAAGGAAGGCAAGTGAAAAAGATGAGAAGGAAAAGGAAGCAAAAACAGGGGTAGACTATGGGAGACCACCGACGACTGCCTTGAGAGGGGCCTGATGGCTGCACTCCAGGGGCCAGTGACGCTCAGCCTGGAAGTAGCTAGAGCAGATTCCTGCTGCAGTGGGGCGGCCTTGGCTCCTACATCTAAGGACTTCGCTCCGTCCTTTTGGAAGGAGACTGCCCCCCCCAGGCCCGCAGGGTGAAGCCAGAGCACGGCCTCCAGGGTGCTGGCCCGGCTGTCCCGCGGAGGTACCTTCGCTGTTCACTTCGGGCAGCAGCTTGCGCAGTGGCCGCTTCACCTCCCAGGTGCTGCTGACGAAGGAAGGCATCACCTTGAGCAGCTCGTCTTTGTCCTCCTCCCGGATCACGGGGATGGTCTCCAGGATGAGCTGCATCTGCTCCAGCTCGTGGGCCCCTGGGGAGCCAAATACCAGATGGTTACAAGGGAGCTGCCCAAGTGGCTGGGGTAAGGGAAACCCCCAGGTGGTTCTAGGAGGCCTGGGAGGGGCAGCACAGGACAGTGGAAGCAGCGCTGGGCCGGGGGCCAGGGTACCTGGGTTCTGGTCTTCCCTCTGCCACTAACTTGCTGTGTGACTGTGGGCAGGTTGCTTGCCATCTCTGGGGCTTGGCTTTGTCAAATGTCTCTGCGTCTGGAATGGACCAGTCTGATATAGACTGATCAGCCAGAGCTAACAGCCGGGTCCAAGACTTCCCAAGTCCCCTTTCCAGATGCCTCTCTGCATGTTCTTTCACAGGCTGGGAAAGGAAATGATTTTAAAACCAGGACTGAGCCTCACCTTTTGGTTTCCAATTAGGAGGATCCCAATGAGGAGGGGGAAATTCAGAAATAACAAATTGGCTTTGGAATGCGTCTTGGGAACTAAGTGGTACTGCTCACTCCTTCAGGCAGTGGGAGGAGGACGGGTTATGCCAGGTCTGCGAAACAGGAGTGGAGTCAGGCATTTATTCGCTCCTTCATTCATTCACTCAATAATGACTTACTGAGCACCTTCTTCCTGGCAGGCATCAGGCAGGAAGCTCGTCCTTAAGGGGCTTCAGACATTATGAGTCTCAGAACTCACAACTCCTGCCGCCCAGACACTGATGCTGTGTCAGCGCTGTGGCCCTGCTGGTGAGGCTCAGGTCTCTCTCTTCCTTGTCCCCCTGGACCTCCAGACTCTTCTTATTTCCACTGCTCCCATTTTCCCTTCTGCTTGAGTACCCCTTCCATTTACCTCTACGGGTTAAATCCTTAACCAAGACTCTCCAAATTCAAGAAGTCCCCAGACTTATCTAGCTGCTCAGAGGGCCCTCCCCTTACCACCAATTCCTACAGGACTCCCATCTGCCGGAAGCTGGTGGCCTATGGTAGGGCCCTTCCATGTCCCCCAACGACGCCCTGTGTAGCACCAAGCACGTGTGGATGCTGTGGTGCTGCCCCAGCGAGTGCCTATAGCTCAGGTTCTATTCTGAAGCGGCCCCTTTGGCTGCCCCCACGGAGGACAGCTCAGGGACTCTGGGAGCCCCCTGAGGGGCCCCTGTCCAAATGAACACTCCAGACTGACTGCTCACAGTCGCAGGGAGAGAGGAGGAAGAGGCTGAAAATGTAGGATAGATGTTTTCAGGGGTCAATCTCAAGGTGTCTGAGTATAAGTAGTCAACTTGATTTTGAAAGTTCTGTGCTCAGTAGACTATTTTTAGCCTCTCCAGTATTTTGCCTGAAATGATAATAAGGTGCCTCCAAGTAGCTCCATAAGGCTGTGCAGGTAATTTCCTTTTGTTTAGTTTTTAAAGTTTATTTATTTATTTGGAGAGAGAGAGAGAGCAATGGACGGGCAGAGCGAGAGGGAGAGAGAGAGAGAATTGCAAGCAGGCTCTGCGCTGTCAGCACAGAGTCGGAGGCGGGGGCTCGATCTCAGGATCAATGAGATCGTCACCTGAGCTGAAATCAAGAAGAGTTGGACGCTTAAGCGACTGAGCCACCCAGATGACCCCATACAGGTCATTTTAAAGAGAAAGACCAGGATGTTTTGTGATTGGCATGCTGTGTTGTTTTTTTTTTTTTTTTCTTCTTCTTCTTTTTTTGCACTCAGTTTGCCCTTTTTACAGAACGCCACTAGAGGAGAAGTCAGATGACATGGCTAGTGACTTACCAGCAAAGAGCATTCTCCCCGTGAGCATCTCGGCCAGGATGCAGCCGGCGGCCCACATGTCGATGGCTTTGGTGTAGTTGTTTGGGGAGAGGAGCAGGCGTGGTGAGCGGTACCACTTAGTTACCAACCCTTCCGACAGATAGCCCTGGAAGACAAATAAAACCCAGTTCTGATGATCAGCCATGTGTAGATACCCTCTGTCCCAAGCACCTCCTTCGAGGATCTCTCCCCATCTGAAGGCAGCACCCCTTTCTGGATCCCTTCACTGTTGAACCTTACCTGAGGCCCAGGGGTTCTCCTCTGTGGACAGGGAGGCAACATACCAATATTTCAGAAAGAATACTTTCCCACCCCAACTTGATGTAACCATGCAGAACAAATCTGCCCTCATCTAGTAAGAAGATGGATAAATAGGAACCACAGTCAAGTTCATTACCACCATCAATGGAGTAATGATGAGAACCTGGAATTTCATTCATCCAGTGACTGCATCTCAGAAATAGCCCTACATTTGAAATCAAGCCAGTTACTTTGGTGCTGATGAGTAGAATTAATGTGGCTACAATGTCAGAGACACCGAGCCCCTGCTGAAAATGGATAAGGCCAGCTTCGTAATGGGTGCAGGTGAACAGCATGTGGAAACAGCCCTAAATGGCAGAGTGGACACAGCTTTGGTTGGCTCAGAGGATTCTGGGAGTTCTACAGCGTGTCTTTTTGGCAGACAGGTGTACTAGCTGACTTCAGCCACTGCTCAGGGATTTGTGCTCTGGGATCGAATCCTTCCCTATAAGATATGGTGATGACATAAGTGTTTTAGCACAGAATGGAAAATATAGCCAGGCAATTTGGAAATTGTTTTCTACATAATTCAGAACGTTTACCCCACAATGTAACCTGTGAGGTGTCCATTTGGATTACCTGGAACAGTCTCTTTAAATTGAGAAGGTAGACCCATTTGGGGGTCAAGGTGAGACAATTCAGACTGAGGGGATACCATGGGAGACTTTAGGGATGGTCTTGTTATCTGCTGATGGAACCCCCCATTTAGCATTTGAATTGTCCTTTTTACTGACTGAAGAAGTATCACAGACCCAGGCTAAAGCAGATGAAAACTTAAGAAGCCCAAATACCCAGGAGCTTTTGATCAACATCTAGACTCTCTTTATGTGTTAAGCAAAGATTTATTAAATGTTTGAAACCTTCTGAGAGCCTGCATTATGACAGCGGTTTTCTCTCCTCTGTGGCACATACTTGAGGGACTCAAACTGGTGGAGGGAAGCGGGGAGAGAGGAAATGACACAGAGCTTCCCCGATCTCAATGCTCCGACCCAAATGGACTCCTTACAATCCCCTCACGTCCCCTTCTGGTCACCTGCCTTTCCCCCAGCCCCCTAGCGACCACTGCTTTCTGTCCTCTAGTTTTGCTTTATACAGAATGTCCTATAAATGGAGTCATAGCTGCTTTTTGAGGTTAAATTCCTTCCATTAGCATAATGCAGCCAGACTCATACATGTTGTTGTATGTGCAGTAGGTTGTTAGGAGTTTAAGTTTGATTCTAAAAATTACAGACACTTGGGATGCCTGGCTGGCTCAGTCAGTAGAGCATGCAACTCTTGATCTCAGGGTTGTGAGTTCAACCCCCATGTTGGGTGTAGAGATTACTTAAAAAGAAAAAAAATCTTAGGGCACCTTGGTGGCTCAGTTGGTTAAGTGTCCGACTCTTGGTTTTGGCTCAGGTCATGATCTCATGGTTCATGAGTTCAAGCCCCACACTGGGCTCTGCACTGACAGTATGGAGCCTGCTTGGGATTCTCCCACCCCCACCCTGCCCACCCCCATCTCAAAACAAATAAAAATTTTAAAAAATACATAAAATAAAATCTTTAAAAAAATTACAGACACAAGCCAAACGGTAGAAGTTCACTTCTGGGTGGGTGGTTCGTAAATAAAGAATGGTCTGATTTATTTTCTAGTCAGAGGCTGAGACTGCCAGAGACTAAAGCGGAGTCACCCAGAGGGGAGGTGATATAAGGGGAGTTTTCTCTGATATGTAAATGAACAGTCTTTTAGGGAATGGAATTTCCTGTAATTAACTTCTGGCTCTCTGCAGCATCTAGGACTGCAGTGGGCACACAGAGGGGTGGGGGTGCGGGGGCTTCCTTCCAGAAATACATGCCTTGAAAGTAAAACAGTGATGTTTGCCTGGCAACACTGCCCCTGGGCCAGAAATAAGGGCCAGGCCATGATAGCAGCTAAGAAAGTTCACTCACAGCTCTTCCTTACTTTTGAATGAAAATCTAGAACCTGATGCTTTTTCCTTAACTGCTAGCTGCCGCTTCTCTCTGGTTGGTTACTTGCCTCTCAAGCCCTTTTGAAAATATAGAGAAGACATACTGATGTGTTTCAGAAGCCATAGGGCAGAGGAGAATTTGGGAACCAACAGGAGGCTCTCTTCCTGGTTGGTGGGGCAGACCTGGGGACATGGTGGCAGGGGTCCTGCCCTCAGCTGGGATGAGCCCGCGGTGTCTGAGCAAGAGTGGCTCTGGGACCCACAACATACTGGTGATCTGAATGCAAGAAAGTTTCAGTGGAGTGATTGGGCAAAAGTCAGAATCCTCTAGAATGAAAAGAAAATATCTTTAAAGAATATCCAGGAGTGGAGACTCAGTTTTATCAGAAGGGCTCACAAATCAGTAAGTACATCGGCTCAACTGATATCCTTAAATGGCTTTCCTGCCACAGCCTGCGGGTGGGGACAGTTGTAGAGGAGCCTGTCCTCAATCATCAGACCCGGTCTCACACGGTGCACTGTCGAGCGAGTCGGAAGGCATCACGGCTCCGAGGGGACAGGAAACCAACGCTCCTACACTTCCCCGCGGCCACCTCTCAGCACGTGAGAGGCAAGACTGGAGTTGCCCTTTCCTGAGGGTCCCTTTCCTCCTGCCACCCCATCCCTTGGTGTTCCGGTGGGAAGCTGATTCCGGAGGTGCTGCTGGGGGGCGGTTGGACAGGGTTTCCCGTCGAGACCCCGTCACGGGACCATCGGGCCTTCTTCATCTATTGCTCTGACCAGTCCATTTTGCTTCTTTGTAAGCGTCAGGTACAGCCAAGGGGAGGCTTTGATTTTGCAAAAGCATCGTCGGTGTTTGGGAAATAATCTAGCAGCAGCCGGCCTCTGAGGAGGGTCATTAGGGACCCCCGACAGATCCAACGGGAAGGTATAATTAATGCTCTGAGCATCTTCTTTGCAGAGGGAGCAGGGGGCACTGTGCTCAGTCCCAGCCGCCTGCCAGGGAATGGAGAACAGCCTTGCTCACCCTCACCCCAGAAGGGTGGGCCCCGGCCCGCTGCTCCAGCGAGCGAGCACAGGGTGGGCTCCCGGTCTGGGCCACTTGTTTCTATGCCTCCACCCGCTCTGAGCCCGATCTCGTGTGTCTGGGAGACAGAAGGAAGGTTGGGGGAGAAGCATGTTCCAATAAGCCTTCCATTTCACCCTTCTGGCCCCTCACGAGGAGAGGGCGAATTTAAATGGGGACACAGTCCCTGAAGAATGAAAGCCCAGGCCACAGTAGCTGAGTGTGTGGTGTGGGGAGGACAAGGTGGGAAGGTTGGTTTCTCCCCTCATACTGAATGGCTGCTTAGGGCTACCCCTGCGTCCAGGCCAGGCTGGGGGGCGGGGGTTCCGACAGCCTCACCTCCTCTACCAGAAGTCTCTGCCAGGTGTTGTCCCTGTGTATGGAAATGAAGGTGATGATTAAAACCTTCCCTGCCTTCAAAGAGCGTATAATGCGGTCAAAAAGATGAAATACTGACTATGATTGTCGGAAGGATAAGGAAATGATCTCGGTCAACATTTACGTGGGACTTGCTCTGTGCCGAGCGCTGTGTTAGCATTTTACATGCATTCATTCTGTAGTCTTCCCATCAGCCTCTCGATGCAGGTTCTGCACAGAGTAGTAACACAACCCGCCCAAGGTCATATGACCAGGAAGTGGCCCAGGATGTCTGGCTCCAGAGCCATGCTCTAACCTGTACGTTGCTGGACCTCCACCACCACGCACATCAGAGTCCTGGTAAGCAGCGAGGAAGAGGCATACTTAGAACGCACAGGGGCATGTCCGTTTAGCAGTGGGTCAGGGAAGGCTCCACGCCGGTGAGGTTTGAGCTGGTCTTGAAGGATGGGGACATCTTAGGTAGTTTTGTGGTGACAATGGGCACCAGTGTGAGTAAAGATTGGGGGGGGGGGGAAGACCTGGAATGTGTTCAGGGGACAGAGAGAAATCTGGGCATGTGGACAAATGGGATGAGGGAAGAGGCAGAGGAGAATGACCTTTGTTCTGAAAGCTAGTGGTTGCCAAGGACCCCCAGCAATGGGAACCAGGGGAAGTGCTTGTGAGATGTACAGATCGCCCAAAGTTACTGGCTTGGAGTCATGGAGGTCCATCTTGAATGAGCTCCCCAGGGAACCCGTGAGCCCCCCGCCCCTCCCAGTTTGAGAACACCAGGAAGAACAAAGGAGGGCTGCAGAATTGGGGAAGGAGGGGTCGGGAGTAGGACAGGAGTTTCACTTTATGCTGGGAGAGGTTGCTCTGCTTTTCCCGTTGGCCCTGGGCAGGCCTTCCTCCTACGGTATGGCTCTTGCTGATTCTTAGCACCGGGGAGGGTGTTGTGGAGCACAGCAGTTACAGGCTCTGCAGTCCTTGTTGCTCGCAGCCTGAAGAAACCTGCAAGCCCTGGCCGACAGCAAGATGCTACTCTCTGGATAGCAGGGGATCATGGGGCTCAGGAAGGCCTTGGGAAAGCCCCCAGGCACCGTGCTTCCTTGCAGCACACAAATACACCCCTGTCTGATCTAGAAGAAACTAGGTCAAGGGAAAAAGCAATCAGGCTATGGAGGAGTAGAATTTTTAGCCTCAGGGGTCAATGGGGGGTGTTGCATGGATGCTGTGATTCTTGTGGACGTGCTAGTTCCCAGAAGACCTTCTGGTGAGCGTGCCGTGGAAACTGAAAGAATACACACAAGGAATGGGAAAGTCACACACGGAAGGGGGGGTGGTGGCATGAAAGCTGCCTTTAGGCATTTGCAAGTCTATCATATGGATGAGGAGTGAGGCTTGTTCGCTGAGACTCTGGGGACACACGTGAGCCAAAGCATGAGACAGAAATCTATGTAATACGATAATAATAGCTAACATTTACCGAACTCCTCAAACTGCTCTGCTTCATATGGATCAACTCACTTCATCCTCATAACACCCCCATGAGGTAGGGACTCTCATTATATCCATTTTTACAGAGAGGAATCTGAGGCACAGAGAGGGGAAGCACTCTATCTATGGTCACACAGGCTGTAAGAGACAAGCTGGGTTCCACCCCAGGCTGTGTGGATGTAGCACCCCCCATCTGAATATGCAGCTCTGCTGCCTTTCACGTGAGGAAACCCTCTAAAGCTAAGTGGGGGACTGGGCTCCTAACAGGCTGAGGTGTCCGGGCACAGCACGGACAAGCTCGTGGAGAGATGTGCCAACACCACCCTCCTGGTGGACATCTAGAGCACAGCTTCCAAGACTGTGGCGTGCACTCGAATACTCAGGGATCCGGGCTGATTGAAAGCAGATTCCGTTTCATCAGGGGGACAAGGTGATGCCGATGCTGCAGCACTGACCTTGGACCAGCAAAGCCATCGCTGACCTTTAATATCACACCTTGCCCTAAGGAATTATGATCTGCCTTGCTCGCAGGCCAGGCAGATTTCTCATTCAGAGCAGCAGGCTGACTTATAATAGGGGTTAATTCTTTGTGTTACAGACACCCATCAAAAGATCATTTAGAAAAACAACACCCTCCCAGAGGCCCCTCTAAGCACAGAGGTACGGTCCCGCGCTCTCCAGTCTTTTCCCCCTGAAGGCATAATTCTTACTTGTGCCAATATCCGTATCAGGCGTGCTAGAAGCCTTTTTAAAAAGACAGAACACCACAGCAAATAGCCGTTCTTATTGTTGACTCCACACTCATTCTATTAAACTCATTTCCATGAAAATGTGCAGCAGGGAACCTCTCAAGCCGAGGAAAGGAACACACAACCTTAAAAGCCAAGTGCACAGCACAATCCTTAGTAAGTCATCGGGTACATTCTGTTTATGCAGCTGAAATGCACACGGGGGAAGGAATAATATGGTTAAATCAGCTGCACTGAGTTTTCATTACCTTCAAGATGCCCTAAATGCTCATATGTCCCCTTTTTTCAGGGCTGCCCCTTCCCCATTCCATGCTCTAGGGGATCCTGTCCAATGAAATTCACAGTCTCTGCCTAGGTTTCCATGGAAATCAACCAAAGCCCAGTTAAGTTCCTATAGGTCTGCAGACTCCATGTGGTTTCCTGTCTTTATATTTTAAAAAATTGTGATAGAACCGCTTTTTTAAAAAAGAATTTATTCTCGGGGTGCCTGGGTGGCTCAGTCGGTTAAGCGTCCAGCTCTTGGTTTTGGCTCAGGTCACGATCTCATGGTTTGGGAGATGGAGCCTGGCATCGGGCTCCTCGCTGGCAGGTGCAGAGCCTGCTTGGGATCCTCTCTCGCTGCCCCTCCCCCACTCACTCTGTCTCTCAGAAGAAATAAACTTAAAAAAGAATGTTTTTTAATACTTTATTTTCAACTGTGGCAAAATACACTCAACATAAAATTCACCATCGTAAGCAGTTTTAAGTGTACAATTCAGCGACACCGAGTAGGTTCGCACTGTTGTGAATCCATCCATCCATCTCACGCAAGTGAGTCTGTACCCATGCAAGACGATCCCAGACTGCGTGCCCCCGGCCCCTGGCAACCACCCATCTACTTCGTCTCTGTCAATCTGGCTGTACCGCCTTTTTGTCACTGGCTTATTTCTCTCAGCATAATCTACTTCCCCTTACCTTTAGGCAGCAGGGAAGTGGGAGCAACGGGGTGGGCTTCCTTTTAAAAAGCACTTTCTTGAAATGCAGTTGCCTTCTAATTCAACTACAGCTTACATCACAGGTAAAAGCTCTGGCCATGACCCTCATGGGGTCCAAACCATGAAGTCTGAATTCTACCACAGTTCAAAGACATGACAAAATGTTTTGTTTGTTTGGAGATGTACAGGGATCGCCGGCTGTCCTCCCGCCATCGTCACCAGGGATGCGCCGCTGAGCTGGTTAGAGAGGTCGATGGAGGGAAGGCTTGTTAAGCTGCTTCAGCCTCAGTTTCCCCATCTGCTTGAGTTCCTGGTCTCCAAGTTTCCCTCTGCAGGGCGCTAGAGTCCTAGGATGCTGCACCACAACACAGCAAACTTTAAATGAGGGGCCCTGCTGGGCCAAAGTGGCTCGTTTTTAATGGGCTGGTCTGTGAGCAAAGACTCCTTTTAGGAAGATGCATTAACTGCCAGGCCATAATTAGACATTTGTCTCGCTGACTTTCACAGGGCAATCTGGCAGCACCCTGGGGCAGCTGCTCTCAGAACTGCTACCCATCAGAAGCACCTGGGGAACTTCAGAGAATCCCGATTCTCAGGCCACCTGCCGTAGCAATGACGTCAGAATCTCTGCGGCTAGGCCCCGAGCATTAGTACTTTTTAAAACTCCCCAGGTGATTTCGGTTTATAGCCACACTTGAGAACCAGTGTCCCATAGACCTTGGTCCACCTGCTTTGAAGGGTAAACAGTGTTCTCAAGGTTCCCCAATTAGTGCGGCTTCTATTTTTAGCTCCTCTCAGGATGAGATGAATCCTTGAATAGCCACAGAGGTCTTCTCTGGGCAGCTGACCCCAAGGAAGTAAAAATTTACTGGAAAGCAACCTATAATAACAACGGCTGCCATTTATTGAAAACGTACGATATGCTAGGACTACGCCAAGTGCTACTTTATTATTGGCCCATTTCATTATTAAAATGACCCTGTGAGAAAAGTATAGAGCGGTGAATAACTTGGCCAAGGCCAGATGAGCTACAAGTTGGCAGTGCTGAGATTCAATCCCAGCAGCGAACAGAACGAAGTCCCTATAATCACGGAGCATCCTTGTTAGCAGGACAGATAGATGAACAAATGAATGTATAACATGTCCGGTGAAGATAGTACTAGGAATGAAAATAAAGCAGGGTAAGGAGATAGAGTGAAGGATTAGGTGGGTGGTCCGGGAAAGCCTCTGTGATAAGGGGACATTAGTGACTCTCGTAGCCATAGGGGGAACATCCAAGATGTTGATCTGTGAGTCCCAAGTCTTCCTTTCTGTCCCCCACCTCCATCCCCAAATGAGAGCAGCACTTTCAACTTTCTCCCCTCACCTAGCAAACCCTCCTTGGAGATCTCTCAACAACATCCAGATAAAAGTAACTGAGAACATCTTTACGCGGGGTAGAGCTAACGTCTGTGGGACACCCATTATGCACAAGGGATTTTTCTTTTTTTTCTTTTTGCCAGCATTAGCTCAGCTAATGTAAAAATAAATACATTTTTTTTTTTCATTTTCTATATGGGGAAATTATTGCAGCCCCTACATCCTCTGCCTGGCTTGATAGGCCCACAGTGGAATCTCAGGAATCGACTGCCAGTCAATAAATTATTTGGAGGTTTGCTGGCCATGTGAATATCACAGGGCAAGGGTAACAGCCATGTTCAACTCCAGCCCTCTGAAATCTTGGGGCTCCCTCAGGTGTGAGCCGCCGCTGTGAATCTCCATCTGACATTATCTTGAGGCTGCATTGTGGTAGCTGGGCCCTTTGTGCTGCTAATCTTGCTGGGGGTCAACCCGGAGGTCAGACTCAGCACCTTAGTGCATCGTTCCCCCCTCCACTCTCAAAAAGAAAGAGAAGGCTAACCCCAGGGCACTGTGGAGTAAGGTGTACAATAATAATGAACATTTGCCAGGGGCTGACCACGTGGCAGGTACCATCCCGAGCTCTCTGTGTTCTTTCATGATTGTCATGATAGTCTCACAGCGTGGGCACTATCACTGTCCCCGCTCTTTGGCAGGGAGTTGAGGCAGGGAAGTCAACGACCCAGTACCAACATCACCCAGTCCCACAGCAGACAGTGCTGTTCCTATTTCTGGCCTTCCCCTCACAGCTGCTCATATACCATCCCTTCCCAGAGGATAAGAATTCTCCCCCGTTTAGCTTACAGAGCATGCTCAGAAGAATAAATGGAACTTTCTTGGGCTTTCCTTTCTCAGAAGGCTCTGAGGCATAAATCACGACCTTTGTTAAAGATAACGAAGATGGAGGGGTGCCTGGGTGGCTCATCTGGTTAGGCATCTGACTTAGGTTCAGGTCACGATCTCCCGGTTGGTGAGTTCGAGGCCCTGCGTGGGACTCTGCACTGACTGCACGGAGTCTGCTTGGGATTCTCTCTTTCTCCCTCTCTCTGCCCCTCCCCGACTTGCGCTTTCTCTCCCTTTCAAAATAAATACACTTAAAAAAAAGAGAACTAAGAGGGAATCGAGACTAAGAAAAGTGAGATGGTCTTGCTTTTTTCTATGGAAGCATGGTCCGGTGGAGTTTAGAAGGGCGTGGCAGATTTTCGAACCCTGGGGGGGCTGGATTATACAGATGGCTATGGGTGGGACTGGCATTGGGCCCAGGCAGCTTACCTGAAGGGGTTAGAAATCCCTATCTCGGGGGCCTTTGAAGGGCAGGAGCCTGGGGAAGTTGGCACTGGTCAGTGCTAAGCTCCTGCTGTGGGCAAGCTCCAGACAGGGTCCAGCCTGTACGTAGGAAAGGAAGTAGCTGCCTGTAGAACGTGGGAGAATGAGCCAGAAAAACTCTGCTACTTCTGAACTTGGCTACCTCTCTGTCCTGAGGCCGGAAAGTCTCCACTACAGAGTCACTGTTTTTAGTTCAGTGTTTCCCAAAATGGGTCAACATCCCCAAAATGCTGGCAGGAGCAGATAACACTGTGTGAACGAACACCCTTGGGGCAAGTGGGCAATAACGAAGAAGTTTATTTACAGTCTCAGGATCTCCTAGGTGGGGATTCAGGATATACCACCTGTCATACCTCTTTGTCCACATAACCATTGTTTTCTAGGTGTATCCTGGGGACCAATCTTTCTCCAGATGCCTTGGGAAAGACTGGGCCAGGTCCTTGTTCACACGTTTACTACCTGGGAGAGGAAACATATTGACCTATTAGCCATTGTCTTCTACTATATTAGCAAGGTCTAATGTCATCATGGCTCCTGTGGAATGAAAACTCACACTTCGAGCCTCACTTATCTCTGGGCCCCTGAGGGCAGGGACCGCTTATAGCTGCTGTGCCCCAGGTCCGCAGGCAGGAGAGGCTGAAGGCACAGGTGACTACATGGTACAAAAGCCCTCAGAAATGTTGGCTACTCAGAGTTCACCGAGACTCTGGCCTCAAGGGTGGGCAGTGCAGGCCCGTGGGGGTAGGGCAGGCCTGTTGGATGGGTGCCGTTGCCCCCTTCCCCCAACCACTGGGGAAGCACAGGCTGCAGGGGACGGAGGAGGCCTGTGGGTGGGCTGGTCGAAAGGCCCTGACACCAGCTCCAGCCCCCCTTCAATGTTGCTTCTGTCAGGGTCAGAACCCAGCTCTGGGCTCAGTAACCCTGTCTGCCCCTGCCCTCAAGAAGGGTCTTCTCTCCTTGGCCGCTGGGCTGCCTGGATCACATTATTAATCAAGGATCGCATCTTGTCTCTGCAGAAACACTTCTCTTCCAAAAAAAAACCCTGCAGGTCCCCAGCACACATCTCATTTCTGAAATGTCTCACTCGCTGAGGGACCGCCCGAGTCACCTGCTCTGGGGAATTCCGGTCCCATTTCAGAAGCTTTGTTGACAGGCATTTCTTAAATGTTTCTGGTGGGTCTGGCTGTGTGTGAGGGACTCTGAGTTGGGGGGCTGTCCTCAGGGAGCTTACAAGCCAATTCTGCACAGGCAGTCTGCTGGTTTGATTGCAAAGACCATCATTAAGTCAGGGACACTCAGTGCTGGGCGAGGGAAGGGTGGGGCAGTCACTGTGTGAAGACGTTTTGGAGGCCTCTTAAAAATATGAAATTATGGGGGCGCCTGGGTGGCTCGGTCGGTTAAGCGTCCGACTTGGGCTCAGGTCATGATCTCACGGTCCGTGGGTTCGAGCCCCGCGTCGGGCTCTGTGCTGACAGCTCAGCGCCTGGAGCCTGTTTCAGATTCTGTGTCTCCCTCTCTCTGTGACCCTCCCCCGTTCATGCTCTGTCTCTCTCTGTCTCAAAAATAAATAAACATTAAAAAAAATATATGAAATTATGAACACAAAATCAGGTGTGAAATTGAGTATTTATTTTTGAATCAGAAAACTGCAGATTAAAAATTAGAAAAAGCTGGCAAATACTATGAACATCACATAATTCACAAAAATAACATTTTTACCAATTAGCTGCTTGCCAAACTGCAGGTAGCGAACACGTGAATGTACTGCATAATCTCTGATCGTCTCTTCTATGATAATTTTGTTTAAAAAACTTTTCAAGGTTTATTTTATTTTTGAGAGAGAGAGAGAGAGTGACAGAGTGCGAGCAGGGGAGGGGCAGAAAGAGGAGGGAAATAGAGAATCCAAAGCAGGCTCCAGACTCTGAGCTGTCAGCACAGAGCCCGACGTGGGGCCCAAACCCATGAACCGTGAGATCATGATCTAAGCCGACGTTGGACACTTAACTGACTGCACCACCCAGGCACCCCTCTGTGACAATTTTGTAATATACTTTTGTTACAGCCAGAAGTTAAAGCTAGTTCAGTCTGAACTAGAAAATCAATGAATTAGAACTGAATCTATGAATCTATGAATTAGAATTTAGTTCAGTCTTAACTAGAAAATCTATTTATGAATTGAAAATCTAACTCAGTCTTTCCTCTATTATGGCGGACACTTTAGAATGATTGGTATTTTATAATTTTCTTTCGGCGCCAAAACTAGTCATTTGTTCAGGTCATGTAAGTTTCTAGGACTATTGTCAAGTTTGGGGCAAACCGTACCCACTAGGCACTCATCTGTACATAGGCTGTAAGATTTGGGGGCTTTTCTAGTTTTCTCATGTGGTGACTAAACTTCTATGTTTTGAATCGATGGCACTCGTTAACCAGGCTGTCGTTAACCAAGCTGGGCTGGGGGGTAGCCACAGGGGGGCCCTGCCGGGCCATTCCAGCGCCACCCAACAGGAGGGCAAGTGTGGTGGGGGGCACGTCAGAATGGAAAGAGACAAGTTCGTAGCTAACTGCTGTCAAAATATCTCAGTTTGCAAATATTACAGAAATATACGACCACGTGAACACATCGTGAGAGGTCCTGAGTTTGCTTCGTGAACTCTGCGGTGCATCTGGCCCCGAGCAGGAATAAGGGCCAAAGAAGAGGGAGCGGCGGAGGCAGACAGGGAGGCATGTGGTCAGGATTTTCAAGATAGGGAAGCAGGTACATACTCCAGGAACCTTCCTTAGAGTAAACTATGGCAGGACCTGTCTTCTCATAGGCTGAGGCAGATTGTCTCGTCACCCCAGAGAGCTTGTAAAGAGGGGAAGATTACCGTGGAAGCCAGGGTGGTTCTGAAGGGTGTTTCTTTCCCTGCTTACAAGGCAAGCTGGTATGATCCCTGGCCACCAGCAAAGGTCTCTGATCTCCCCTTGCCACCTGGCTGCCTTAAATTCCTTTACCAAGAACCAAAACCCTTGGTTTCACTTTTAGAGGAACAGCCAAAAAGCAAATTCCTTGGCTCCCCCAAAAGAGTATACAGTGGCTGATGACTGAAGTGAGGACAGTCCTTTGGGGAAACGCCCTTAACCTGTGAAGTGTGTTCCAACTCCAGGTCAGAACTGAATTGGAAATAGGGTCAATGCAGATGTAATTAGTTAAGAGGAAGTCATCAGGATGGACCTCAACCCAGTATGACTGGTGTCCTTATTGAAAGGGGACATTTGGACACAGACACCCACGTGGGGAGGAAGCCCTAAGGCGAAGGCAGAGATGGAGTGAAGCTTCTACAAGCCAAGACATGCCAAAGACTGCCAGCAAAGCCCCAGAAGCGAGGTGACAGGCACGGAATAGATTCTCCCTCTCAGCACTTAGAGGAACCAACCCGGAGAACACCTTGGTCTCAGCCTGGTAGCGTCCAGACCTGGGAGATGATAGGTTTCTGTTCTTCAAGCCGCTCGGTTTGTGGTGCTTTGTGGACAGGAGCTCTAGCAAACGATTACCAAGCCCAGACCCCGTGATGGGTTTCATTTCATTTTCTTCCCACAATGACGATTTCCATCTGTGTTTTTAAGCAGCAAAAATCAAACTTCTCCCAAATCCTTTCTGGCGTCCCTTTTCTGCTGGTGACCTGACTCTCAGGTGCCCCCGTGCTGGGGGTCCACAGCGCCCTGAAGCACTTTCCTGAGCAGGAGCACCTGGCTCTGGTGTCCCTGCAGCCTGTGCTCCCCTGCCAGACAGAGATGCCTCACATGCCGTGTTGGGAACAGGAGGTTCAAGTCCTGGGCCGGCAGCTGACTTGCTGGTGACTTAGAGTAACTGTCTCAACCTCACTGAACCTCAGCTTCCTCACCTGCACACAATGGAGAGAACACCTCCTAAGGGTGCTGCCAGGATTAAACAGAAAATGTGTGATGCACTCCGCTTGAATACTGTCACTCTGCCCTTCCTTTCTCTGGCTCTGTTTGTTTGTTTTTTTCTAAGTTTATTTGTATTTATTTTGAGAAAGATACAGAAAGCAAGCGGGGGAGGGGCAGAGAGAGGAGACAGAATCCCAGGCAGGCTCCATCCACGCTGTCAGCACAGAGCCGGATACGGGGCTTGAACTCGCGAACCACGTGATCATGACCTGAGTGGAGACCAAGAATTGGACACTTAACCGACTGAGCCACCCAGGCGCCCCCAGGCTGTTTTGATGGAGGCTTCAATGGTTTCCTTGTGCTTGTGATGCCCAAACTCCTCAGCGTGAGTTCTGAGGTTCTCACCCATCTGCCCTCTTCCCTTCCCAGCCTTCCAGCCTTCCACTCCCTGCTCCCCTGGAGTGACGCGCTGCCATCCGCGAGATGTCCCCCACGGTTCCCTTGCAGTTGCCCTCACCTGGAATGCCTCCTCTCTCACTCCCCACCCAGGTCCTGCCAACCCTCAAGGCTACCTTCACACCCACGCCCTCAAGACATGCTCTTTCCCAATGAGCTCTAATTTAGAGGGAAGATGGGGCTAGAAGAGGGGGACGGGAAGGAACGTTTTCACCAAAAGACCCCTGTGCACTCCTTTCACACTGGGTATTTCCTGCCACCTTGTCTGCTGTGCTGAGATTTTAGTCTGTGCTCTGGCTTTCTGGTTTGATCATCCGTGGCAGGACAGTAAACAGTGCTGTTTACCAAGTGCGTTCAATTCACACTGGTTTCTGAGAGCGACCAGCTGAAGGAGAAGCGTGATTGCCCCCTTACTATACCCAGCACACACGTTTCACTGTCAGAGTCTGGTGATGGGGACAGTGACGGGACGTTAATGACTGCCATCTGGATGCCGCTCTCCTGTCTCTCTCTGAGAGGGTGGTGTGGGTGCAGGGTGAAGGAGGCGGCAGAGCCGGAGGCTGGCAATAAGGCCGTATTTTCCTGGGTACATTAGTGCCACCTATGTGGTGTCACCGAAGCCCTCTCTATGCAGATAACTCTTCCAGGAAGTCTTCTGCCGGGCCCGCTAGTCCCAGGTTCAGAATAAATTACATGGGGTAACATTCCGGGTGTGCAGGGGGGCTGCTGTGACGACGCAGAAGGACACCTGTCATTCATTCGCCGAGTATTAAGTGTTCACAGCTGGGGAGATATAGGCGGCCACGAGCCCACTCTAAAGTGTTTACAGCGGGGCTGCTGGATGGCGAGGACACCGTGGGAACAGGGACTATGGAAGGCACCAAGAGCCCCGGGTGGCCTGAGCACTTTGCGTGTGTGGGAAGTGGCTGTGGAGAAAGGAGGCGGAGAAATGCCCACCTAAGGTCGGAGGCTGGGCCCACCAGGGGCAGCTCCCAGAGAAACCGAGTCCCGCAAGACGGGGACATGCTTGGCGGAAGGGATTCGGGCTGGCTGTTTGCCAGAGAGCAGGAGGTTTACCCCATATGCATACAGTCCCACGATTTCTTTTGATTGTAATCATTTTGGATAGAAATGTTCCCAGAATATTAAGGGCACGGTTTTCAATAGCTTCAAAGCTCTCGTTCTCTCTCATTCTTTTTTTGTTTTCTTCCAAGCAGCAGGACCTCTTTGATTCTTCCCATCGTCTCTTGCTCTTACTGGGCACTTCCTATTGGAGTCAGAGGTGGGAAGTCACAGACATGATCGTGGGCCTGCCCTGCACCCCTGTGGCAACCCCTGGGCAGAACCCCAGGGTCCCGAGGAACACCGTTTGAAAATGTCTGGGTCAGAAAGAGCACCGGACATACCACTCATTAGTCACATAAGCCTCGGCAATCTTAGCCCCTCTCAGTCTTAGTTTCCTCATCTGTAAAATGGGAGACAGCAATACAGTCCTACCTATTCCACGGGATTCCCATGGGAATCATCCGGTAACCGAATAATCAAACCTGTGGGAAGTCACTGGACCCTGGAAAGGGCTTTACCAACCCAAGTTTCTATCATCATTCACATCATACACACAGCTGGCTTCTTAAAATAGACTGTGATTTAACACCCTTCTGCAGGGTCAAGATTTTGAACAGCAGGATCCCGAGTCCTCACACACTGCAGCTCGTGGATATCAAAGGAAGGCAGAAACCCCTCTCCAGAGCCTGATGCCTGTGATTTTTTTTGGTTAATGCTGATGTCTGCCTTTTTCTCCTGTCTCCTTCCTTGTCAGACTCTCAGCTGTCACTTCTCTGTGCAGTCCCTAGTTTGTTGCCCCTAATCCATTGGGGATTTGACAACCAGATAATGAAGTTTGTTGGAATCGTGTGCAAAAGTGAGGGTACGCTGGCTCAGGTGAAATGTAGACCCTTCGTGTATGGGCTGGGCGCCCTCTGTTTAGCAGTTGAGAATCTACCCTCCATTTTGCCTGTGGCTCAGAGGAATGGGGCTGCAAGACAGGACTCCTGTCCTTGCTCACGAGTCCAAAACTTATATTGCACTTGGGAGCTGCCAGCCAGCCCCACGCGGTGCTCTCCCCCACGGGACACCAGAGGAGATCACCGGCTGGAAGCTGAGTTGATAGAAACAGGTGTCCTTGCCCGAGCTGTCCCATCCCATCTAGCTGGCTCTGGTCCTTTTCTTTCTTACCTCACACACGCCCTGGCTCTGTTCCATCAAGTCATAAGAAGAGCTCCGTCTACTGAGGGTTCCTCCCTGCCAAGCACTGTGCTAAGCACTTCGCATTCTTTATTTTATTCGGTCCTTAGAACAAACCTATGAAATAGGTTCTGTTACTTTCTTCTTACAGGTAAGAACATTGAGCTTAGAGGATAAATAACTTGTTCAAGGTCACACATTTTTTTAAGGAACAGGACCAGGGCTTATATCCTGATGGCTACACTCCAGGGTAGCATGTACCATGTAGTGCTTGGAGAACAATGAAGTATTTCCTCTCAAGAGTGGACAGGAGGCCAACTGGGACTGGATGAGGCCCGCAGCGAGGCTCTGGGTGAGAATACCCAAGACCTTGGCTATAGGCAGACAACAGTCAGGTGGTATGATTTCTAGAGCAGCAGGAAGGCTGCTTGAAAAATACTGCCTCCACCTGCTGGCTGATGCCTGAACATCTCTTTCCTTGGGATTCAACTTTCCCTTTTTACAGTGAAGAGTAAAACTTAAAATAGAAGTATCACCAGGCTGCACATGACTGTGTGCTAAAATTCACACTACAGTGTAAATGACTGACTGTGGCTTTGTTTTCAAGATCTATGGAGGATTTTGAGAGAAGGAACGAGGGGATGAGGGAGACCAGGGAAGGAGATGGGGGACAGCCAACTGTGGATGGAAGCTCTAATGAGGGGGAGGGGATACAGAGAGGGGAGACCAGAAGATTACAAGATAGCCTCGAGCAACTCTGCAGTTTTGTCTAAACTCAGCCCAGGTTCTAGACCCTCTCACTCTCTTAAACCACTGGGGCTGTTTTCTTCACAAAAGTGGACTGGGCCAGAGCCTACTACTGAACATCCTTTCAAGTAAAACCCGAGAATGATAGAAACCTATTTTGCAAAGCAATTCTCTAGGCGAGATGTTTTTTTTTTTTAATTTTTTTTTTAAACGTTTATTTATCTTTGAGACAGAGAGAGACAGAGCATGAACGGGGGAGGGTCAGAGAGAGGGAGACACAGAATCTGAAACAGGCTCCAGGCTCTGAGCAGTCAGCACAGAGCCCGACGCGGGGCTCGAACTCACGGACCGCGAGATCATGACCTGAGCCGAAATCGGATGCTTAACCGACTGAGCCACCCAGGCGCAACCCCCCCCCCCTTTTTTTTAATACTCTGACTTGAGGACGATTGGCTTTAGAAAACTACCTACTTGGATGCCACACAGGCACTTAAATGGCAATGTGTGTAGAAAGTCCCATATATACATAGACTAGGCTATCGCACATATTATGCCCCAGTATTTGTTAAGTTCAATGGTACAGACCTTCATAATTGTTTTTTTCCATCACAAAGCAAAAAGCTGTCAAATTTCAGCTGACCAGGAATCCTTTCATTATAAAGAGAGTTAAGTCAAACTCTTGTTCCTTCTCTACCTCTCCGGTGCCCCGTCCTTCTCAGACATGCCCTGCCTTCTTGGCTGATTCATTTCTGATGCTCTCATTTAGCTGTCTTACATGACAGATTAAGATTTTATTTTTTAATTGCCAAGTGGTACAGATTTGTTTCTTCCAACAGTTTAGTCATTCAAGAAGTACACTTTAAAGTGAAAATCATTCCTGATTCTCAAGGCACCGTCAACCCTGTTCCCTACAAATAATTACAATTTAGTGCAGTTCCTGTTTTTCCTTCCTTCCCTCCCTCCCTGAACACACACGTTAACTTTCTTTCCAAAAATAAAACAATTTTATCCCATCATACTTTACCTTAACTGCTTTCTTCACTTCATTGATTACAGAAAACTTCTCATTAGGACAAAATGAGCTTTTTAAATGGCTGCACGGTGCAGGATCTCTTACTTGTTTATAGTCTCTGTTTAAAGCTCTTTAAATTTCTGTTCCAAATGTCTTGCTCTCTGTGTGAGTTTGGGTCCTCTGAAATATGTCAGGCTATGTTAACTCACTTTGTCAAGCTGTTGATAGTAGCAAGATGCTCCTCTGGAAGGAGATTTAGTGTAATTTGCATGTAAACTCACACCTGGATTTAAAAACATAGGGGTGGCAGTGGTTTAGAAAGGCATACATAAACAGGAGTACAGCTACCATTTTCCTGTTTTCTTTCTTTTAATTTTTATTTATTTATGAGAGAGAGTGAGCATGGGAGGGGCAGAGAGAGAGGGAGAGCGGGAGAGAGAGAATCCCAAGCAGGCTCCCTGCTGTCCGTGCAGAGCCCGACTCGGGGCTCCATCCCACAAACAATGAGATCATGACCTGAGCTGAAATCAAGTTGGACCCGTAACCGACTGAACCACCCAGGCACCCCTATCATTTTCCTTTTCTACCATCTATAAAGAAAAGGCTGTGGAGAGAGGCAAGGTCAGAGCGGCTGGATGAGGAGGTCACTCTGATGATCTAAAACAGCCGAGGCAGGTGAAGCAATGTGCCAGCAGGCAGAATAACCAGCCTGGGGCAGGTGAGCCTTCTGGGGCTCTCAGGCCCGGCACTCCCTCCCTTCCGGGTTGTCCCCCTCCGAGTGTTGTGGAGACCAGGGGGCAGGGTGGCAGGTGGATTTGTCAGGGACCTCAGATCCATCCTGTCTGGCCTCGATGGTCTCACTGCTGAGAATCTGCAACCTCAGCCCAAGCTCTGCTCCCCTTTCTTCCCATCAGCCAGAGTGGAGCCGAAGGACAAGCACCCCTTTTTTGGATGGCCCTGGGCACCCACACAGGTCAATAAACTGAGCTAGATTTCAGGAGTCTCATTGCAAGCAGCAGACATATTCCAGAAAACTCGGGCAAATTCTGGATGGAGGCAAATCTCGTTCTGCTTGAAATGCACAAACTTAAAGGGAACTTGCAGCAAATTCCTTTGCAGAATGAGTGGTGGCTTTGGCAACAAACACGCCCTTCATTTAGCTACCCATCAAGCACAAAGTTGGACAGCTTTGGTTCGCTTCAATCAGGAGTTACAAATTAAGAAAATCCATTGTTCAAAATGAAGCAGAATGTTGCAAAAACATAGCATGGACGGTTTCAATGCTATTTAGCAGGCGGTTTGGGGTTCTGGCTGAATGGGGGTTAAGCAGAAAAGACTTTTTGTTTCAACCCCTGTTGCTGGAAATATCTCTAAAATGTCCCCATTCAATTTCCTGCCTTGGTACATAGCACCCACGGAACAGAATTCAATTTTTGATAACTGAATGACTTCATTAGCTTTCTGGTCTTCCTGCATTTTAGTACATTATGGAGCAAGGCTGCAGAGAGAAGTGTAGAAAATGCAGCATGTCGTCCGCAGAATGTTCAGACCAGGAACCAATGTGAAGTGAAAAACCAAAGAGCAAGGGAATTGCCGGCAAGATTGTTTTTGTTATATTGTCATTTGTTTGCTTCTCAGAGTCAAATCCAGACCCTAGTATCACCTCAGGCAATCACGTTTTGGGAGGCCCCTGGGGGAGAGAGATGAGCTGTTCTCTAATTCAGGACACCCTGTGGATGCAGCAGACACACATCACAGACACAACAGAACCCTCCCCCCAAGGGGAAGCTGGATGCCCCTAGTGTCATTCCTTGGGACCACTGGAAGGAGAGGACAGTCTTTAAACCAGGCTGCTTCTCCCAAACACAGTCTGAGGATGACCTACACAGAACTGGTCCCGTCGGGATCCCCGAGGGTGCAGGGCGAAGCCCAGAAGTACGGGGATGAACACTGCTTTAATCCCACCCAGTTCTGCACCTACAACCCTGGGGTCCTGTCTCAAGATGGACGGCAGAAGAAGGCGCAGAGATGGGAGCCCTGGAGTGGCTCAGTAAGTACCCGACGGCTGGTTTTAGGTGGCCACGGTGCCTCCTCACACGTGCATGGCGCAGGCCTATCTCTGTCCCTGTCTCTGTCCCATGGCCATCTGTGGGGGGTGTAGGTCCCTACGCTCTTTCACGTGACAGTGAGGAAGCAGCGCCTCACGAGGTGGGTGCCTTCCTCACTCAAGGCACAGGAAGAAGGGCTGGGACCCAGGCCTCTGACACCAGCCTGCTGGTCTCACTGCTGGTCTTTGAAACTGCCTTAACTTCTAATTCTGATTCAGTGCCCTCGGGAGAGAGGAAAAGCCAGTAACCACTGTTTTCATTTTCAGATGGGGGAAACCGAGGCACAGAGCAGTGATATTTGCTCCTGATCACTTGGTGACTTGGGAGTGGAATGGAGGCTAGAAATCACATCGTCTGAACCTCAGGCCAGGGTTTTGTTCTCAAACGAGCAGCTTCTTTAGTCTGTGATTGCTACTGGACTGTGAAATGCCCACCGTGAATGCCCTGAGCAAGGAGGCCCAGAAACAGGCAGGCAGGAGGAAGAGGAGACAGGAGAAGGAGCAAGAGGAATGGCAGGCGAGCAAAGCTGGGGCCTGTATGTCCTCCTGAGTGCCAAGTCTGCAGAATGTGACGCCCGCAGGTCACCTCACACACCCCTTGCTCCTGGCCCTTTGGTTCGATGTTTCCAGGTCTTCCTTGAACCTCCTTGCTAATCCCTGCAACAGCCCCCATTTCTTTCCAACTCCATCCCAGTGCCTTCCTGCCAATGGCTTCTCAAGAGCATGCGTGGGGGGGGGGGGGGGGGCGCGCCGGGGTGGTTCAGCCAGGCCTGCTGCCATCTGCAGCCCTGTACGGCTGCTCTGAGGACAGCAGGAGCTGCTTCAGCCCACGCCCGTGTGATGCTGAGGTTCTCTCCTCTTCCCCATCCACCCAAAGGAATGAAAGGAGTAAAGGGCTTCTTAGCTGCAATAACAGAAGCCACTCAATAGAGTTAAAGCAAAAAAGATGGGCTCCTCCAAAAGTACTGGATGCAGATGAGGGGTGAGGAGAGAGTCAAGCCCCCTCAAGACTGGAAACACTGACCAGAGAGCTCTCCAGTGATCAGACAGGCTCGCTCTCTCTCCACCCCTGACTCTCCATCTTTACTTGGCATCCTCTGTCTGCAAATGTAGACCCCTCTGGCTCAGCAGTTCTGTGTGCCCCCAACTTCTCCGCTCAGATAAGAGGAACCACCACGCCGGACCCACTTCCTGTTGGACAGCGTGGGAACATGGATGGTGAGTCTGTTGCTGAAGGGGGTCCAGAAAGAGAGGAGCAAATCCAACCATTGTTCTGTGGCTGAGCCCCAACCCCATGCAGCCCTGCATCCAGCCGCGCCAGGGTTCCAGCTCTTCTCAGAGAGGGAACTCTCCATCTGGGGCTGAAGGAATTGTGTGGGCAAACTCTGGGACTGTTAAAAATACCTAGTCTGTATGAGCTTCCCACTTACATATAAACTCCATGAAGGCAGGTCTTGAGTTTCAGTCGTGTATCCTCAGAATCCAGATCATAGCTGGCATTCAACTATTTGATTGAGTAAGTATTTTTACTTTAAAACAGCTTTATTGAGGTATAAGTGACATACAACTGCACGTATTTAAAGTGTACAATTTTGGTATGTTTTGACATACATATGCAACTGTGAAACCATCACCAATCAAAAAGCAATGAACACATGCGTCACCCCTAAAAGTTTCCCTGCCTTTTTGTAATTTCTCCCCATCCCTAGGCAACCACTAATCTATTTCCTTATCCTAATGTAGATTCCTTTACATTTTTTAGAATTCTGTATCTAGGGAATCTTATACTATTTCATCATTCATTTATTCATTTTGGTCTGGCTTCTTTCACTCAGCAAAATTATTTTGAGATCCATCCATATTGTTGCAAATGGTTCATTCCCTGCTATTGCTAAATAGTAATTGCATTGTATGGATATACCACAGTTTGTTGATCTGAATGTTGAGAGACATTTGGGTGGCTTCCAGGTCTTCCTCTATGAAAAAGAAAGCTGCTACGAACATTTGTACACAAGTTTTTTCATGGACATATACTTTCATTTCTTTTGGGTAAATATATAGAAGTGAAATGTCTGGATCATATGGTAGATGTAAATTTAACTTTTAAAGAAACTGCCAAATCATTTTTCAAAATGGCTGTAACATTGATTTTCAAATATTAAGCCACACTTGCATTCCTGAGATAAAACACGTTTGGTCAGTCTGTGTTTTTCTTTTTATATATTGTTAAATTCAATGTGCTAAGATTTCGTCTAGACATTGTGCGTATATCTTAATAAGAGATATTAATCCGGTGTTTTCTTATAATTTTTGAGGAGGCGGGGGAGATCAGGCTTTGCTATCACCATAATACTTACAATGAGGTGGGAAGTAGTCCCTTCTCTCCAATTTTTTGAAAGAATTTGTAAAATTGGTATTATTTCTTCCCTAAATATTTGGTAGAATTCCCCTGTGAAGCTATTTTGGCCTGAAGTTTTCTTTGTGGAAATGTTTTTTAACTACAAATTCATTTTTTTAAATAGAGATAGGGATATTCAGATTATCTGCTTCTTAAAAATTTTTTTGAGGGGCGCCTGGGTGGCTCAGTCGGTTGAGCATCCGACTTCGGCTCAGGTCATGATCTCACAGCTCGTGAGTTCGAGCCCCGCATTGGGCTCTGTGCTGAGAGCTCAGAGCCTGGAGCCTGTTTTGGATTCTGTGTCTCCCTCTCTCTCTCTGCCCCTAACCCACTCACATTCTGTCTCTGTCTCTCTCAAAAATAAATAAACATTTAAAAAAATTTAAAAAAAAATTTTTTGAGCTATAATTCACATACCATAAAATCCACCATTAAAAAATGTACCATCCAGTGGTTTTTAGTGGGTTGGCAAGGTTGTGCACCCATCATTACTAACTAGTTCCAGAAAACTTTCATCATCTCAACATAAAACCTCATTCCTGATGGAAGTCACACTCTATTTTTCCCCAACTCCCAGCCCCTGACACCACTAATTTACTTTCTGTCTTTGCGAATTTGCCTAATTTGTATAGCTCACAGGAATGGAATCATACAACAGGTGGCCTTTTGTGACTGGCTACTTTCACTTAGCATAATGGCTTCTAGATTCATCCATGTGGTGGCACAGTGCATATCAGCACTTCATTGTTTCATGACCCAAAGAGCCAAAACCATCTTAAAAAAGAACAATGTTGGAAGACCCACCTCCTGATTCCAAAACTTACTACAAAACTTCAGTAATCATGGGGCGCCTGGGTGGCTCAGTCAGTTAAGCATCTGACTTCGGCTAAGGTCATGATCTTGCAGTTTGTGAGTTTGAGCCCCGCACTGGGCTCTGTGCTGACAGCCTGGAGCCTGAAGCCTGCTTCGGATTCTGTCTCCTTCTCTCTCTGCCCCTCCCCCACTTGTGCTCTGTCTCTGTCTCTGTCTCTCAAAAATAAATAAATGTAAAAAAAAGAAATTAAAAAAAAAACTTCAATAATCAGGAATAGTGTTGTACTGACATAAGGAGAAACATGAATGAAGCTGGACCTCTCTTTCACACCATCTACAGCAATGAATTCAAAATGGATCAAACACCCAAATGTAAGAGCTAAAACTATAAACTTTCACAACTCATAGGTGCACATCTTCATGAGCATGGATTAGACCCCAACTGTGAAAACAACAAAATACAACATAAACTGGATATCATCAAAATTAAAAAAAAAATTGTGCTTCAAAGGATACCACCAAAAAAGCAAAAGATAACTCACAGAACAGAAATTTTTTTTTGCAAGTTATTTATATGATAAGGGACTTATATCTAGAATATATAAAGAACTTTTACAGTTCTATAATAAAAAACCCAAATAACCCAAATAAAAATGGGTAAAGGATCTGAACGGTTTCCCAAAGAAGATCTACAAATGGCCAATAAGCACACGAAAAGATGCTCAACATCATTAGCCACCAGGGAAATGGACATCAAACCACAATGATGCACCATTTCATACCCACTAGGATGGCCAGGATAAAAACAAACAAACAAAACAGAAAATGAGAAGCGTTACTGAGGATCTGGAGAAACTGAATGCTCATTGCTGGTAAGAATGTGAAATGGTGCCACCAGTTTGGAAAACATTCTGGTAGTTCCTCACACAGGACCATATGACTTAGTAATTCCACTCCTATGACCAAATCCAAGAGAGATGGAAAGGCACGGAGAGATGGAAACAAAAGCTTGTACGTGTTCGTTCACAGCAGCGTTATTCATGAGAGCTGAAAAGTAGAAACAATCCAAATGTCCATCAGCCGAGAACAGATAAACACAATGTGTGTATCCACACGAAGGGATGCCATTTGGCAATAAAAAGAAATGAAGCAGTGATACCTGCTGTCACATGAATGAAGCTTGAAAACATACTAAAAAGATGCCAGCCACAAAGGACCACCTATCACATGATTCTATTTATATGAAATGCCCAGAATAGGCAAGTCCATAAAGAAAAAAAAGGTAGATTTCTTGGTTGCCCAGGATCGGGGAAGGGAGGGATAGAGGCTCTAGGGGGTGATGACTCAGGGGCTGGGGTTTTTGGGGGGGGTAATGAAGACATTTTAAAATTGATTCTGGTGATGGATGTACAACTCCATGAATATACTAAAAGCCATTTTTTTTTTTAATGTTTTATCATTTATCTTTTGAGAGAAAGACAGTGCATGAGCAGGAGAGGGGCAGAGAGAGAGGGAGACACAGAATCCGAAGCAGGCTCCAGGCTCTGAGCTGTCCGCACAGAGCCTGACGCGGGGCCCAAATCCACGAATGGCGAGATCATGACCTGAGCTGAAGTCGGATGCTTAACCACCTGAGCCACCCAGGCACCCTGTGAAATGTACATTTTAAACGGGTGAACTGTGTGGTATGTTGATTACGTCTTGATTAAGTTGTTTTGAAAAAAAGAGTTTAAAGGCCAATATAAACCTGTTCCGCTGAAAGGCTGCCCCAGCTGGTAGCCTCTTCCCAAGCAGATGCATGCTGGGGCAAATGAGGCAGGCCTGGGGGCGCAGTTAGTTTCCAATGGGGAAAGATGGAAGGAGAGGGTGGTGCAGGCATGTGGCCAGGGCAGCAGGTGGACATGGGAAGATGGGAGCCTGTGGGGAGCCCACGGGGAGAAGGAAGGGCCCAGGACACAGGGATGGCAATTTCCTGTCCAGGCCCCACCTTTGCTCATGGCAGGCCCCAGGGAACGTCATAAAACTGCTCTGTTCTCCAACTCTCTTCGTGGAGAAAGCAGAGGCAGGTGTTCCCCACTGCATGACTCTTCTGTCTTCTCATCACAGAAAGCACCCAGAAGTCCTCGAGTTCTGGAGCCGAGTCCAGGTGTATCAGCTGCTACCCGGGTCCCTGGGGGCGCCTCTGGTCCAGGCTCTGCTTCTTATTAGCAGTGGGTCTTTGATGAGCCCCAGCGGTCCCCTAGTCCTCATCTGTCAAGTGAGGAGAATAATT
Organism: Herpailurus yagouaroundi; assembly: GCF_014898765.1. Lineage (NCBI taxonomy): Eukaryota > Metazoa > Chordata > Mammalia > Carnivora > Felidae > Herpailurus > Herpailurus yagouaroundi. The sequence goes on from NW_024412397.1 coordinate 24,542,317, forward strand.
AACTTGACCTGCCTCCCTCAGGGGTTGGTATGAGGATCCAGAATTATCACTGCTGGGAAAGAGCTCCTAGGGTGCATTACTGTGAATTCCGGGAAAAATTTCAGGGTGAATACAATGATATTGATCTCACAGCTACAGGAGCCATGGGCTGTTCACGCTCTCTCGTTAGCATTTGCAAACTGGTTGGGGTCAGGGTTGAGGGCAGCTGGTGACCACAGAGCATCGCTAAACAAAAGGCCTATAGAGAACCACTAGGGAAATAGGAAACGGGAAAAATTCATCCCCAAGAAGATGAGTCCTGCCTTGCACAGCTGCTTCATTGAGCTCACTGCCAGGAGGACACGTGGCTTCTGCAGATGGTGGTGGCTCTGCATAGAAGCTGGCGCAACACAAGGTTCATGACCATACCCTGGAGTCTCCCACACCCCGGAAACCTGCTGTCCGGGTCATCCGGGGACACAGGAGAGGCCAGCATGGTGCAGCACGCAGAACAAGGAATGGTCCCTCCTCTCCTGCTGCCTCAGACAACGAGGGGATCTCGTCAGGTGTGTGATGGACAGTAGAGGCAAATAGGACATCATGAAGGAGGAGAAGAATTCTGCAAGAATAAGTGTTGGGGCAGCGGTGGGACAGAAGAAGCTCGTCTCTTCCCAAAACAGCTGTGCCAGGATGGGCCTCTGCTCTGCATGCCTGGATGTGGAGTTGCTGGCAGACATCTAAGTGAGCGGGGGGAAGGGTGGAGGGGTAGGCATGACAGGTGCTCATTCCCGGGATCCATTCTGAAGGGCCATCACTGATGTCTATATTGATCGGTTGGTCCCCACGCTTACCAGTCGTTAAATATTTTGAATATTTTGAAGAGTGTATAACCTCGGTACTAGAATCAGTCTTTGGTTAAGCTGCCAAAGTGCCAACATTTAGTGGTCTGGTCTCCCAGGTTAAACACCCTCCTCCAAGTGCAGTGCTTCCTAATCAATCCATTCTGACAATTCATTCAACTGACTTGTTCCCACTTTTCTTCACTCCTTCAACTTGTATCTTAGATGAGAGACTAAAACATGGTCAACTGCTTCAATAAAATTTACCACGGGGGCACCCAGTGGCTCAGTTGGTTAAGTGTCCGACTCCTGATTTGGCTCAGGTCATGATCTTGTGGTTTTGTGAGTTCGAGCCCTGAATCGGGCTCTGCACATTGACTGCTCCGAGCCAGCTTGGGATTCTCCCTCTCTCTGCCCCTCCTCCGCTTGTGCTCTGTCTCTCTCCAAGTAAGTAAATAAACTTAAAAAAAAAAAAATTTACTGTTAGTGGTAGAATTTCAGGTATCTGAGAACACAGGAACTCCCTCATGGTTAATAATCATAGTAAAAAAGAACTAATATTTACTGAGTGCTTCCCAGACGCCTGACAGAGTGCTAAGCATTTCACACACAGCCCTGTGGGGCAGGGGACAGAGCCAGTCCGAGGTGGGTTAAGTAACTTGCTCTGGGTCACATGGTACCAGCAAGGAAGGTCATCCTGCTTCTTCGGGACCTGGCGCTCCCAGAGGCGCCTGCCCCATGGTCCACACGGAGGACGGGCTGGCATCTGGGTGACGAGGTAAGACACATGTGACACACTGAACACTGGAGAACGGAACCCACAGAGGGTCAGCGGGCACATCCTCCTGGGTCAGATGCCCATGTGCCTGACCCTTCTCTCTCAGGGATGGAATAATTTCTACTCTTCGTGTAATAAACATGTTCTTGGTAAACGGACTCTGGCAACCAATTTCCCCAACCTCCCACCTAAACAGTTAACGGTGCTAAAACCATGCACATTCATGTTGTGTGTTTTGGGGGAACTAAAGAAAAATATATAGAAGGAGAAAGAAATCCCCTTCTTTTTACTTGTCTTGTCTAACCATTGTTAACGTTTTGGAGTTTTTACTTCTAGCCTATTTTTGTATGTCATTCTTTTCTCTGTGTTTTAAACCGTTATGGTCACCATCTATACAATTCTGTGTCTTGCTTTTTAACCCTAATCATTATTACATAAACATTTTCTATGCTATTGTAAACTTCAAAAACACCATTGAAAATAGTTGTATCATGTTCTAGTTAGTGGATAAGCCATAGTTTACTTAACCATGCCCTAACCTCCAACGTGGTTTTAAGTTTAGATGTTCACGTATGAGTTTCTCTCTAAGTGAATTGGTGGTGTTTGCCCACATCTGATTTTTATGCATCTAAGAATTAAAGTGTCACAGCTGGTCACGGAGCTTGCATTAGGCTTTTTTACTTTAGGAGGAGTTTAAAATTGTACTGAGGTGAAAGGAGAGGCTTCTGGGATGCCGGTGTGGCTCAGTGGGTTAAGCATCCAACTTTGGCTCAGGTCATGATCTCACGGTTCGTGAGTTCGAGCCTCGTGTTGGGCTCTGTGCTGACAGCTCAGAGCCTGGAGCCTGCTTCGGATTCTGTGTCTCCCTCTCTCTTTGCCCCTCCCTGGCTCATGCTCTCTCTCTCTCTGTGTCTCAAAAATAAATAAACTTTAAAAAAAATAAAAAAGAAAAAAAGAAATGAGAGGTTTCTGTAGACAATGTCCCTGAATCTCAACAAGGGACTTAGCTAAATCTCTTAGGACATCGTTGTGGACAATGAAGAAACAGATCAGGTAACTATGCAATTATGTAAATTCACAACTGGTTGGACAGCTATATCCAAAGAATGCTGGCTTAGGGTCAGTGTCACCCTGGAGGGAGGAGGTGGCTAGTAGCCAGGAGTCTAAGCGTCTCACCTAATCTCTTTAACACATTTTAAAATCACTGATATGGGTGAAGTCCTAGAAGACTTCTGGGTTTATAAATTTATAAATTTAATTTAAAATTTATAAATTTAATTTAAAGCTAAATTAAATTTATAAATTTATAAATTATGAGGTTGTAAGGGATAAACTGATGTGATAAAACAAAGATCCAAAAAGATCTCATCAGGTTGGAATATCTGCCTAAAGCCAACAAGATGAAATCTATCAGGGTAAAGTCTTATATTTGGGTGACAAAAATCAACTATATATAAATGTAGAGAATACCGAGCTTAACTGAAGTCAGTTGGCTACAAGCTCAGTATGAGACAATAGTTGACATAGCTGCCCCAAAAAAACCCCACCGGCAGCACAGACAGTAAGTCATTTATGGAGCAGAGATGTCACACTCTCAGGGACTTGGCTGGCTAAATCACAAAGTATCTATTCTGAAAGACACATTTTAAGAACGTGTATGACAAGTAGAAGGAGGTCAATGAAAAGATAAGGTAGTGTGAGCTCTGGCAACATTATCATCTAAACAGCCACAAGGCAGTGTAGCCCAGTGGGTACAGCATGGCCTCTGAAGCCAGGGGCTGGGCTTTGACACCCAACTCTGTCATTTACTAGCTGGTGACCTTGGACAAGTTACTCTCTGTGCTTCGATGTCTTCATCTATAAAATGGGGACAACAGCAGGACCTATCATCATCATCACTATTATTACTATTATTATTATTAGGCTGGTACAAGGACTAAATAGGATAACACCTGTCGAGCACTTAGAACAGTTGCCTGGATATGATGATATGAAAACAAAGGGCTTCTAGGCTGCAGAGATTTAAAGGGGCAGGATGGACGACCTTTTCAAATATTTGAAAGCTGCACTGAGGAAGAGAAATCATGCTTCATTCTGAGAGGCTCTTGAAGGCCATACTCGATTCAGTGGAAAGGGAGGGACTTGGCTTCTTCATTAGTCAATAAGCATTTAATGTGCACGTATTTGGGGTCAGCTAGGCGCTAGGAATACAGAGATGAATGAGATACATATTCTTTCCTAAGGGCCCAGATGGGGAAGAGCCAAATGAATAGAGAATCACAACAGGATGGGAATAACTGCTTTAGGCCTCTGGAGGGAGGTGTGATTAACTGTCCCCTGGGGAGCTGGGCAAAGCTTTGACAACGTGGGGCTGTTGAGCTGAGTCTGCAGGGATAGTAGGAGTTCGTGTGGGAGCAGAGGGAACAGTGTGTGGGACCAGAGCTGTCACCAAGTATGGGATTATCCAGTGAATGGTGACAAGTCGGTGATGTTACAGCACAAAGTGGGTGGGGTGGCAGGAGCTAGAGATAAGGCTCAAAGAAGTGTAATACTGATGGAGAAGGTCCGCCAAGAAAGATGGGATAATCCTAGCAGTCCTCCCCCTGAGCCTATTCTACACTGCTGTCTTCTCAACAGGCAACCAACAAAGGCTGATTTAAGAAATGACACTTAAGGGCACTTGGGCGGCATAGTCAGTTGTGTCCGACTTTGGCTCAGGTCATAATCTCACAGTTTGTGGGTCTGAGCCCCGCATCTGTGCTGACAGCTCAGAGCCTGGAGCCTGCTTCGGATTCTGTGTCTCCCTCTCTCTCTGCCCATCTCCCCTCACTCATACCCTGTCTCTCAAAAATAAATAAGCATTAAACAAATTTTTTTAATTGAAAAAAATAAACATTAAAAAAAAAACAAAAAACACACTACACTTAGAAGAAAACTGAAAAGGATTTGACTCAATTTTCCAATTATTCTTCTGCAGTATAAAGACAGGAATAAGACAGTATCATGTCCGAGACATTTACACTCTGGGAGTACCCAAGTGGAGGGACAAGAACAAGGCCTGGGGCATCTGGGACCCTCCCCACCAGGCTGAAGATACCGTGTGAAAGGGAGTCCCTTACTGGCACATCCACTCAGGTATAAAGGGAAGGAGGAGCGCATTATTCAACACTTAGCCCCCAGGCTTTCTGCTTGATTCCATTGAATAACGTTCATTGAGCTAAGGATGTAGAGATAAGTAAGTCATCAACAGCTCCTTCAAGGTGTGCTTATGATCTTGCATTAAAGGATAATCAGTCACACAGAGCATTACATCATTAAATGTGAGGGCTGTCTGCTTCTGGCCACGAAGGTGTGACTGGTGCTGGATTTGCCCTCCTACCATAAGCAATGATAAAACCGGAAACACATAAATAGTAGATGTTTTCAGGCACTGGACAATGGGCTGAGCAGGATCCCTGAGAGAAGGGAAGAAACACATAAGGTGAACTTCATAGCTGCCCTGGCCCTCTGTCTGAGTAGATTTCCTAACCACAGCACAAGGAGGGAGGGTGAAGCGGATATGGTTGTCCTCGTGACCTGGGGAGGGAGAAACTGGAGTCTGGGGCTGCTGAAGCATCTAGAGCTGGCAGGGAACTGGAAAGGAAGGAGCTTCAATAGGGTGGGAGCCCCAGAAGGTTGTTGTCGGTGGTGGTGGGGGTGGTCCTGCATGGACCTCTGGCTGATGGCTGTGCTGCACCTACCCAGGGCGAGACTCTGGCATGGGCTAGCAGAGAGCAGCTACTGTGGGACCTAGAACAAACCAAGGACAGAAGAGGTTATAGAGACACTGGATCCATAGGAGTTCAAGTCTAGCCAGAGGGGAACACCAGGCATTCCAGTGAGACAATAGAAAGGCCAGGCCCCGGGAATAAGGACCGTGCTCTGGAATAAGGGTTATTCTATTCCTGCCCTATCAAACGCTCAAAGCCTAAAACCAAGCCTTAACAAAACTAAGGAGAAGCATCAGTAAATTAACTGCCTGCCTGAACAAAACCAAAAATCAGTGTTGAGCTCATTAAAGGAAGACAATATAATTCAGGATCCCTTTCAGAGTACCAACTGCACTGTCCACGAATAAGCAAAAATTACCAGAAATGGGGTGAAGAATGAAAATGTGACCCAAATTCAGGAGAAAAAAGGAGTCAATACAAAACAACCCTGAAATGTCCAGGTTTGGAATTAGCAAAGACTTTAAAGCAGCTATTATAAATATTTCATGGATTTAAAGGAAAATATGATCTCAATGGATGAAGATGGGGAATCCCAGCACATAAATGGAAACTATAAAAAAAGGAGCCAAATGGAAATTCTAGAATGGAAAAGCACATTATCTAAAATGAAAAATTTACCAAATGAGCTTAATTACAAATTAGAGATGGTAGAAGAAAGGGTCAGTGAAGTTAAAGACAGAACCAGAGAACTTATGCATTCTTTAAAAAAGGACAGAAAAGGGGTGCCTGGGTGGCTCAGTCGGTTAAACATCTGACCCTTGACTTTGGCTCAGGTCATGATCTCACAGCTGAGTTTGAGCCCTGTGTTGGGCTCTGTGCTGACAGCTCAGAGCCTGGAGCCTGCTTCGGATTCTGCGTCTCTGTCTCTCTCTGCCCCTGCCCACCCCTCAAAAATAAATAAACATAAAAAAAACAAAAAACAAAAAACAAAAATGAGCGCAAAATTGTGGCACCCGGGTGGCTCAGTCGGTTGAGCATCCAAGCCTTGATTTCAGCTCAGCTCATGATCTCACGGTTTGTGGGATCGGACCCTGCATGGGGCTCTGCACTAACAGTGCGGAGCCTGCTTGGGATTCTCTCTCTCTCTTCCCGTCTCTCTCTCTGCCCCTCCCCTGCTCAGGCTCACTCTTTCTCAAAATAAATAAATAATTTTTTTTCCCAACGTTTATTTATTTTTGGGACAGAGAGAGACAGAGCATGAACGGAGGAGGGGCAGAGAGAGAGGGAGACACAGAATCGGAAACAGGCTCCAGGCTCCGAGCCATCAGCCCAGAGCCCGACGCGGGGCTCGAACTCACGGACCGCGAGATCGTGACCTGGCTGAAGTCGGACGCTTAACCGACTGCGCCACCCAGGCGCCCCAATAAATAATTTTTTTTAAATGAAAGCAAAATAAAGACACTTTCTAGATAAAGAATTTGTCACCAGCAAGCCTGTGCTACATGAAATACTAGCCCCTCTCCAGCATCACTGGAAGGAAGCAGACTTCAGCTGTGAGATGAGCACCAAGTGAGGCAGTAGGCTGCTGTGGAAAATAAGGAGGCAGCTACTGATCCCTTTACACTTTTTTTTTTTAAGTTTATTCATTTATTTTGAGAGAGAGAGGCAGAGTGCAAGCAGAGGAAGGGTAGAGAGAGAGGGAGAGGAAGAGAATCCCAAGGAGGCTCCAACCACGCTGTAAGCACAAAGCCAGATGCGGGGCTCGAACCCACAGACCGCGAGATCATGACCTGAGCTGAAATCGAGTCAGATGCTTTAACCAACTGAGCCACCCAGGCTCCCCTGTTCCTTTGCACGTTTAATCAGTAGCTCAGCCCAGTGAGAGACAGACCTACAGGCACATGAGACAGAGAGAGCTCTGAGATGGCAGTGAGCATGGCCGGTATGCACCTGTGCGGCTAGGCCAGCGGTAGAACAATGAAATACCTGTAAGCTGGTTGGGAGACAGGCACTGCTCCAGGCCCCTGATTCCCTCACTCATCACTTTGGCTTCACTCCCAGATACTCCTAGATCTCGCTATGATCTGGCAATAAAGGGTCAATTCCTGGCAAGCAGGGCACCTCCGGGACCCTGCCTTAGGCCTCTGGCCGGCTTCCTTTCCAATTAGTGGTGCCTGGGCCATGCCAGTTGTTAAAGATTTTTAATACCGCCCCTGGAGCTAAGTGGCGTTGCTTCCCAGGAAAGGAGGTCTGGGTATGAGGCTCTGGGAGTGGGCAGAGAGGACCCCAGGAGGCCCAGGGACACAGTGAAGACCAGCAAGTAGGGGTGGGGGGCTCAGTGGGCAGGGGAAGGGAGGCACTGAAAGCCAACAAAATTAGCTTTCCAAGTTGGCCTGAGTGTTCAGGGACACTTGACTCTCTAGTACAACCTCTGTTCTAATCCCCGAGGTCATGTTTTTCCCTTTTAAAAAGGGATATTTCATAGCCTTTTAAATAAATCTTTTCAGCTCCACTGATTTGGAATAACATGCTTAGCAGCTTAAGAACTTCTAGCTGGGCCTTCAGCAAGTTGTCCTCCGACAAGCCCATTTTCTCATGAAACGCTGGCCGCCCAGTATGGCCGGGCCTCTCCGGGGCTGGCACTGTGGACCCTAGGCCTATTGTGGGGTCCCGGGCAAGCCCTTCCTCACTCCCTACACGCAGGACCCGTGCCTCATTCCCTACAGCTGCAATGGGGACATCATCCAAAATCTAAGCCCAGAGAACAAGTGGACACTCTCTTGATCAGCAGCAAAGACCCTATTTTAGGCACAGAAATGAGCATTCCTCCTCCTCAGTTTCAAGGGAATCATGCTTTACGGGGGCTTTCTGTGTGTTCTGCCCAGGCAGACGGGAAGGTTATATTGGCCTAGATAGACAAGAAGCCATCAAAGGAAGGTAGTGGCCAGGAGGTGGGGTTGATCAGCATGATTAAACCAGCATAAACACAGCCGACCGAAGCTTGGTGCAAAGCCTTTGCAAGCTGGCCGTGTGTGTTTGACATCACGCACCCTTCTGCCTCCTTTGGGACCTTGAACCACAAGCCTAAACAAACTACGGTAATCTGCTGAGCCTTCAATCACTCAGTCTCACTGAACTGTGAAACCAATATCTGTTGTTGAATAACATCGAGGGAAGTAGCTTACACCAGAATGAAAAGGGCACGTTTTCTAAAATCATTGCCCATATCACCTAACTATTGTGAAAATCACACCTAAATAGAACCAACACTCCTTTTGGTGTTGATCCGTGGTTCGTGTAGCTTTCTACCGAATGTGAGGGACGCTGGGCAGGTGGGCAGTTTCCAGAGTACTGTGATGGAGGCCGTAAAAGTCGTCCTGCCTAAAACAATCTTCAAAATTCCCTGTCGCAGTGCCTGATATCCTCACCATTAACAACTGCATTTACTTAAAGTATCTGCTTCAAATACAACCCCATCATCTAGGAGTTCTTAGCCTTCTTCCTAAGGGCTAAAGTTTGAGAATATGGCTGCGGGAACCAGCAAACTCATCAGGACCATCAGCTTTCCGTGTCTTCAGATCAGTGGTTCTTGAGAGTTAAACCGGCACCAGAATCACCTGAAGGCTTGTTAAAACGCATCTTGCCGGGCCCCACCCCGAGTTTCTGATTCGGTAGCTCTGAGATGGATCCACAGACTTTGTATTGTTGACAAGCCCCCGGGTGAGGTCGATGCTCCCTCCGGTCCGGCACCCGCTTTGAGAATCTGTCGCTGTGCTATCAATTTGTAAGGCATCTCTATGAGATATGTAGGCAAAGTGTGAACACGTTCTGATAGGGAATGGGGTATTAGGACAGAGGGCTCTGACACAGAAAGGGGCCGGGGCCCAAAGGCAGGCCAGCCTAACAGAAAACTCAAGACTTTCCCGAGTGATCCGCCAAAACACAGGAGCCACTGGCTGTCAAAATTCTGATGAGCCTCTTACTCTTGCTTTCTTTCCTGGGTATTTTCTGCCTACTGCCCCCCAAAAGGCAAGTCTGCTGGCCGTACCCCGGCAACCCCAGCAAGGGGTGGCTCCTTTCCCTAGCCACGGGTGGCCCCTCCAGGACAAACCTGTGTTCACACAGCTCATCTGGCTGTCCGCATGCTGCAGGCTCCCGGGGGCTCCAGACACTTCTTGGAATTTACACAGGATTCAGTGAAGTCTTAAACAACATTTGTTTTCCTCTTTGGAGATCATCTACTTCCTAATAGGATAAATTCAAAGTTAAACATGCTCTGACCCTTCAGCGGCCTCTTCTCGATACGAACAACAAGGAACTGCTCAGCAGGCTGGCTGAGGAGGTGGGCAGAAAGGGATTCATAACAGGAGCAGAGGCTGGGAAGCCACCTTTCAGGAGTCTCATGACTCCGCCTTTGGTCAGGTCAGGAGTTGGTTCCATATTTCAGTGCAGGGGAAACCAAGACCCGAGTGTCTGCGTGGTGTTATCATGGCATCTACTGGGCATATAGTTCTGTTAGTGATTTAGCTCTTCGTACATATGAAAGCACTCTGGTATCTTCCACTTTCATTTGACTCTAAGAAGAATCCTATGAAACAAGCAGAAAGGGAATGACCCTATTTGACAGAGAAGACAACAGAGAAGAGGCACAGAAAAGCCAGCGGGCGTGGAGTTGAAGTGTGTGCATTGGCCACTCGTTGTGAGGTCTTGAGTGGGTCTCCTCCCCTTCCGAGGCCTCGGCTTTGTCAACTGTGAAATGAAGGGGACGGACGAGGTGACGGCAAGGTCTTCGTACAGATCTCATATTCAGCAATGAGCTGCACAGTGAAAGATTTGCCTGATGTCACACACATCAGTGAGGTGAGTAACAGTGACACAGGAGACACGTGCTCCTTGTGCCATCGAGAAAGCCATTAGAGCACCCCCACTGTCACCTGCTGTCGTCTCCGTGACAGTGTGGACTAACTGGGAACTCCAGCTGTCCTCTGGACCTGGCAAAGACTGAGACCCCCTAAGGGAGGGGGGGTAGGGGAGACCCAGCATGCTCCCTGACTGCCTTAAGCCCCAATGCTGCCAGCTGATCACTGGAGAGGAGAAGGCCATCTGGGTTGGCACCTCCTCTACCAGACAAACTCAGCGGACACTTACCCCCATGGCAGGCCCTGTGCTAGATGAGGGGGTGTGGAAGTGAAGGAGACTCACTGTCCACCCAGGAAGAAGTCACAGTGAGGAGAGTGAGACCAGGTGCTGCATACCGCTGGGTGGGTTATGCTTAGCCAAGGGGCCCGAGTCCAGCTGCCAGTCAGATCACAAAGCCTGCCCCTGGCCCTGGGCTGAATCAGCCTGGAAAAAGGATGCCCATGTATAACCCACACAAAGGCACTGGCTGTGGCCCAAATGAGCACAATCTTCTTCAAGGTGAGTGCAGGATGCACACTACTTCAGGAGGGGTCCAGATACACACGTCTGACCCCAACCAGTCCTCTGGCTGGAAGAATTACGTGTTCTCTTTCTGAGAGTCAAACACTCTAACCACATGCAATGAACCCAACTAGCTTCCTATCTGGAATGTGCTGGTAAATGCCTATTCTCCCATCTGTTTGAGACAGTCAACAAGATCAACAGGGCCATGTCTCAGGAGCAGCGATTGGACTCCCTGGGGAAAACAAGATGAACGCAACGCGCCCTCAAGAACCAAGGGGCTCTCAGCCAAGGGGAGCACAGAAGAGGCAAACACAATGACCCACAAGACAGAGCAGAGAATGCTAGATGCTAGAAGGTCCAGGTAATGGGATGGGGGAGAACTGACATGGGAGTTCACAGGAGGGAAAGATGAATTCCCACCAAAGACCAGCAAGCCTTCATGAAGGAGATGGTGTGTGAAAGGCCATGCATTGAGATGCGAGAAGGCCCACGTTCTAGAGCCCCTCCTGTCAGTCAGCCAAATAATCTCAAGACAGCCGTTGCTCTCCATTTTAAAATGGACCCTTTGCCCTAATTGCCTCACAGCAATTTGAGGATTAAATGAGAACTGATTTAAATGCATATTAGGTAAATAAAAGCACCAAATATAAAGTTTTTGTCATCACCCGAAGAAGAATAAGGAGGAGACTAAAAGCCGACAGTGTATGAGGGAGAAGGGGTGAGGGGGACACCGGCCAAACGCAGGGCTCACAACTGGCTCCAATGATTTTTTTTAACCACCCACAGCTAATTTTATTCAAGAGACTCTAAGGAGAATAAGTCAGAACATCTAAATTTCTTCGGCATCAGGAAAATGAAAAGTCCCAGCCAGAGCGGTGTCTGCCCATCCCTGGGGGACAGGAGCACAGTCACTTAGAGCTGGTGGCTGGTGAACGTGGGCCTGGGCCCGGTGTGCTCAGCAAACATTGCACAAATGGATGGGCTCCTTACTGCTTTCCAAGGGACTTTACATCCATGCTGTATTTTGATCTGTAACCACAAGCCAGTGGGGCGGAAGGCATATATTATCATCCCGTCAACAACAGGGGAACCAGGGCTCCCAGAGGAAAAGGGACTGTCCGTGTCCCTAGCCAGCAGGTGTCAGAAGGGAGCCTGGACCCCTGCCTCCCTGCTTCCTCACACCCCGCACCTAACAAGTGTTACTACAGCAGATCTTCACCCCCCACAAATCACCTTCCCTGATGTTAGTGAAGGTCTTTTGCGTGCTGTTCAGAGCATGTTCCCTGGAATACATCACTTAATCAGACCCTTTCATCTAGGAAGGTCCTAGCTTTGCTCCCAAAGGTACTGGTTTATTCCAATTCTGAAAGTGGTTTTGCGCATCCCAGAAACAAGTGTCATGGATTCTATGGGCCTTTTACCAAATAAGAATTGATTTAGGTTAAAACCTTCAGTTTGATTGTTTGGAGTCATTGCTTCTTAGAAGCAAGTGAAGGTACAAACAGCAAAGGGCATGAGGAAGGGCTTTGTTTCATTTTGTTTTTAACCGTGGATATTCTTGCCTACAAAGTCAGCTATCAGTTTTGACAGACGGCCTGGCCACCGGAAGGGGGACAGGGGGCAAGTTCGTGGTTAAGGTGACAATGAGGAACTAGAACCAGCTGGGCTGATTCGGGGTCTGAAATCTGGGCTGGAGCCCAAGTTCCAGAGGGTGAGGGTGGGACAGGGAGCCCTGCCCTTCCCCCCCCCCCCCCCCCGACACCCTCTCACCGCACCTGCAGGACAGGTCAGTGCCTTTCTGGGAGTCTGTGACCTTCTGGCTGCCAGCAAATAAGGTGGCAAGGGAAAGCAGAGGAATGAGGCCTCAGGGAGAAAGCTGAAGCACGTTCCAGGTCAGAGCCACCCTCCCCTTTCGTGACCCACCTCAGCCCCTTGGCTGATAACAGTTTATGGCACACCTACATCCTAGGGAGTGTTTTCATTCTAATAAAAATTCATGGTTCAAGGCTTCTGGCAGAAGGCTGGTAATCACACCCACCCCACAGCTCTGTTGAGGGATGTCTTGTGACATGTATTCAGCAGCTCCCCTAAAGCGGGAGGAACCAGGGGTAGGGGGAATACAACTTCAAAGGACTCCCAGCTCCTGAGGGAAGCAGTGGATTAGTTAAGAAGAGGCCCGGGGCCTTGAGAATGAGTGTCGATATCTCCATCAGTGTGGCTGGGTCAGCTATGTCTCTGCGGCTGGTGGAGACGTGGGGTCTCAGGACCGTCTAGACACCTGTAGCTTCAGTATGGCCCCGAGGGGCCAGGGCATCATGGGACCTAGGAGAGCTGAGCCATTAGCTAGACAGTATATACTGAGGATTCGTTTATCGGGTACACTGTTGGTGCCCTCTGTCCACGGAGAGAGAGAATGGGACACAGAGTGTGAAGAGGAAGCACGAGGCTGCTATGGTGAGGGGCCTCAGTGGGAGTCCTGAGCGGACAGGAGGGAGAGGTGGTATTAGGTGGATGGCAGGGATAAGAGGATGCTAGAGGCAAATTCACCAACCACACAGTTTTGAAGCCATAGAGTTTAGAGCTGGAAGAAATCGGAGAGATCATCTAGTCCAACCCTATCTTGTGCAGCTAGGAATTCTTGGTCACGGCCATGGGGCAGAGCCAAGCCTGAGAACCAGGCCACCAGCCCCAGCCCCTGCTTGGCCAGCAACTGCTGTTCAGGCCAGTGATCTTTCTGGCACCCTCCAGCCCCTCCCAGGTACAGATTCTAGTCCCCTGATTCCAGCGGAGCTAGGAATACCCTTCTGAACAGCTGTGAGCACTCTGGAGGATTCTGTGGACCACCCATTTCTGCCATTCCAGCCAGACATACCTTGTGTGAATAATGCTGGTCAACGATCCTCGCCAACCCGAAATCCCCGATCTTGAGCACGAGGTCCTCCGTGCTAATGAAGATGTTGGCGGGCTTCAGGTCCCTGTGCAGCACGTTGGCGGAGTGGATGTACTTGAGCCCTCGGAGCAGCTGGTACATGAACAGCTTCGCGTGTTCCTCTGTCAGCGTGCCCTGCTCCAACAGGCGTGCCAGGTCGGTCTCCATGTACTCCTGGACAATGTAGGCCACGCTGAACTTGAACAGCTCACCCTGCAGGTCAGTGCCCTTGGGCCCCAGCACCTCGTACACCTTCACGATGTTGTCATGGTCCAGGCGCCGGATGATCTTGATCTCCCGGAGCGCATGCTTCATGCTGCGGGAGTCACTCAGGGTGATCTTCTTCACAGCCACCTTCCGGCAGGCCCTGCTGTCCACAGCTGACAGCACCAGCCCATTGACACCAAAACCCAGGGGTTGGAAGTCAACGAAGCGCCCACCAAGGTCATACCCATAGACACTGGCGATGCAGTCGCCCTTCTCGGCCATTGTTGGCTCAGTGGTCAGGGTCTGCCCGCGTGGTGAAGGGGCGGTCAAAATCGGCCAAGTCCCGGGTAGCGGCTTCCCCAGCACACCTCATTCTGTCAAGTCCCAAAGCCGAGGGATGCCTCTCCTCGTGCTGATGTCGCTGCCACCGGCTCCCTGGAGACAAGAGTGGGATATGTCCATGCTTGCTGAGCTATGGAAGGAGAAGGCTCAGAGGGTTTTCTTAGCTTGCATTGGGAGGGCTGTCTGCCAACTCGTCTGTACCCTGAACTCTCCTCGAAGCTTAGAATGGCTCATGCTTTTTTAAAACGTAGCATCTTGGAAAGAAAAACCAGTCTCATCATCTATGTGGATGTAAAGTTTTCTACCATAACGGACCTCAAGGTAAAAAATGTAGACACGCTCCCCTTTAAATCTTTTGTTGAAAGAGGTTCCTTCTGGCTGAAATGTAGAGCTGTTAGTGAGCTGTGTTCCTTTACGATGGTCCAAAGCTCAGTTTTGTCACAGCCTCCGGCAGCTTGGTAACTACTGTGTCCTGAGCAGTATGAAGGGATCCCGGCAATGGATTCTGGAGGCTTCTAGGGGTTTCTTTTACCTCCGCCAGCTCCCTTTTCTACCAGCTCCTCCTAGGTTTCATAGCCCAAATCAGGCTGGTGAGCACTGGTGAAGAAAGCCGGAGGAACCCAACCACCTTTCTTGAGCTCTACACCAAGTTACACCTCAAGTCCCAAATCCGAGGGGCACTCAGCTGCCACGCCAGGATCCTCCAGAGGCTTCCGAGGGGGCAGCATCCTCTGTCACCCCCTCATCCACGCCACCGTGAACAAGACTCTGTTCTGCTGGACTCAGAGAGGCTGCAGGAACGCGGCATCTTTCAGACCATGTCTCCTTTCCTGTCAAAGAAATAGCGTTGGGTAAATTTCCACACTCCAGCTTCCAACACCTTCCCACTTGCGTGTCCTTTGTTAACCAGCCCAAGTGTTATTTGATCTGTCCAGCCAGCTGAAACACTGCTTGCTCAGGGGATTCCAGGCTTTGCACTGCCCGGCCAGCCCTCCTGCTGTGGGCAGCGCTCCCCTGGAAGAGAGAGAAGATGGATTGATTTGATAAGATCATCAAATGGTGCACCTTTTGTGTAAATGCCTGCTCCCCAAAGGTTAACACACACCAATTGTGGGTGGGAATGATCCACTCTGACTTTGGAGAAATTAATTTGCTATGCTCTCCAAACACATACATCAGCACTTGCTGGGGGTGTTGATCATAAAAAGTAACTAACTGGAGACAAAAAATAAAGGATCGATAATTTTTTTTTTTTTTTTTGTACTTGGACCCCTTTTCTTCCTTCTTTTGCAAATGTCTTTGAATATTTTGAGGGAATTTGCCACGTGCTGATGTTTAATTACATGTGTATCTCTTGCTTTCCACAGAGGTGGCAAAAGCACACATACCAAGTAACAAGGAAATTTTATTGCCACCCTAAAAAAGGAATTCTCTGCCCAGCAAGGCAGGGCACAGACTTCTTAGCATGACACCAGGACTGGCATGGTGAACTGTATTCTCTTTGATGGTGGGGACCTAGCTCTTCAAAGCAATGGCTCAAATTCTATCATGACTGCCCCCTGGTGGCTGCTGACTCAAATTACAGTCATAGAGCCTACATGGGGAGAAAAAGACTGCAAGACAATGTAAATTCAGACCTCTGGAGTAAGGGCAATGTTATGGCTTCTGAGGGACTGGCAGCTTTTATAAGTTTATTAAGTCCGTGGACAGTCAGAGAACAGACACTGTACCCTGCACAAAGGAGTGAATCTAGTTCTTACCATACTATAGGGCCCCCTGTAGAGATGCTTTCATATCTGAACTTTGCACAACTCTGCAAGTGCTAAATGAAACAAAACAACAGTAAACTCAATGTCTGAAATTAAGGGGGACAATAAGGGGACACAGATGACCTGAAAGAGTAAACCATCAGATCCCCTCTAAAGACTTCTAACGAAAGAGATTTGCCAAGGGCCTGGAACACAGTGATTGCTCAAGAGAGGTCAGCTATTGATGACTTTGTTAAAAATTTCCTTGCATTTGAATAAGAGGCACCTAGTATTCTACCGTTTTGACAAAATCTTCAGCAATCCTACTCTGGATGTTTGTATTGGTCCCAGCAGCAAAATAACCACAATCTTACAGAATTTCAGAATGGGAAGTGATCATAGCAAACAAGTCCAGTGGTCCTTAACTGGGGATGGTACTGCCCTCCTTGGTTCATCTGACCAGGAGTCATTACTGGCCTTTAATGCTCAGGGCCAGAACCCTAACCACCTTGCCAAGCAGCTCCATCGGTGAATAACTGACACCCACCCCCAGGTGCCAGCACCTCCACTGAGAGATAATGATTCTGGCCCAAGTCCTCACTTTGCAGATGAGGGCACCGAGACGCAGAGAACAGCAGCTCAATGTTTCTGGCGTAGACAGGGGCAAAACACATTTGATGAACTGAGAAATGAATACTATTCACTCTGAGCATCCCTCGCCAATTAGAGACAGTGCTGGGACCAGCCTCTGAGCCACCCTCTGTGGCCCATGCTAGCGAAGTCCGCCGGGATACCTAATTCAGGGGAACAAAAGAACCACCCTAGCGCTCCAGTCCATCCTCCTCTGGCTCTTGCTGCCCATCACGTAACAAACTAAACCAGAGCCTCTTTCACTGTCTACCCACATGCCTGTCCAGTTCCCAAGGGCACAGCAAGCAGGCAATTATATATTTTGCTTTATGAGAAGAGACGCTTAAGCCTTCTTCCCTTTCCAGCTCCCACTGGGTTGTAAACAGACAGGACCGAGCACCTAAGCAAGGAGGAGATGACATCACCAGCAAGCGAGAGCAGGATTTGTTCCAGATCAGCTGCAATGCAGATAATCTGTGAACAATTAAGAGGTGCTTTATTTATTTTTAAAACTCTTTCCTCTTCCCCTCACGTGAGGGAGGGGCTGTCTCCCCTGAACATATGCACGTGTGCATGCGTGCGTGTCTGCGTGGGTGCGGGTGAGTGGTCTCCCTGACACGCGGCTGGCTCCAGTGGGCAGGTACCGTGTCACCTTGGGAAGACTTGCTTCCAGCCACTCTGCCTTCCTCATGGGCCTCTAAGTACACTCTTTCAATTCCTTCCACCTTCCCAGTTCCTGAAATGTTCTCCTGCTTCCTCCCCACTCACTGAAGTCTTGCCCACCACTCAACCCAGATGGCATCTCACTTCCACTCCAGAGTTCCCATTCCGGAAGTGTCCTGGGTGACATTCTCCTTGCCTAAACTCCTGCAGTGTTCTTGTGTATGCCCTCTTTGACACTGACCACATACTAAGCTGGGCTGTTATTTAACGTCTTATATGTGTCCATCTCCCAACTAGACTTCAAGCTTCTCCAGTCCAGGGCACAAGGCAGTACTCAGAAACTAGCTGACTTGGGGGCACCTGGGTGGCCCAGTCAGTTGAGCGTCCAACTCGGCCCACGTCATGATCTCGTGGTTCATGGGATCAAGCCCTCCGTCGGGCTCTGCGCTGACAGTGTGGAGCCTGCTCGAGATTCTCTCTCTTCCTCTCTCTCTGCCCCTCCCCTGCTCACTCTCTCTTTCAAAATAAAAAAATACACTTAAAAGCAAGTTTGAAAAACACAAAGGAAACTAAATGGCTTGGACGTACATTCGTCCAATGCTGAGGAACACTCATTATGTCTACACAATTGTCCTGCCCACATTTCCTAGATGATCAGCCTTCCCTCCCTAACTCTGCTGGTGCAACACAACTTGTTCAAGAGGGCTTTTCTCACATGCCCCAACCACTCAGACACATCAGATTTCTTAACTTCAACCTTCTCGGTGTCACCTGCTGCTCAGAGGCTGCCTCTGAGAATTCCAGGCAGCTGTTTCTCTGTTCCCGTGTGAGTTGACTGTTACTCATCCCTTCTCAGCCCTCTTCGCTTTCTAAGTTTCTTTCTATAATTCCTCTAAAATTTCCACTGTAAACCTTTTGCTTTTCTCCACAGGTGGACTGATTGCAAAACACCTATTACCTAAGATGTCTTGGCTTTAGCAGTTCATTGTTTGCATGACACGCCAGGGGGCATGAGCGCATCGGCCCTGGAGAGGGGCAGACCCAGCATCTGGATGTGCCCACCGTTGCAGAGACAACAGTATGGCAACTCCTCAGGGCAAAGCACAGCCATTCTCCATTTGAACTTGGTGGCTCAGAGCTACTCTGAATCAGGTGCGATTTCAAACCAGGCAGTTGGCATTCACCTTGAAGGAAGGAAAGGTCATGGGTTCAGTTGTGCTCACATGACAGTGAGCAAGAAGAATGCATGCAACTCCTGCAAGGGTAGCCTGGCTCCCATGATTCACAGTGAATGTTACAATAAAACGCAGGAGTAGAAACACCTACCCCTAGGCTCCTAGCAATGGACCTTCATTTCTCCACTGATTTCCCACGGACTCTCTTGCAATACTTTAGTTGGGGCCAATTAATGATCCTCTCACGCATCCAGCCTTTTAACACGTGGGGACAAACCAGAAATGAGATGGTGTGTGCCAACTGTCCCTTGCTGGGTTTCCTGGGGAGCTCGTTTACAAAGCAGCTTTGGAAATTCTAAATTTAGACTCAACTCTGCCTGCTCAGATCCTCCCAAACCGCATGCTGCTGTTGACTTTCAGCAGGAACTGTGGCCCCCAAGGAGGTGCTGATATTTCACGGACAGTGCGTTCTTCTCTCTCTTGAGCACCCAAAAACCTGCAGGAAAGCCTTCTCAGGCAGGGCTGATGTTTACAGTTGAACAGGCTGCACACTGCACAATTCTAGGCGGCATCATTCACATTATAGTCAAGTCTGTCTGACTCTAAGGTTCGTGACCTTAATCACTATAGTCCATGTGAATAAAATCCTCTAGACCAGAGATCAGCAAATTTTTTCTATAAAGGGCCAGGGAATAAATGTCTAAGGCTTTGCAGAACATACCGTCTCTGTTGCAACTACTCAACCCTGCCTGGTAGCACGAAAGCAGCCATAGATAATACCCAAACAAAGGGCATGGCTGCATTTCAAAAAAATGTTATTTACAAAAACAGGTGGGAGACTCAATTTGGTTAGGGGGCCACAGTCTGTCAACCCCTGCTCTTGACTGTGTAGAAACATCCTCTAGGTTGTTCCTAAGGAGACACCAAAGTGTGCCTTAGCCCCGACCTTTCTGGCTCCTCCTGCATGGTCTCCTCTGTCCTTGGACTCAGTCCTCCTGTTGCCCCTCATGGTGGTACTACCCCAAGCCTGCCCTCCCAGGGAGTTATTCTGGGCTTCGGCCCCCACCCTGGGCATAGTTAAGGTCATTTGCAGGTTTCATGGCCTCAGGGCCCACAAGCTACCTTCTATTTCTGACTCTGGTACTTTTCAGGCTACTGTTGACGTGCCTCACCCCTACACACCCACTTGCACCTTCAGAGGCTTTCTGGAGAGGTGGCGAAGGCGACCTGATGGAGACAGGGTAGCTACACTGACTGAGGGTCACCATGGGGTCACCATGGGCCAGGAGCCGTGCCTGAAGATTTCAGTTGGGTCTCACCACAACCCTGTGAGGTTTGTGTCACGCTCCCATGAAGCCCCTGAAGGACGTAACTTGCCCAAAATTACACCACTAGCAGGCGATGACTCAAAGGCCACGCTTCTCAGCACCGCAGCCCCTGATCTGAGCCCAAGGGAGTGATTCTCACCACGAACCACCTAGGCCCAGGGTGACTGCCCGGGCCTAGAGAAGGGCAAATTTGGGGATATGCACACCTTCCGGTACTTTTCAAATTAAATCAAGAGGCAGCCACCTTTTCAGCCTGTGTTCAGCCCCAATGTGGAGGCCACGGCTCATAGCCTGCTTTATGGAAACAGAAAGTGAGAAATAGAACATTAAGACGAGTTCAACAACCATAACCCTGCCTTCCAACTGGTCCTTGACCTCTCGGCTAATGTAAGCCTCAGACAAGCCAGAGCCCGGTCTGCAGAGACTGGCCATCCTCGACGTGAACCGAGCTGAGCGTCCTCCCAGCTTCCTGATTCACCGGGTCCTGGGGCTGACTGACACTGGCCGCCTACCCAGGAACCATTCCCACTTCCTCCAAACGGACAGAAAGCAGGTCTGGGTCAGTCATTAAGCAGCTGAGCCCAACCGAGGGATGATGCAGGATTGTTCTAAACCAGGGTTTCTCGGCCTCAGCATGATTGACACCGCAAGCCAGGTCCTTCTTAGCAGTGGGGTGACCCATGCACTACGGGATGTTCGGCAGCACCCCGCCTTCTACCCACTAGATGTCAGAGCACCCCCGAGTCGTGACAACCAAAATGTCTTTAAACATTCAAACTGTCACCGGAGGGGCAGGCACACAACCACTCCCAGTTGAGAACCACGGGCTAAAGCCACCGTTTCCAGCAGTAACAGTACTGGCATTTGAGCAGAAGACTTATTTGTTTTGTGGAGCTGTATGATCCACTGGTGTCAAAAGTTTAGCGACCTTGGTCTCCACCCACTAAATCCCGACAGCATTTCTGGTTCCTGTGATAGCCTCACACATTTCCAACACCCCACAGGGCAATGGAGTATCTTATACCCATCGCTGTTGAGTCAAAATCATGGTAACCCAGGTCCCTTTGGCAGCAGTTGGCTTAGGGGTGGTCATATGATCCAGTTCCACATAGTAAGTATTAAAGGAAAGTCTGCCGCAGGGGGTAGGTGCTGAGGACAAGTTTTCCTTCCCGAGAAGAAGAAACACCACTCCCATCTCTGGATGCAGTTGTGGGAGACAGTGATGTTGGTTCTATAGCAGCCATTTTGAGACCACGTGGAAACAAGCCTGGGGACAAAGGCCAGCATAGGAGAGCTGGCACACGAGCCGGGAGCGTTGCTGACGTGGCCAAGTAGCTGAGCCAAACCTGGAAATGCTTCCAGCTTTTTTGCCAAGTGAGGTTGTTAAGTTCTACTGTTGTTTAGGATATTTTTATTGCCTTTTTTTTTTTTAACTCGAAGTTGAAATTATCGGATAGTAACTTGCCAGGCACATGGTTGGTCAGGCGGGAGACAGATGCAGAACCCAGCTCCTGACCTCAAGGAGCGTATAGTCCCATTGAGAAAGAGGAACCACTGCAATAACAATTACAGAAACAATGAAGAACACTCAGGGACTAACTTTGTGATTCCCACAGCAAGTGCAGGATCGGGATGAGGCCGACTGAGGACTGATCAGCCAGTGAAGCCTCTTGGAGGATGTGGAAGGCAGCTTCTAAGATGGCTGCCAATGATCTCCACCTGAATGGCTTCAAGCCCTGTGTAATCCTCTCCTCTTAGGAGCATGCTGGACTTAGGAGCATCTGGACTCGCTTTTAAGAAACACTATGGCAGAAGTAATGAGAGGTCAATTCTGAGATAGAGTTATAAAAAGACTGTGGCTTCCATCTGGGGTGATCACTCTCAGGGAAGCCAGTGGCCATGTCCTAAGGCAGCCATTGGTGGGGGGGGGGGGGGACATCCACAAGAGTTCTTGCAAGGGGACCTTCTGAGGCCTGCTGGCCACCACGGGAGCAAGCTTGGAAGCAGACCTTCCCTGAGGTGAGCCATGAGAAGACTAGAGCCCTGACCACAGCCTGATGACACCTCGTGAGAGATCTTATGTCGCAAGCACCCGGCTAAGCTGGACCCAATTTCCTGACCACAGAAACTGTGTGAGGATAAATGTTTAAGCAGCTAAATTTTAGGGTGTTTGTTATATAGCAAAAGATCACTGATCTAGAGGAGAAACTTGGAGATCTGCAGTTCCTGACATTTCCAAGTTGGAGAAGAGGCAAAGTGGGCTGGAGACTCTGAGAATTCTTGGGCCAGGGGGTCCTGGGTCTTAGCTGGCTTGGATCTCATCATATTCCGGAGCCAGACAGAGCCTCGGGGGGCGGGGGCGGAATCTTCACATCTCTTTTTTCATTGATATAGCCCCAGGGTCTCGTCTTGTGTCTGGCATACGGTAGGGACTGAAGAAATAAATGCCAGTTGACGTAGGAATGACTACATGTTTGCAGTAAGTGTTGGTGACATTTTGAATCCCTCCAGGGTGAATGGGGGGGAAAGGTGGGGGTTCAAGCACAGATGCCACACAGGCCCTGGAAGAGCATAGTGACCAGAAGGTGTTTGTTTCCTCACCTAGGAAGGGAGGGCTGGTCCTGAGGCAGTTAGCACCATGTTATCGCTAACTTTGATCTTAGGGACTGAGACAGTCTTGCCCTGGGTGGCAGCTGTGATGCTCCCAGGAATCAGGAGCAAGAACTCTTTTGCACTTGCGGGTTTTGACATGAAGTACCACTCCCTCCACCCAGGAGGTGAGCCAGCTGGAGGAGTTTGTGGCAAGTGACCCGGGAGGCCTTTCCTCTTTGTGGAAACCCAGGTGCGTGGGCAGGCAGGTGCTGCAAATGTTGCGGCCCGTGATGCCAACTCAGCCTGCATTTCCTGTGCCCGAGCCTCTTCCATGCCCGGCACCACCACCCACCGAGGTCCCGGGGTGCCCCTTCACACACAGCCCAACCAAGCCAAAAGCATTCCTGTAAATATGTCTCGAGCAGGGGAGCCAGGCCCCAGTGAGCACCCTCCCCCGGGATATGCAAATGTCTTAATGTTCCTGCAAGGCGGTGATGCCACCACCCTGGCTCCTTTCCCTTATACGGTTTCCTGGAGATCATGCCGGTAAGAAACAGGAGAGGAACCTCTTTTGTCTTCACCCCTCTGAGAGGGAGCAAGAGGACAGCTCACCGAAGGTTAGGAGAAAGACATTAGCAGAGGGATCATCAGACCTTGGGGTTGTTACTTCCTCCCCCAAACGCAAAGGCCAGGAGCCTTCAGTTCAGTCTTCACTCTGCCTTTTCTCTTGAAAATTACATAACCAGCCAGGGAGAACAAAGACTTTCCGGGCTTCCCAACGACACCGACAGAGCACGGAGACAAATTCTGGCAGCCTCGCCCGGAGTGCCAAGCCCACGTCGGCGCAAAGCTGGGGAGGGGAGCAGTGTGGGTCCCTGCGTGTGACCTGTGGGTGCTGGTCGCCACTGGCTGCACAGGCTGGACCTGTCCAGGCTTGAGGCTGTGAGTCTGACTGCAGGATGGGTCACGAGTGTGTGTGGGTCGCTGTTTAATCCTGATTTTAGACGACTCCGACACTTGAACTTTGTAGATTCAAGGGGAAATTTCTTATCTGTTCTTTTTTTTTTTTTTTTTAAGGAAAGAAACCTGGGACAGCTGAAGACGTCTTTCAAAATCGAAATCAGGACACTTCTAACATCCGTGGCGAAATACGGTGAGGCCCCATTTGGGGCTTGCTTTGTTTGGACTGTTCTGAAGGGCAGAGATCCCAGCCAGGGGCTAAGCTTCTCAAAAGTAGAGTCTGCATCTTTAATTTCTTCTGCATTTGACTTAGCACCCACTGCACGGGGCCCGCAGGCCACTGTGCCTTCCCTGAATCTGGAGATCGCTCTCTGTGAGGCAAGATTTAATAAGCTGTTGTGGGAAAGCACAAAGTTGCTGGAGCTCATTGTTCAGACCCCACGTGCCCTACCATCCATGGGACTACTTACTCCCTACCTGCAGGGTCAGCCTATGGCAGGGATGTTGAAAGATCCCTGGTCTGTAGCTAAAGGACACAGCATTAAGTTATGTTGCTTTTAGACCAGAAATGGAAAATATGGAAATATATCTCATATATTACTATCAACGCATTTTGCACCTATGGCAGATGTTGGTAATCAGTGACCACCTCCTCTGTCCTGATGAGCCAGGAAAACCAGCATCCCCGAGAGCCTCTGCTAATGGCCTGGAGCTGACCTTCAGAGCAGAGCCTATATGCATCCACAGCATGGCTCTCTCTGACCTCACACTGCCATTGCTTGACCTTGGTCCCGGTCCTCTTCCCCTGGCTAATTCTTACTCATCTTTTGGGTCTAAGCTTAAATGCCCCTTCAGCCAGGAAGCCTTCCCTGATGCTCTTCTCCTTCCCCAGACTAGCTTACCTGTCAGGCTGTGTCCCCTTGTGCCCTCTTCATGTCACTTTTCTCCCTTTCTGTTTCTGCTTTAATTGCGTGTCTTCCGTGTTTGACTGGAAGCTTGGTGAGGGCAGGGTCTCCATCCTCTACATCACTACAGTCCCAGTGCCTAACTCCTAACCTACTCAATAACTTCTCCAGAGAAGTCTCATACTCTAGACCAGCGTTTATAAATTCAGATTTGTAATACTCACTTCCTTCCTCCCCATGAGAGACGCTAAACAGACATGAGAATTTCACAAGTCTTGTCCAATTCGAATCCTGCATTCAGTCCCTTTACATTTTGACTTCGCTTCCCAAGAGGGAAGGGTTTTTGACTTCGCTTCCCAAGCCCCACTTCTGACCCAGTCACGTGGCCCAATAGCCAACGAATGTGTGCACTCAGCTACCTCCTACTATTCCCAGGGAGGCTAATCATTTACAGGGCTTGTGCTCAGAGGTACAAAGAAATCATTTGCAGAGCAGAAAAGAGTTCCCTCTCCTAGCGATTGCTTCTCCCTGTTCATAAGGGACAGAAGTGGTGTTTTGACAACTCAGGTGACAACAGTAATCCCTGGACCACATGGGGCTGTCACAGCTGAGAAGGAACGTCATGGGCTGGGGGCCAGGAAACTTGAGTTCTAGTCCCACGGCTGCCTGGGAGCAAACCAGGAGGAGTTTCAAATCTGTGAGGTGGGAATAACCACACTGCCCCACTTCCTCATGGGGATAAGAGCAAACGAGGCTGGTGATACAAACACACTTTCGGAAGCAGAAAGCACAAATTAGACGTAAGTCACGACCATAACCCACGTACACTAAAATAAGCAACTTCCATAGTGACCTTAGCTGGGTTCGGAGGGGGAGGGGTCAGAGACGTTGCCTTTTCTCATCCTTTGGGCTTGTACCTCCATTCTTCCAACAGTGAGTGCCCTCCATGCGGGAAGAGATATTAACCCACTAGCTTTTGCATGTGCATTTTAAGTCTTTTTAAAGTTTTTATTGATATTGAGAGAGAGAGACAGAGGGAGAGAGAGAACGAGAGAGGGAAACAGAGAGAGAGAGGGAGAGAGAGAATCCCAAGCAGGCTCCATGCTGTCAGTGCAGAGCCCAACACGGGGCTCGATCTTATAAACCATGAGATCATGACCCGAACCGAGATCAAGAGCCGGACACTTAACCAACTGAGCCACGCAGGTGCCCCACGTATGTTTTAAGTCTTGTTTGTTGATGTTGTTGCTATTGTTGTTTTGCGAGGGGCAGGCAGGGGGGAACTTTAGAACTAAATTATCCCTATCTTCTCTTATGAACCAGCATACACTGCAACATCCATCCCAGAACGAAGTGTCTAGCAATGAATCTACGATGAATCGCATAAATGGACTGAATATATGCGTCCCCCAAGCCCCCCTGCCAATCCGTATGTTGAAATCCTCATTCCCAATGTAATGGTATTAGGAGGGGGGACCTTGAGGAGGTGATTGTATCATGAGCATGGTGCCCTCATGAATTGTATTAGTGCCCTTATAAAAAGAGACCTCAGAGAGCTCTCTTGTCCCTTCTGCCATGTGAGGACACGATGAGAAGTTGGTGGTCTGCAACTCTGAAGAGAGTCCTTATCAGACACCATGCTGGCACCCTGATCTTGGACTACTAGCCTCTAGAACCATGAGAAATCAATTTCTGTTCTTTATAAGCCACCCAGTCTATGGTACAGCCGCCTGAACTAAGACACTCACCAAGTGGCTCACCAAGTCCATTATGGCAACGCCGTTCACTCTATTCTAACTTACTGAAGTCTGTTGCCATGTGCTCACCGCCCTCTCTTCTGCTCTCCTTGTGAATACTTCCTTCACTGAAAGGTGATCAGACCCTCAGAGTCAGAACCACATGCCACAGAAATCCCATTGTAGGAAGAGGACCTACCGGAGAGCAAACATGTGCTATTGGGTGCTTGCTCTAGGAGGGACGCCAGGGAGTGTCACTAGTCACTGAGGAACAGTGAGTCCCCCGCAAGCCTGTAAAGGATTCCACACCCACAAAAGCCTCTCGTGTCTTGATGGTCGGGGCCCCATGGGAGGCCATCAAACCCCATTGGACATGGAAAGGGGAGATAATGTAGTGATCAGCCTTCAAATTATGAGCTCCCTGGAGGAGAAGGCAGATGGCTCCACTGTCTGGAAGAGCAGGAAGGGTGGAAAAGAAAGCAATAGAGGCAACAGACGAGGAGGAAGCACAGAGGTGGGCAGGGGACCAAGGAACCCCCCCCCTCACCTGGCATTCTTAAATAAAAAAGGCAAAGAACAGGAGCCCTGATGGTGACACTGGGTTTCCCACCAACTGATGGTGACAGCTGTTAGCTAGTCTGGACTTCATGTGAGAAAGGTGACCATCCTTGACTTAGAGTGTAGATCAGTGCCAGGTTGGTCCACACAAATTGCAGTGGGAACCAATGCTCCCACCCCTGCCGGATGAGGAAACTGAGGCCAAGAAAAGGGAAATGACTCTTCCAAGGTCAGTCTGAGAGGCAGGAACCAGGCATTGTAGAGTGCCCAGGCTGCAGGTTTGAGGAGCAGGTCCTTCCAGGCATTTCTTGGGCCTCAGGATGACCTTGTGGAGGATTTCTGGACCTCCCTCCCTCAAATGAGGAAGGGGATCCTGACCCAGCTGGCAAAGAGCTATGCGTGGCGAGGAATGGCGAGCTGTGAATGGCGAGGAATGGCGAGGAATGGCGAGCCTTCGTTGGGGGAGCAGGGTTGAGGAGGAGGAACTGGGGAGAGAGACAGAGAAGGAGGTCAGGGAGGAGGAATGAAGAGAGAGCAAGGGGAGGAAAGGGAAGAGAGAGGGAGCCCATCTCCACTCCCAGACACGGCTGCCTGCCTGCCTTCCTCGTGGCTGCGGTTAGCGTGTGGCACACAGACACCCTCACTGCCTGGGAGCCTTGGACACATCGATAAAGTCCTCAGTGCAGAATAGGCAGCAACCTGGACAACAGCAGCAGCATGACCAACACAACACAGCGCATTGGCTGGACAAACGTAATCCTGGTCGGCAGCCAAGAGTTCCACAGTGCTCCCAGGTACAGGCCGTCCTGGGGCGGGAACTGGATTTTACCTGCACGGTGTAGTCAGCTGGAAACCCGGATCAGGGCTGGCATCGCAGCTGACGCAGCACGAGTGCGTGGTCAGCGATGGGCTGGACGGTGACGCAGCAAAGCATTCCTTTGCTTCTCCCTTCCCCTGCCACACGCCAGACAAATGAGGTTTAGGATTCACTGGGTTTTAAAAAGAAATAGCACAAAACAGGCTCTGTCTTCTTGCTGTCGTGTGCCGGGAACGAGAGGGCAGTCAATGGGTCTGGGCAGGGGGGCTGCCTGGAGAGGGTCTCAGCCCCCACCTGGCTTATAAGTAGACCCAGCCTCCAAGCCACCTTCTAGGAGGAAGGCCACTCAATACATATTGCCTTCATCCCAGTGTTGAGGGCCAAGGCAAACTGGGGCTCAATGGAGACGTAAGGCAGTTGACTGGATATTCATCGTGGGCAGAGCTGCTCTCTGGAACCTGAAGGAAAAGGTAAAGTCTAGCTCGTAAGGAGAGGTGGCGGGACCCAGGCAACGTAGGCCGGAGAAGCTGTCTCACTCAGTCCCTCTCACCTGGAGCAAACTCAGCGAGGCTACTGCTCACCGAGGGTGGTGGGAGGGACACAACCCCTACCTTCCTTCCAGTGAGAACCTTCTGGATGGGAAGAAGGTTGCTTTTAAAGCAAAGCTTTATTTTACCAAT
This sequence comes from Herpailurus yagouaroundi, assembly GCF_014898765.1. Classification (NCBI taxonomy): domain Eukaryota; kingdom Metazoa; phylum Chordata; class Mammalia; order Carnivora; family Felidae; genus Herpailurus; species Herpailurus yagouaroundi. Next base: position 24,570,317 of record NW_024412397.1, read on the forward strand.
GACAAAATCATCTTCTTTTTTTCAACTAGCCATGTAAACTGGTTTTAGTCCTGGATCTGTTTCCACCGCCTAAATTGCAAGTTAGAACCCCCAATGGAGGCAGACTAGGAATCTGCTCAAGAGGCCTGGCCTCAGCAAGCCTGCAGAGAAATACAATTCGGGATCTCATCAGGATTGAGTCAAGTGATCCTGCACGAGTCCTGGTCGTCCGGAACCAAAGTGGAGGGTCTCAGGCCAATGCCTAGCCCCCTGCCCCGACACCCTACCCTCTGCATAGTTTTATAAGGCAAGCATACTTCTTTGAAACAAAACTAAAAGCAGAAAAGGCTGACTTTGATAGTGATCTCTTTGACTAGTGGATCGATGTGTTCTGTCTCTCTCTGACACAACTGAGGAAAGGGACACAGTGCCAGCTTCAACGCCGAGCTCACCCAGGCTCGGAGGACCAAAGATCTGCTCTGATTTCTTCTGCTGAGCTATTGGAGACAGTGGTTGGGACTATGGCCTGGAAACCCCCCCCCCCCCCCCGGCCTGTGTTCAGGATGCTCTCTCAACCTGGATGTGCTCCTTCTCTTTCCACCCACTTCCAAGGCTCCGTGGGGAGGCCACCTCCCGGGAGAAGCGCAGTGAGGGCCGTGACTGGGTGAAGGTGATGATAAGGGAGGGAAGTAAGACCGTGCCTGAGAAATATTACTATCTGCCCCCCTTTCTTCATCTGCACAGCCTTAGTGTAGGTTCTGGATGTCCCGATGTGTTAACAGCCTGCACCCTGCCGTCTCTAGCTGTGGCCCCCGCCCCCCCAGTGAGGGCAGGGCGCGAGGACCTTTCCCTAGGGTTTCCCTGCGGGCGGAGAACACCGCGGCCCCCCTCAAGGAGCACGCTCGGAGCCAACAAATGACGGAAGATCCCGCAGCTCCCAGATGCTCTCCCGGCCACTTCCTGTACCCCTCCAATCCATCCTCCTTCTGCTTCCAATATTTCTAAAATACATCTGATCGTTTCCATCTCCTGATTAAAAAAAAAAATCTTTTTAACAGCTCTCCACTGCCCAGAGATTAAACCCAAGCACCGGGCACAGCTTCCCATCAGACCCGTATCTGCTTTCCCACTTCTGGCCAGCTGCTCTCCAGGAACTGTACCCCACAACTGCGGATTGGGGTGATCATCCCTGAGTCACCTCAGCCCAGGCAGGTGCGGCCCTGTCTGCTGATGACACGATCCTCATTGCGTTCCTAGAACAACCCTACCCAAGCCCAAATGTCACCTGCCACCTTTGAGGTGAACTTTTCCTTCTCTGAGCTCATAAAGCACAATGCATACGCTTCCATGAATCCTGTGCAGCCTCCTTCCTACTGGACGGGAGTCCCATGTGCAAAAGCACCGTGGCTGGGTCTGCCTTATGCACTGCCCCCCCCACCCCGCACACCCTTCAGTGTCTGACCTGCAGCAGGTGCTAAGCAAACAGGTGATGGCTCAATGAATAGATGGGAGCGGGAAGGGGGCTAGGGGCTCAAGAGTGGAAAATACAAGAGGTGCCTGGCAGAAGTGACCCCTACATGCACATGCCCCCAGAGTGTGACCTGCGGGCGCAAACATGGTCAGCTGCCCAGGACACGAGCAGCGCGTTCATATGGAATGACACAAACTCTGGAGACAGGCTACCATGAGGCAGCACCCTGGATCCACGGCAAAGGTGCAGAGGCAGGAGGTCAGGGCAGCTGAGCAGAGGTGTGCAGACAGAGAGGAGATTTAGTGGGAGTGTTGGAGAGCGTCCAGCACAACTGACAGAAAGTGGGACCAGAGAAGGGATTTTCCGGCAGAATCCTGGCACGCGCATGTTCCCTCGGGGCACCACCGAAGGCAGGGTGTCGGAAACAAGGTGGGAACAGCCTAGCTTCAGCAAAAATAAACCCAGAGAGTGATGGCGCGTCATTCCCCCCGGGTGTTCAGCCCCTTTTCTTCTTTTCCCAGCTTCCAGATCATCACTGACAAACTCAGGATGCGAAACGCGGATTGTTTATGAGACTGGGTGCAGGATGCCTCCTCAGGCTCACTGGCCTACCGCCCTGCTTTAAGAATGGCCACACCGAAAGATCGCACCGCTGAGACGTCTCCTTAGGAACTATTTTGCCTGGTCTCTTCTGGAAGCCTCAGCTGCTGCACACAGCTCTTTCACTGTTTGGTTGCCCCGTGGATAGCAATAAAATCAAGATGAAAACTCATTTGCAAACCAACTTTCCACTGTCCAAAGCATTTGCATGTAGTAGCGTTTAATATTTAATACTTTCATGTAATATTTATTGAGCCTTGCTACGTACCAGGCAGAGGGGCCCCAGGGGCCCCATGCAACTCACAGTCCAGGGGCGGAGGGGCGGCTGTGACACAAATAATGGCACAAAGAGTGCCTGTGTATGATCATAACTGTGATAAATGTATGACGGGAAAGTACAGGATGCTATGAGCCAGGGTGCCGAGGAGACAATTACTTTGGGGAAAAGTTACTTTGGGGAAGTGATGTTTAAATTGAGACTTGCAGGGTGAGTAGAAGCTACCCAGGAGGCGAAGTGGGGAGATGGAGAGAACTTCGGGTGCTGTCAGAGCCTTGAAGAGCCTTGAGAAGCCTGATGTTGGAAGAGAAGAGATGGGCGGGAGGCTGGGTCTGCTGGCCCGCAGGAGACATGGAGGGAGAGGAGGCTGGGGTGGAAGTTGAGGCTGGATTGGGAAGACCTGTTTCATTCCCTTCTCCAAGAGCTTGAGCAGGAAGTGCCGTCCTCACTTGTGCAACACGGAGGAAGGTGCTCCAGATCTGAAGCATCTCCTGGTCTGAAGCAGCTGGACGTCTCCAGAGAGAGGTCCCCTCTGACACCCCACGCACAGACCTGTGGCTCGTGTTCTACCTCGGCTGTGCTCCAAGCTCGGCTGGGCTTGGGCCTCAGTGACGTGGCCCACGCTGCTCCATCCCACGCTCCCAGTGGGACCCTCACTCTGGCCAGCCAGCTCCAGGTGTCCTCCCAGGTGCAGAGCAAGTCAAGTCACTCTAACATCAGCCCACGGCCAAGGGTAAATCATCCTTGTAACCTCTCATCAAGTTGTTACGAAGAGCCTCACGGAATCTGTCAGAAACTCCCAGGAAGAGGCAGTCTCCCACCCAGGGAGGCTTTAGGGACGGCCTTAGGCTCGGTTGGGGACTGAGACGTCTGGGAGGGGACTATAAGGGGCAGCAGAGTGGAGATGGATGATCTGGCTGATGAAGAGAGTTCTCTGGGCTCACATCTGACCCTTGCCATGTACAGATTATGTGAACTTGAGCCTCAGTTTTCTCATCTGTTTTATTTAAAAATTTGTTTATGGGGCGCCTGGGTGGCGCAGTCGGTTAAGCGTCCGACTTCAGCCAGGTCACGATCTCGCGGTCCGTGAGTTCGAGCCCCGCGTCGGGCTCTGGGCTGATGGCTCAGAGCCTGGACCCAGTTTCCGATTCTGTGTCTCCCTCTCTCTCTGCCCCTCCCCCGTTCATGCTCTGTCTCTCTCTGTCGCAAAAATAAAATAAACGTTGAAAAAAAAATTTTTTTTTAATTTGTTTAATGTTCATTTATTTTAAGAGAGAGAGGGACAGCTAGTGGAGGAGGGGCAGAGAGAAAGGGGGAGAGAGATTCCCAAGCAGGCTCTGCGCTGGAACCCATGAACCGTGAGATCATGACCTGAGCCAAAATCAAGAGTTTGACGTTTAACCGACTGAGCCACCCAGGTGCCCCAGTTTCGTCATCCGTTAACCAGAACATGAACACCTCCCATATTGATCCCGTGGGGTTTTTGAGAGAATTAAAACCACTAGCCATGATGGTAGTATGGCAGGTAAAACTATCACACAGTAGATTGCTGAAATAATATCACACAGATGTCACCGCTTCCCTAAATAATAGCAACACTAAGTACAACCACCCTAAATAATAACAACACTCCATGATAACAACAGATGACAATGTACTTTATGTCATCTAACTTCACAGTGATATTCCTAGCAACATATCGTGGGGGCACATCTTACAAGCCAGGGACGGAACACAGCCAGGAGGAGGAACCTGGCCAAGTGTGCCCAGCGGGATATGGCATAGCTGGGCTTCAAACCCCAGCAATGTGTCTCCACACTCCATGCTCTTACCGTTATGCCATGCTGTCTGAGTGAATGAAATGCCCTGGACGCTTGCTGTGGGCTGTCCCAGCAATCAGACTATGGGGCTGGGGTGCCAAGTGACACCACTCAACTGCCATTAGCTTGCCCTGTGCCCCTTGACAAGGGATTGCCTTTGTCCTCCTTCTGTCTCCTTGTGGGACCCGAGACAGCAATCAGAAAACCCACAAGAGATAACTGGTTGCCGCTGCTCCTACCCAATGTCTCTATGTAGTGTTTAATAATCACACAAGAGCAAGACCCTGTGTGGATTCTCCTGGCTCATCTCTCCTCCCACTCCAACACAGCAAAGCCTCTCTGCCCACCCAAAGCCTGTGGTGCTCCGCCACATTCTAGGGCCATTTTGGATGGGCATTCATCCTTGGTCTTTAATCCCATAGCTTTCAATGTTCAGCAAAAAGCTCTCTCACCTTCCAGCTTTTTGTTTTTTTGCCATATCCTACCTTCCATCATTCCTCCCTCCCACTCTTTCTTAGCCACCCCCTTTATTCCTTTCTCTCCCACCATCCCCAACTTCCCCCAGAAGTTCTCTAATCCACACCCATCCCTTATTCTCCTCTGCAACTCTGAATAATATTCCCTCAGAATGGCCACTTCGGAGTTTAGAAAAGAGGACAGGGGTGCCAGTGGGTGGCGAGATGGGGGAACAGCCCATCTTAGGCAAAGGGTGAAGGAACATCTATCTGGGCGGTTCCAAGGCGACTTTCTGTTCCTTTTCTTTCTCTGCAGTGTCCTCTCTACTTTTCAGACATGCATCCTCTTCCGTGTTAGTGCCTATACAAGGACTTGCGCCCAGCCAGGTTCCTTTTCCCAGAGAATCTGTGAGTTAAGTTTGTCTCTAAGCATGGAATACAAGCTCAAGCCCTGATTGGGAAAGGTTGGGCACCACGCCGGCTCTTTGAGGGGAAGAGTTCCTGGCACCTTAAAAATGACATCATGGAGGTCATTTCCTGGGCTGCTGAGAAAAAGGACAAGAGATCGTCAAGGGGCCCTTCTGAGGAGCGTGGTAAAAGATAATGTAACTAAAGCAGCACCTGTCCCCCAAAGCGCTGCAGTCTGTTCTCCCAGAGTCATTCGCTTGCATGACTGAACAAGTTTGGGGCCCTCTGGATACCAGTGATGTGACTTTGTTCCCAGCCATCTAGTTGATCCTGGGCGCTGAGCGGTTCCAATCTGGTGATTACCTTCCCTTCTCCGACCCCATCAATCCCCCACCAGACCAGCTGACAGAAGCTCTCCCTCTTCTCCCTTCACCTCCCCAGGTGGGATTTACAGACGGAGGGTTATCAAGGGAACCAAATGTGGACATAGTTTTACACTATCATATTCTGCCCTTCCCCCCACCCAAACGGAAAGTTATCTAACCAAGGTCTCCTATCCACTGCAGAAATCCCAAAGCTTCTGGCTCTCAAGTCCTGCTGGAGGCAGCTGCAGGGGGCGGGGGAGGGGGGCGCAACTCAGACGTGGTACAAGAAGGTGTGGACCAAGCGGAGATTCACCTCCCCTCCCATTGAGATGGCATTAAAATGATGGTAAAGGGGTCTTTAAATCAACAGAAACCCATAATCATGAAGAGAACAGGAAGGTAACAACTGGAAGATATTTCTGAAAGCTTGAGAATTTGGAAGTCTCAGCCCAGAAAGCACAGTGAGGCTCCAGGAGAAACCTGGAGGGGCCCCAGGCTGAAGTCAAGGAGCAGGTGGGAGGGGCCTAAACTGTGGAATTACTTGAAAGTTTGCATATCAAATGGGAACACCCTTACCATCACCCAACCTCTGCATTTAGAAAAGCAGGCAGTTCCTGCCTCCCTCCCCTTCCCATCTTTTATTTTTTTATTTGATTTTTACATTTTTAAAAAAGTTTACTTATTTTTGAGAGAGAGAGAGAGAGAGAGAGAGAGAGAGAGAGAGAGAGGATCCGAGCTGTTAGCACAGAGCCTGACGTGGGGTTCGAACTCACGGACCACGAGAACATGACCTGAGCCGAAGTTGGATGCTTAACCCACTGAGCCAACCAGGTGCCCCTTGTTCTCTTCTTTAAACCCCAGTGTTTAAACCCTCAAGCCTTTCCTTAAGCCCCAGGTTCTGAGGGGACATTGTTGAGTTGCAATGGAGAATGAGGGATGTGGTGAGTTACTGAGGATTTTTGGCGGGGGGGGGATTTGGTTTGCTTTTACAAAACAGTAATGTAAATGCTATTTACTAGGTTCAACTTTTAGAGTCTATAAGTAAACTTTTGTCACAAACAAAACATAGATATCATCAACTTGGACACGTAAAAGAAAAGATTAAGTTAGAAAAGTTGCTGGGGAGGTGGAAGGAGAGAAGGAAGGAAGGAGAAGAGAGTATTCTCATCCTGGGTGGAGAGATCCTGCTGAAAGCCAATGGAAAGAGGAAGGCAAGGTAATGAATATAAGCACTTGAAGTTGAAGGATAATAAATATAAGCTTTTTTAAATATGATGATTATTATCAAAATCAAATAAAGATACTGACCACAACGCTTCTTTCTCGTGAGGAAGGTATTAAGGGTTCACCAAAAAAAAAAATATATATATATAATATCAGATTGTTTAATGGGCAGGCAAGCCAATTTGCCCGCTCTATTTACATTATTCCTTTCTTATTCTTTTTTTCTTAAATGACAGCAACAAAATGAGCCACAAAAATAACGACAAACCATCAAAAGAACGGGTAAAGTATATTATTACTTGGAGATACAGAACTAATCAACATGACAACTAAAAAGACAAAGGTCGGGGTCAGGAATGAGACAGAGGATGACAACTTTTCATTGTGTCTTTTCTGCACTTTTTTTTTTTTTTTAAACCATAGCTTGCATTGATTAAAAGTTGAAAGACCAAGGAGTCGTCTACTTGTTTGCAGCCCCAGGGTCGCCAGGGCAAAGGACGCTCCAGAGATGGGTGGCTATCTCTGACAAGATGCTGGGAAGGACCTAGTTCAGGTCCTGCTGACAGCGGCCTGGGGACCGGCTTCAGAGAGCCTCCGCCCCTGGTCAGCGACTGGGCTTTTCCCCTGCTGCCCACCTCCTCCACATCCTCACCTCCTTCAGGTGCCCTTCCCATTCTAACCCACTGATGTTTAAACTCAGCTACACGTTAAAAGCACTTTAAAGTCCCAATGTCTTAAGAGAATAAGATAAGCCACACACCGGGAGAAAATACTTGCAAAAGACATACTGATAAATGACCCGATTAAAACATGGGCCAAAGACATTAACAGACACCTCATCAAAGAAGATTCACAGACGGCAAATGAGCATATGGAAAGATGTTCACGTCATATGTCATTAGGCAAATACAAATGAAAACAACCACTATACACTTATTAAAATGGCCAAAATCTGGAACACTGACAACACCAAATGCCGGCGAGGGTGTGCGGCAACAAGAACGCTCATTAGCTGCTGGTGGAAACGCATAATGGTACAGCCACTTGGGAAGATGGTTTGGTAGTTTATGACAAGACCAAACATATCCTTATCATGTGATCCAGCCATCTTGCTTCCTGGAATTTACCCAAAGGAGTTGAAAACTTACAGCCACACAAAAACCTGCACACGGATGTTTCCAACAGCTTATCTGGAACTGCCAAAACTTGGGAGGCAACCAAGGTGTCCTTCAGTAAGTAAGTGCATCAGTGAACTGTGGTCCATCCACACAGCAGAATATTATTCAGCACTAAAAAAGGAATGAGCAGACACCCCCTCTCCCAAGGCAAAGGGGAGCCATCAAGAGCATGATAGCACACAAGCCCCTCCAGTCTCACTGTGAAGGCTCAAGCTTGAGGCTGACTGGTTACCAACAACCCCTGGCAGAGTATCAATCAAGGAGAGGCCACTGGGGTTTTGAGTACTGTACATTGAACCCATTACAACATTCTATGCCACGTTAGATCACACACCCAGCATCATCTGACTCCCGAAAATGAAAAAAGGTAATCAAATGAGGGGCGTTTGTTCTTTCCAGGGACGCCAGCCTTAAAAAAGGAATTCTACTTAATGCTTCACTGATTTATATTTTCAGGGTGAAGCTGCTCCCGAAAAAAACTTCCTGATAATCCTGGCTACTTGAGTTTTGGCAATTTCCTGAAGCTTTTCTTCACTAAATGTGCTGGGTGGTTGTTTTACAAAATCAGATAAAGGGAAGAAGGCAAAATGCATAAAACCAGCAAAGTTTTTCTAAACCAAATCTGGAGTCATTCTTAGTAATTTAATTTAGAATGATCAATCGAGCAATCACCCGAAACTTATTCCCTAAAGTCCCCTGGGGTAGAAGTCTTCGGCTCTGGTGCGCAGGCTGGCCTTTACAGTCCTCTTCCCAAATACACAATAGTGTGTTTCAGCTGACAACCACACAGCAGCCAGACAGTGGGAAAAGTAATCAGCAAATTCATTAATTAGGATACTGCTTACATTTCTTCTATAATGGTTTTATTATTGTTTTATTATTTTCATTCTCTGCCTTTTTTTTAATGTTTATTTATTTTTGAGGGAGAGACACAGAGCATGAGCGGGGCAGGGGCAGAGAGAGATGGAAACACAGAATCTGAAGCAGATTCCAGGCTCTAAGCTGTCAGCACAGAGACCAAAGTGGGGCTCGAACTCACAGACCGCGAGATCATGACCTGAGCTGAAGTCGGACCCTTAACCTACTAAGCCTCTCAGGCGCCCCATCCTCTCTGCCTTTTATTAAAATCACTGGTGGTTATTAGCATAAACTATTATGTTTGGAGGGTGTCACAAATATATTTTGTTCTACATGCAAAAGTGTTATTTATATAGAATATCAAGTCTGAAGGGTTCTCAAAGGTAGTGTTGCGGAATATGTTAAAAAAAAATCTTACAGGAAACCAAATGCACACCATGGAGAACTACTAATAATTATTGAACACTTACAACAAGACAGACACAGGGCTTTGCTATTTAATTCACTCCCTTTTTAGTAAAATTCTAACCATTTCATTATAAAGACAATCAATGAGAAAACAGAACCTGATTATTAGATAATATTTATGCAGTTTACTTCTAAATTTTATTTCTATATTATTGAAAGAATCCTGAGTCACAGAGATAAGTGATCGCAAATGTGTAACAGCTTTTTTTTTAATAGTTCATATTGACAATCTCAAGTTATTTTTTTTTTAATTTTTTTTTCAACGTTTATTTTTGGGACAGAGAGAGACAGAGCATGAACGGGGGAGGGGCAGAGAGAGAGGGAGACACAGAATCGGAAACAGGCTCCAGGCTCTGAGCCATCAGCCCAGAGCCCGACGTGGGGCTCGAACTCCCGGACCGCGAGATCGTGACCTGGCTGAAGTCGGACGCTTAACTGACTGCGCCACCCAGGCGCCCCTCAAGTTATTTTTAAGTCAGAAGAAGATGCCAGAATAAACTTTGAGATGAGCTAAAAATAGAAATAAGATAACACACTGAGGGTTTCAATATGTTAAAATTTGAGACACAACCCATTTGAGTGTGAGGTTTTTTTTTTGTTGTTATAATTCTTTTTAAAAATTAAAAAAAATTTTTTTAATGTTTATTTATTTTTGAGATAGAGACAGAGCATGAGGAGGGCGGGGCAGAGAGAGAGAGAGACATAGAATCCGAAGCAGGCTCCAGGCTCTGAGCTGTCAGCACAGAGACTAGCGTGGGGCTGGGACCCATGACCCACGAGATCATGACCTGACCTGAAGTCGGACGCTCAACCGACTGAGCCACCCAGGCGCCCCTGGTTATAATTCTTATAAGAATTTAAAAATATACTTTAAAATAAATTCAGGTCAAATATCTATGGAAGAGCAAAGCACCTTTCAAACACAACTGAAAAACTACAAATCTGTATGAACTTCCTTTTTCTTTGCAGATGAGGAAATCAAGGCCCCAAAAAGGTGGGGAGACTTATCCAAATTCCACACAGGGATTTAGGGACAGAGTGAGATTATGACCAGTTTCTCCTCATAATATGTCCCCGGCCACTTTTAAATTTTTTTTTTTTTCCAACGTTTATTTTTGGGACAGAGAGAGACAGAGCATGAACGGGGGAGGGGCAGAGAGAGAGGGAGACACAGAATCGGAAACAGGCTCCAGGCTCTGAGCCATCAGCCCAGAGCCTGACGCGGGGCTCGAACTCACGGACCGCGAGATCGTGACCTGGTGAAGTCGGACGCTTAACCGACTGCGCCACCCAGGCGCCCCAATGTCCCCGGCCACTTTTTATGTTCCGTGTTTCAGAGACAGAATGCTTTAAGGGGATTTTTTATGGAAAGTGGCCTCTCCAGGGTCTTTAGTGAACTAGTGAAAATATGGAGTCTGATTTTGCATATCACAAACTGACCTTCTCATTCAACCAACATTTTTTTTCCCCAGGTGGCAGTTCATACATATCATTCTCCTGAAATTGACAAATAATAATTTAGGACAATAGCAAAGTTAAAAACCACCACCACCGATTTATGAATTTGCAAATAATTTTTGTTTGCCACAGGACATTAGCCTTTTTCTTCTTCTTTATTTATTTTTTTGAGCCAGTGTGCCTGAGCAGGGAAGGGGCAGAGGGAGAGGGAGAGAGAGAGAGAGAGAGAGAGAGAGAGTCTTAAACAGGCTCCACACCCAGTGCGAGCCTCATATGGGACTCCATCTCACCAACGTGAGATCACGACCTGAACCAAATTCAAGAGTCGGACACTTAACCGCCTGAGCTACCCATGTGCCCCTTTTTTATATTTTTTAGATACATTCATAGAGGTTTGCTCCATCAGTCTGAATGTCGTCCCCTCTTCTCTGGATGTTTCGCCACTAACACATCAGTTATGTAATGTGCGTGCATGTGTGTGTGTGTTAAGGACAATGGAAGGGTTGAAAATAACCACAATTCCTGCTCCTATGGCAAGGTCATTCACGACTTTTCTGTAAACAAAAGGAAGAATGCTCTTCTGGGAACCAGAATCAATTGCGATTGGGGTATAAACCCAAGTTTCCTAGGTGTACACCCCAGGTGGCAAAGCATGGCCCCTGAATGGCCACACTGCTGGTGTGGACCCCAAGGGGTGTAAAAAAAAAACCATTTGGTCAACTCCCTTCAAAACATCCCCTTGCCACAGGAACTTTCCTATTCCCAGTGTGGTGGTTTGGGAGCACCTGCCCTCTCCTCTTACGCACGTGCATGCATAAAGATCAAGTATGTACGTGGATATATATAAATAATACTGGGCTGTGCCCACAGTTCCCAAGATGAATCATCTTTCTCTAACTCATTTCCAGAACAAAAGGTTCGTGACATATTTGAACTGCTTCTATTAGGAAGACAAAAGAATGTGAGGTGGCTAAAAATGCCAGACACTGACAGTAGTTCAGACTTCTGTTAGTTGATATTGGGGATGATTATTATTAACAGAGTGAGCTGTGTATATATCGCATACATTTCCCAAAATAGATACCCATTCTGCTGTTGGGAGGTTCCTAATGGGATACCCTACCAGGTGGGTTAATCAAGGGAAGGAACTCTCAACCATCTGGATGCCCAAATGGGAAGGACTAATTAGATTATGGTACATCTCCCAATGGGGGAGAAGGTGAGAAGGACATTTAAAGATACTGGGAAATGTGCATGATATAGCAGGAAGTGATAAAAGGTTACTAACGATGCCAAGTATGATCCCCTTTTTATCTCAAAATTGTATAGAAAAGATACTGAAAGGGTAATCTTTTAACATTTTGATGGTTATCTGCAAATGGTAGATTACAGACTTTTTTTTCTTACAATGTTCTGTGTTTTCTGTGAACCTAAATTAATAAAGGAACAGTGGTCTCACATTAAGATGACATCTTCTCCCCATTTCCCCCCAGCCTCCCTTAATAGAACACCATATTCTCAGAGCCCACTTATGAACGACGATGAATCAAGTTCTTTCGGGGTGCAAACTCCACACAGAAAAAGCAGATGCCAAATCCCTGTCTCAGGATTTAGCTAATTCGGCTCACGTGTAAAAGTGTCTGCTCTCCAGGTTCACTCTCATTTGCAACCATCAAGCTTGGCACCAGCCCTTAGGTAATGACTTTCGTTTCCTTGGGGCTGCTTACTCCTACCCATGGGCCAAGGCTGAGCTGTGTTTTCCTCCATTCCTCAGATATCTGGAGGGGCAAGGTCATTTCAGGTCTGGGCACCCGGGTACTCCCGTCTGATGCAGGAGGCAGCTGTCCTCTCCCACCCATCTGCCACCTCCATGACGCTCCCAGGGTGTGCCATGGGGGCCCCTGAGCAGTTTCCTCCTCTGCAGAGGTTGGCAGATAAGCAGTCCTGGCTCTGGCTGCTGGCCCTGTGGGTTACAAGCGAATTGTTTAGTGTCTCTGAGCCTCAGCTCCTCGTCCGAAGAACGGGGATCTTTTAAGCCTTCTCTCAAGGTTGGTATAAAGGTCAAAGACAGCATATGTGCGTAGTGCCCGACACTTAACAGGCACTCGGTCAACAGCGGCTGTGATAACTATTACGACGTTGCTACAGATTCTCGGTTCTTCTTTTCAGGACTTAATCTCTCTCTAAAAAGGCTCCTACGTTTCTTTTCCCGTTCACTCCGCCATGCTAGGGCAACTTCATTAACTCAGCAGCACTAAATTAATGCTTCCGTTCTCCTGGTTCCTCTCAGATAGCTCACCTCTAACCTCCCATGACTCTGGAAAGGTGGGCTCCCAGGAAGAAACACGAGGCCAGAATAAACCCAGGGTACAGCAGCAGTGTGCCTGTGCTGTCGTGTGCATGAGAAGTGCTGATGCTTCCACTGTTCCACTGCAAGGGGAAGGAGATGCCGCCTTACTTGGGGCAGAAGGATAAATTCCCATTTGAAAGGCAAGCTAACATCCCTGTTTAAAATAGATTATGCAAGTCTGAAGGATTGTGATTTATCATAATATTTTTCTAAGACTTCAAGGCCCCCAGTGTTAACTTGAGGACTATAAACCATGCCACAAGCTATCTAAAATGAGGGAGAGATTTTTTTTTTTTTCCACTCTAGAAATAGCTGCCAAACAGATTCCACCCAGTGCTCACTCTCCTGTTGCCAAGAGCACCACATCTCATCATTACCCAGGACTAACGAGATGGATATGAAGTCACAA
>NW_024412397.1:24583736-24605317 GCF_014898765.1 Herpailurus yagouaroundi
AAAATGTTTATTTATTTATTTATTTTGAGAGAGAGAGAAAGAGAGTGTGAGCAGAGAAGGGGCAGAGAGAGACAGAGAGAGAGGGAGAGAGAATCCCAAGCAGTGGAGCCCGACATGGGGCTCGATCCCACGAACGATGAGATCATGACTTGAGCCGAAATCAAGAGTCTGACACTTAGCTCATTGAGCCACCCAGGTGCCACAGCGAGATCAGGTCTTTAACGAGGTGATTCAGGCAAAATGAAATCCTTCTGGGTGGGTCCTAACACAATATGATTTGTGTCCGTATAAAAAGAGGAGGTTAGGACACAGACATGCACAAACGAGAACAGAGGAAAGATGGCATGAAAACACAGAAGTGTCTGTCTGCAAGCTCAGGGGAAAGGCTTCAGGAGAAACCAATCCTGCCAATATCTTGACCTTGGACTTGTAGCCTCTAGAACTGTGAGAAAATAAGTATCTGTGGTATTTTGTTATGGCAGCCCAAGCAAACTGATACATCCTGATGAAGACAGTATTCTTATTTTACATATGGGAAATCAGGGATATACAAGTAGCCTAGTTGGGACCACACAGCTGGAAAGTGACACAGTCAATCCTCAAGCTACATCTGTTTGACTCCAAAGTCCAGTCTGTCTTCTCCTGTAGCTGGTGAAGGGTGGGGACTTTGGAGCCAGTGTTCCTGGATGTGAATCCCAGCTCTGTCATTTCCTGGCTCTGTGGCTTTGAGCGAGTTGCTTAACTTCTCTGTGCCAGAGTTTCAACATCTGTAGAAATGGAGCCACAGTATGGGGCGCCTGGGTGGCTCAGTTGGTTAAGCGTCCGACTTCGGCTCGGGTCATGATCTCATGGTTTGTGGGTTCAAGTCCCGCATCGGGCTCTGCACTAACAGCTCGGAGCCTGGAGCCTGCTTCAGATTCTGTGTTTCCCTCTCTCTGCCCCTCCCCTTTGCGCACACCCTCTCTCTCTCAAAAAAATTAAAATTAGAAATTAAAAAAGTAATCCTTACTTTGTATGCTTGTACAGGGGATTAAAGAATTCTAAAACGAGCTATAAACATATGTGAAATAATAGGAAATATATACATCGGTCTCTGCACCCAGTTCCTGCTAATATTTGGTCTTGGATCCTAATTCCTGCTGTAGAACTCTTAAAACCCTTGTAATTCCATGAGTGACAGGAGTATCTCTTGTTCTGATGAGGCAACTCTTGGGGAGGCCTGTCTCCTGAATGGGAGCTGGTCACCAGCAAAACCAAGCCATGATCAGAGGTTTGGAACTTTTGGCCCATCCCCCATTCTCCAGAGGGGGGAGGAGCTAGAAGTGGAGTTAATGACTGATCGTGCCTATGCAATGAAGCCTCCACAGAAATCCTACAAGTACAGGGTTTGGAGAGCTTCCAGGCTGGTGGACAAGGACACATCCACCACAAACTCTGCAGGGTCAGGAGCGCCCATGTTCAGGACCCTTCTAGACCTCACTCTTGGTATCTTTTCATCTGGCTGTTCATTCGTAATAGCAGAGGTCCAGTACTGTTTTCCTGAGTTCTGTGAGCTGCTCCAGAGAATGAATGGAACCCAAGGAGGGACACGTGGGAATTTCTGATGGACAGCCAGTGATCAGAAGCACAAGTGACAACCTGGACTGGAATGGCGGTCCGGAGCAAGGGGTGGTCGCGTGCGGCTGAGCCCTTCTCCTGTGGGATCTGACCCCAGCTCCAGGTGGATGGTGTCAGAATTGAACTGTAGGACACCCTGCACGTGTTACAGAATTGGTCAGTGTGGGGGAAACCGGCCCCTGCCCCACATCTGGCACCGGAAGTGTTGTGAGTGAGAGTAAAGGAAACACTCGGCATTTTTCCTGGACAATGTAAAATCCTTAGCATTTGATACAGGGCAAGAGCCCAATAAAAGTTGGCTAATATTATTATTACTCTCATTATTACCACTACTACTATTACCATTAATTCTTACTGAAGGATCCTCAGTAATCCTGCCCAAACTTCTCCTTTTACAAAATCAGGAAGGTGAGGCCCCAACACGGGGAATGCCTTGGAAGGTCACAAAACCAGGGCCAGTGTTCTGTCCATTGTTTGGCGGGTTTCAACACAACGAATGTTTGGCTGCAAGGTTTAGTCTCTAGAGGCTTTTACGGTGAGAGCGGAGTGTGCAGTAGAGTAAAGGCAGTCAGGAGGCTGGGACGGGCATGGGAACTGCGACCCTCGGCCTTGGGTTCTCATCTGCGCAGACACTCCCCCACTGCACACAGCCACACTGAGCATCGCTGCACGGGCGCTCGAACACCAACCTGTGAAAGCACCTAAATGACGCAGGATGCTACCACATGGGATCTGAAACAAAAAAGAGCAACTCCTGAAAACCCTCGTGGGCCAAAGGGAAGAAGAGAGGATACATCTTAGGTCAAAACACTAAAAATTAAGGAGATGAAAAAACATCAAAAGACTCTCATAAAAAAGCAATTCATGGATGTGGCTATTAATAGATCTTTAGGAGTTTGCTGAAATTAGGGCAAAGCACACACACCACAAGGAATGTTTTATGTGACTGTGCTCTTATGCACCATTGCAGGGGGCTCAGGCAGAAGGGCAGTCCCTGACTAAGAGAAGAGGGGACAAGACAAGTCAGCAGTTACGCCTGCTCACGGAGCTCCAGGACCAACAGGGACTGAAGCCGTTCTGCAAAAGCATCTAGGCGTTCAGGCATGGACCAGACCATGGGGCCTTGTCAACCAGACCGAGGCGTGTAGTCTCCTAACAGCAACGGAAAGCCACTGAATGCTTTTAATCAAGACACCACGAGATGGCATTCATATTTTGTAAAGATGATTCCACGGTGTGCAGAACGGACGAGCAGGGCTGGGATGCAGTGAGGCAGCCTGGCTGGGGAGCTTTTGAGGTAGTTCAGGGCACTGATGATAGGACGGTGGGTTAGGATGTGCTGGTGAGTATGGAAACAAGTGCACAGATATGAGAGATATTTAGTATGTGAAGTCACCAAGCACGGTGAAGACCTGGAATGTGGGGGAGGGAGGGAAGAAGAGGGGATCACAGATGAACCCCAAATTTCTGGCTTATACTACCAGACAGACAGGGATGTAGCTACAGAGACAAGGATCCCTGGACGAGGGACAGGCTCCGGGCTTGGTCTTAGAATCACACTGTTTGAAGCTATGTGACATCCATGAGGAGATGGTGACAGAAGGCACTGACGTTTGCTGAGAACTCACTCTGTGCTGAGCGCTCTATAAGGCTCTGGTAATAGAACAATTAACAAAACAGACTCCCTGCCCTCACCTGGCTCATGCTCAGGCTTGGCCACACACTGGAATCGCCCGTTTGTCTGATAACCAGTGATGCCTGGATCCCTTCTGCAGGAGTCTTCAGTTAATTGGGTGTCAGGGTGTTTAAGGGCGCCCCTGGTGGTTCTAGGGTGCGGTCAGGGCTGAGAATCACTGCTCTGGAGTGTGTGAAACCCAGTGTGGCCTGTCTCTAATCACGTGGAAAGAGCAAGTAGAAAGACTCAAGACCGTTGGCCTTAAGGATTTAGAACAAAAAATCTAAAGCACAGGATGGCACAGGAATACTATTATTTGGATACTAGTTCAAAATATATTCATCCTCAGTCATTCCTGGTTCCTAGTTGTCCCCTGGCTCCCTTATTGAGAACTGAGCCTGGCTGTCTCCGATCATAGAGTTTCTTCCACAACACACAGACACATCTCTTATGCCTGTGGAGTAATGAAAAATGGATGACAGGTGATCCCATCTCTAAGAGCTGACGCTCTAATACAAAACATAAGTCAAATATAACACAAGGCAAGATGTAATCCAGGCTAATAATCAAAGAACAAAATAAATGCCAAGAAATACCAGAGAAGCAAGAGACTTCTTGTGCTTTATTCCTCTTTCCAAGTCACTACAATGGACCACTCAGATTTCTCCCTCCTGGAACTGAACTCATCTTGCCCTTGAACTCAGTCTGAGGGCACACATTCCTCAATTTTCCTGGAAAGAAAAAAAGCCCTGACAGCCAGGCTGAAAAAAAAGTTGTCTGTGCCGGGCAAACAACACTCCAACAAATGTGCCAGGTGCTGGAACCACACCCTCTTCAGGAGCGGCGCCCAGCACTGCTCAGAACGTTCCCGCTCATCTCTGCCGCAGGCTGGTGGGAAGGGAGGTGCGGTGTTCCTTAAGCCCATTTGGAAAAGAGAGATATGATCTATCTGGGAGATATAAAAAGGCGGATCCATCTGGGAGCAGCAAGCACCGGAAGAAAACAAATCCTGAACTTCAACCTTGAAGTTCCCCGACCCCTGCCCTTAATTCCTGTCCTGTCCTCCGACCCCTGCCCTTAATGCAAACCGTGTTACTGCCCGGCGTTCCCTAGGCCTTCCTAATGCCCTCATGTTGTTATAAGCAAAGCAACACCCCACCGTGAACAGGGTGGACTGTGCTCCACCTTAGGATAGAGAACTGGCTGACAGACAGACAATTCTAGTCTCGCAATTCTCCAGAAGTGACCATAAATACAATCAGACCCACTTGGCATTTCATCACTGCCCATATCAACTGTCCTGAGGAGACTAGTGAGGGCTATCAGACGGAGCCCCTGACTTCAAGCACTTTAGAGAGAGAGTTGAAGATTTTAGATTTTATCCCTTTGTCAGTATGAAGCCACTTGGGGTTTCTGAGGGATACGATCCAGGAGTTTCAGTGAGAGTAATCTGGCAGTGTCATGCCCAAGTATCTCGGCCTGGTAAGCCACTAAACAAAGGAAGGCCCCTGACAAGAATCAAACTCTCAGAAGCTCATGTGTTATCAAGTACACTAAAGAGGCGCTAGAACATTCCCTGAGCCAGTGTGTGTTAAATGATATTTAAGTCGCTAGGGTACTTGCTCAGTGCTACAGGAAGCAGGACCTCTCTGGACCCTTCTGCCACAAGAGCTCAGGCTCAGACTCCCCTGACTGGGCTCAGCCATGGCTGCCTGGGAACAGTGTTCCATCCCAGGGAGGCCCCCGTTTCCAGGCACCAATTCCAGACACGTGGATGTCACTTTTTCCTAAAGGTTTCCGGTGAAAGGGATCCCCCAGTGCCCACGAGGATCTTCTAGACTCGAGGGCTTCCTTGTGTGCTTCCCACCCCTCTTATGCCACCAGCTGCCTCTTCCCTCACCACAGAATAGAGAAGGGCTGAGGTGATGCTTCTCTGCCAGAGAGACACCTGGAACAGATGAGGAGTGTGAGTTCGACACACCCATTTCCTTACTGCCCCAGGGACCCGGGTGTAGAACCATGCCCTGTTAAGGCTTTCATTAAGTTACTCCATCAGTTCAATAGGTGACAATAATAATAACAAATCTGTGACACCCTGGACATTGTACTAGGCACAGTGGTACACATAAAAAAACCAAACCAGACCCAGTCTCTGCCCTCAAGGAATGACCGAAGTCCAGAAGGTGCTTAATATTATTGACAAACATCCATAATGAGAGACAGAATATGACAGAATGTGAAAGAATCCGAGAAGAGCGGTTGAGGGAAATACCATAGGCACAGGGGACACCGAAGTGACTCATTCCAAGGGGAAAAATGAGGGATGGTAGATTCTGACAAACCAGAGAAAAACTCTGCAAATCTAATTATGTGGAAATCAAACAAGAAAGTGTCTTGAAACAAGAAAAACTTACTTCTCCCGAATGAACAGAAAAACACAGGCATACGTGCTAATACAAGGACTGCCCGCCCACCATGGCAGCCTGTTGGCCCTTGGGAACCCCCACAGCAACTGGGCAGCAAAGCCCCCAGCCCTTACCACTCCGGGCCACAAGACGACCGACGGAAAAACACATGGCTGGTGCCCGAGAGGAGGGGCAGTTCTAGTAGGTAGCTGCTTCAGGACATCCAGCCCAGGGCCATCTGAAACCTCACTTTCTCTCCTCGGCAGCGCGAAATACTTGTCAGGTTTGACGTTGGGGGGTCCTGGCTGTAAAGGTGACAAGCAAGCCCCTCCGATCCACTCCAGAGCCCCCCTGGCCTGGAGATGACCAACAGCACCCTCCCCGCCCCCGCCCCCCACCATGATCCCTTCCTCACAAGGCTACCCACAGATGTCAACAGCAAAGAGCATCTAACACTGACACAGCACTTTCAAAGTTCACTTTTTGCTTTTACAAACACCTCTGAGTCTCACAACATCCCTGAGCTGGGAGGTGCTCTGACGTCTATCTTGCTGATAGAGTTTCTGTTGCATTATCTCCTACCGTCCACAAGCACATTCCATTCAAGCAATTTCTCCAGCTTTGGCTCTGGCATCTTCAATGCCTCCTTCCCGAGGAAGGACACTTGAGACCCAATGGTTTTTTGCTCTGAGAGGACTTGCCGTCCCTCTAGGGGCCACGGGAGAGTTAAAATAACAATTAAAGGGCATCAGAAGGCAGTGATTGAGTATCAACTAACAGGCAGACACTGATGCAAAATGAGCCCATGGGACAGAGGAAGTGTTGGCCTGGCTAGAGCAGGAAGCCACAAAGTACCAGAGGGGTCTGAATGATGTCTGACACTTAGCAGACACTCAACCTTATAGTTGATCCTCTTTATTCACGTAGTTATATTCTATAAAGTCTCAGGCACATCACAGCCTTCTTGTGTTTAGGAACATCAGATAGCACTTCAACTCTACACGTAGGGCCATTTTAAACAGTGAAACTGTCAATAAAAAAAAGCACAAAAATGCACAAGAGGGGCATTACGTAGACCACAGAAAGGATGCTTGTTTGAGATAGGAGAACCGCAACGAGGAGGCAGGGCACGGCCTTGCTGGATCTCAGCTGCGAACGTGTACATCGGGTGACTTAAGTTTTTGGCCGTTCTGCTCTGCACATGTCCACAACTAGCAGCGAAAGCACTAGAAAGACTGACTTTCTCGGGGGGGGCGGGGGGGTGGTCACAAACACATATTAGTGGATGGTGAACTGGCAAATATGGGAACTGTGAATGAGAATCAGCTGTACTTTGTTCCAGAAGGGATATAAGGAAAGACATTTAGCCCGTGTCTGTGGAATTGACAAAAGAGGCTGTCAGGTGGAGAAAACAAACATGGAGGCCGGTGAAGTGGGAGTGAGAAGCTGGTTCTGCACAAGGGAGTGACAGGAGGGAGCGTGGCCAGCAAGACAGGTGTGGGCAGACGGGGGAGGGCTGTGAATATTACTCAGCATTCACTGAGAACCTGGAAAGTGCAGCACCAGAGAAGGGCAGGATTTCAGGACCGTAAAGGATGAGTCAGGAGAGGATGTGGCAGACAGAGAGGTGGGGTCAGGTCAGCACCTACAACCAGGGGACCTCTAGATCCCCTGGATGGAGATAACAGGCTGGTCTAGAAGGAGCGAGAGGAGGAAAGGGCTCTGTGGTGCAAGACCTCCTAGTGTCAGTGTCCATACAAAAGGAACGGAACCAGGAGCTGGGGTCCAGGCAGGTCGTCCCCAACTCCACTCTCTGGCTCCCTTCTGCACACCCCATGGCTTCCCGTCACACGTCACTGTTTACCTGTCTGTCGTCTTTGCCAACATTCATGAAAGCTCTTGATGTGCCCAGACACTTGCACGTCTGATACTGTGCTTCGTCCTCAAGACGGGAGGTGGGCGTTATTATTACTCAGCCCATTTGCAGACAGGAAACAGACAAGGTTAGGTGGGGTTCTTAAAACTCTCTGAGCTTTTTGGTTTCATGGTTTATTTTAGCTTTTGGTGTCCTCACCTGAGGAGACCGGTCCAAAAAAATATTGTTTAGACTGGTGTCAAAGAGCTTATCGCTTAGGTTTTCTTCCAGGAGTTTTATGGTTTCAGCTCTTGCACTTAGGTCTTTAGTCCATTTTGAGTTTATTTTTCTGTATGGTGTAAGTAAGCAGTCGGGGTTTATTCTTTTGCATGTGGCTGTCCAGTTTTCCCAGCACCATTTGTTGAAGACACTGTCTTTCCCTCATTGTATATTCTTGCCTCCTTCCTTGTAGATTAGTTGACTGTATAGGTGTGGATTTATTTCTGGGCTCTCTATTCTGTCCCATCGATCTATGTGTCTTTTTTTGTGCCAGTATCATACTGTTTTGATTACTATAGCTTTGTAGTATATCATATGGATATCTGGGATTGTGATACCTCCAGCTTTGTTCTTCTTTCTTAAGACTGCTTTGGCTATATGGGGTCTTGTGTGGTTCCATAAAAATTTTAGGAGTCCTCGTTCCAGTTCCATGAAAAATGTCATTGTTATTCTGATAGGGATTGTATTGAATCCACAGACTGCACAGCAAAGGAAACCATCAGCAAAATCAAAAGGCAACCTACTGAATGGGAGGAGATATTTGCAAATCGTACATACAATTAGGGATTAATAGCCAAAATACATAAAGAACTTACACAACTTAACATTAAAAGAAAAAAAAAAAACAACCTGATTAAAAAATGGTCAGAAGACTGGAATAGACAGTTCTCCAAAGAAGAAATCCAGATGGCCAACAGGCACATGAAAAGATGCTCAGCATCACTAATCATCAGGAAATGCAAATCCAAACCACAGTGAGATATCACCTCACACCTGTCAGATTGGCTATTATCAAACGATAAGAAATAACAGGTATTGGCAATGATGCGGAGAAAAGGGAACCCTCATACCACTGTTGGTGGGAATATAAACTGGTGTGGCCACTGTGGAAAACAGTGTAGAGGTTCCTTCCAAATGAAACAGAACTACCTAGCAATCCAGAAATTTCACTTCTGGCTATTACCTGAAGGCAATGAAAACATCAATGGGAAGAGAATGTACCCCTATGTTCACTGCAGCATTATTTATAACAGCCAAGATATGGAAGCAACCTAAGTGTCATGAAAAATGAATTGTATACGTATCCGTATTCACACATACATACATACATACATACATACATACATACATACATACATAATGGAATGTTATTCAGCCATAAAAAAGAATTAAATCTTGCCATTTGTGACAACATGGATGGACCTAGAGGGTATTATGCTAAGTGAAATGAGTCAGACAGAGAAAGACAAACACTGTGTGATTCCACTTACATATGGAATCTAAAAAACAAAACAAATAAACAAAGTAAAATAGAAACCAGCTCATAGATACAGGAAATAAGCTGTTGGTTACCAGAAAGAGGAGGGGTTGTGTGGGGTGAAGCAGGTGAAGGGGATTAGAGGTTCAAACTTCCAGTAAAAAATAAATAAGTAACAAGGATGCAATGTACACACAGAGAATATAGCCAATAATATTGTAATGACCTTGTGTGGTGACAGATGGTAACTAGACTTAACCATGGGGATCATTTTGTAATGTATGAAAATATCAAATCACGATGATGTATGCCTCAAACTAATAGGATATTGGATGTCAATTAGACTTCAATTAAAAAAACAAACGAAGTCTCTGACCCGATGGTCTGATGCCAGAGCCCTTGGCCGTAGCCAGGGACCCAGCAGCTCTTGCTTGCTCGGTGCGGAATCCTTGCAGCTTGGGACGAGCTGGGGCATCCTAGTGACTCCAGAAGTATAAGCGAATGATGTTCAGCTCCGACCTTCCAGGCAAGTGTCATGTAGTACACACAGAACCCTGTAACCCCGGGTTCAGTCCTCCCTTCTCCAGTGGCTTTGCTCAGGGCCAACTTCAAGGGCGTTTGACCTGTGCAGTCCCCCAGCGCCCCGCCCACACTCAGAAGGACCTTACACTTGGTTTAACGCTCTGCTGTGTTGAAAGTCTTACTACTTTTCAAACGAGGGGCCCGCATCTTCACTGTACCCTGGGCCCCTCAAATCCCACAGTGGGTCCTGCTCCCGACTCCCCGATCTCCTCTCCCACGGAGTGCGTTGCTCTTGGCCAAACCTGAGGACCAGAGACAAGTCTGTGCAAGCAGCCACTGCTTTGTTGAAAACTTTCCATCCCAAATTAACACGTACATTTCTATTCTGGTTATGGAGCCAACTAATGCGTGTAACTTAATCACACTGTTGTTTGCTCAATCTGGCTGTAAACCGTGTAAACTCCATCCTCCCAGGAGCTTTCGCTACCGATTGGGGAATTAACAACACACGTCAAGCTCGTTACATTACTCTCTCAGGATTCTGCTCCAATTTCTGCTCTCAGAGTCTCTAGCCTGGAGCATGTGGCACGTCAGCACTGAGAGGTGCCCACCCTGAATTACTGAATTTGAGTACCTCCTCTATTTTTTTTTTTTTTTAAGAGAGAGAGAAAGAGAGAGCTCTGGTGGGGTAAGGGCAGAAAGAGAGGGAGAGAGAGAAGCCCAAGCAGGCTCTACATAATGGTACAGAGCTGGATGTGGGGCTCAGCCTCACCAACTGTGAGATCATGACCTGAGCCACAATCAAGAGTTGGACGCTTAACCGACTGAGCCTCCCAGGCGTCCCCTGAGCACCAACTCTTAAAAAAGTCCCCACAGATCAGAAAGAACGAGGCCAAGCAATGAAACTGTAATCACACCTTTGCTTCTACCCTTCCACACTAGGTACAGACAGGACTTCAGTTCTGAAATCTCTTCCCATAAAGTGTTTCCAAAAAAGATAAGGAAAATGAAGTTAAAATCAACAAACAGCTAATTGTGCCTGAACCTTAGTTTATTAATCAAACAAAGGGGTTGAACAACTTATCTAAATGTAATGCCATGGCCAAACAGAACAGCGGGTGGCAGCTAGCCGTGACAAGTATGAGACACAAATATCTAGCATTGCTGAGAGACAGAACAGGGTCCCAAGGAAGATCGTGGGTGAAAGATGGAGGGGCTGGACGGGCTGCAGGAGACCCTGGTTCTGTTACTGATTAGCTTTTGGAGTTGGGTTTATATCACGTTACTCTCTGGGCCTTGGTTTCTCCCTCTGAAAAACACAGACTTAGAAATATTTGGGGACAGTGAGATTAAATAAGACCGTGGGTCCAGAAAAGCCCTTTGTGAAACTTTTAAGTCTTATTCTAAAATATAAGATGCTACTGGGCCCAGATGTTGCATGTGCTTAAAGGCCCTCAGAAGGCCTACCGTTGATTCTAGCAGATCCCAGGGAAACTGCCCTGAAGGGATTTCAAGAAACCCCAGCTGGGGGAGGCGAGATCAAATTCGATGGAAAGAATTCGTACTCCCCGTGGCCTGCCAGCCCTTGGCCTCCTAACGCGATCAGATGCTGGATTTGGAAACAGCCAACCTGATCGAATTCTTCACACTTCTAATTACTTCATGATTTGTATACACATTTTGGCAGTTGCTTCAAGGCTGTTTTATTAATTCACAGATTTTCACTATTTTTGCTTCTCCTTTTCTTGCCAATTAGCTGAGCTGGCTGCCACTTGGCATTTGGGGAGAGCTACAACGGGAACCAGCCCTCCCTGCTCCCCAGCCCCCACACTCGGGAACCTCACCTCAGAGTGAGAGTCAGAGGTCGCCACGGGGGACAGATGGGTGGACGTGGCCTGGTGGGAGCCCATTCCCCAGTGACGACAGCTGTGTTTCCTCTGCCCCGAGAGAACGCCCTGTGTCACCTCTCCCACTATCTCATGCCAACACCACGCACACCCCCAGGCCCTGTGCTCCCACTCAGAATCTAATAGCTCAGGAAGATGGCCACCATCACTAGATTTGTTTGACTAACCTCATGGAGATTCTTCCATTAGGCCCCAAGAAATTGGGAGAGAGCATCCTTATGCATCCAGGTCTCTGGTGTGGTATATAAATACCATCCAGATTCACGGCCAAGTGAGGCCCTGCCCTTGCATCATACCTGGGCAGGCAGTGCTGGGCAAGGGATCTGGTTCAAGTCCTGGCACTCAGGGGCTCACCTCACTTCTCTAGAAAGGGGATGAGGGCATACTCTGTCCTCCTCACCAGGTAACTGTGAAGAAGAGTGGAGAACACTCTAAGTGCTAACTACAGGCCATTACAAACAGGTGACTTTGGTTCAAGGACCATTACAAGCAGATGGCTCAGGCGGGACCACACCCTAGCGGTAGGGTGTTTTGGCTCCGTTTTAAAATCAGAAGGATTTCAAGGTTGGGTTTTGACATGGGATAGGAAATACGGCTAAAGCCTCTCCTTCCTCTGGAGCCCAGGCTGACTCTGAAGCTGGTGGTGGGAAGCAGGATGGAATGTTCCAGAAGGGAGTGCCTGGGCTTTCACTGGGCCATTGCTATCCATTGTACCCTCCTCAAATGACTTTTGTCAGCTTCCTGGTTTTAGAACGTACCCCCAGGGGGAGGTCCACGCAGGATGCAGCCGAGGACACACAGCAGGAGCTGAAATGGAAGCTTGGCCAAGGCTGGGGGGGAAGGCAAGAGTGCTGAGCTGGGATGGTAATGCTCTCCTCTCCTTCCCTTAGTTACAGAGCCTAATGAAAGCACCCATTTGTCTCGCAGATGGATGGGTGCTGAGGATAGCCAGGAGGCTGGTTTCCCTACTGATGAAGGGCGTCACACACATGACACGTCAATTAACAACAGCAAATAACCAGTGGGTACAGATAGGGTAAGGGAATGGGACAAATCCATGGCACAGAGACCTGGATGCACGAGCAACACTGCCGGTCAAGTCTGTGGCTCTTTTTGAGGATTTCTAGCCACGGTTCATGCCAGCACCTTCGCTCCCCCTTAGCATTCCAGGATTCCGGTCACTTGAGGCTCAGTTTCCTAACGTCACAGACGCCAGCCATCCCTGGGCCAGACCGTGTATTTTTCCACGGCCAGTCTTGGTTCCTCTTGACCTGCCCCTCTCCAGTGCCTTTTCCTGCATCCCGAGACAGCTCAGGGAAGCACAAAGCCAGCTGAGTTTTCGGAACGGCCCGAGCTTCAACTTCTCACACTGGTGCGAGGTGAGCACAAGTCAGCCAGGATGTGAGTTTCTCCCCAGAAACTTTGCATCCTCCAGGTACCCCAGAAGGTGAATTAGGATAGAATTTGGTACCACAGGCTGAGGGAGAAGACAGGGCTCTCTGGGCCAGCCGTGTGCTTTGACAGAACTTAGAGCTGACTCAACACTTAAGCCATCCCATTGGACACTCTCAAGTGCCCTTTTCCGAACACACTGAGTTCCCTGGAGACCCTGAGGCAGCCAGAACTCCCCAGGAAGCTGCACCAGAACATTCCAGACAAGGCCCTCCAGGAAGGACACCTGAACATATTAAAAGGGATCTGTCTTAAAACAATATTATCACCAATGACACCACCCAGCACCTCTACAGCACTCCTCAAACTCCTAAGAGCTTATTTATAAAAAACAAGTAAACCAAGATATAACAAGTTGCACTGAGGCAAAATATGGTGTGCGCATTCTTTACCCCACAAAAGAATTCACCATTGCTATGCTGAAAAACAACAAAAACAATTGCTTTTTAAAAAATTACACGTTCACCATATAAAAATCAGATAATAAAGGCAGGAAAAACAAAACCAAAAGGATGACCCTAATACCCCAGAAAATCCTGGCTAACATCCTCCTAACATCTGCTGTGCCTACATACTATTAACATTTTTTTTTTCCAACGTTTATTTATTTTTGGGACAGAGAGAGACAGAGCATGAACGGGGGAGGGGCAGAGAGAGAGGGAGACACAGAATCGGAAACAGGCTCCAGGCTCCGAGCCGTCAGCCCAGAGCCCGACGCGGGGCTCGAACTCCCGGACCGCGAGATCGTGACCTGAGCTGAAGTCGGACGCTCAACCGACTGCGCCACCCAGGCGCCCCACTAGTAACATTTTTTAAAAAAGCAAAATAGAATCCTGTGGTAGAATACCATTTTAAAAGCAGTGCAGTATTAAAAAAAGTTCTGGGAAAGAAGAGAATGCTCAATTACTTAATAGCTCTATAGCATCATCAAATGGAGGTCTGATATTTACTCGTGTGTTGTTGCCTTTAAGTAGGGTACTCCCCTGGAACCTTCAGTGAAATATCCGCAAATTATAACTTAATGTACAAATTTCTAGGAATGTAATTAGGAAATCCTAATTTGGTTGGTGCTCCTGTATTCTACTTCCGTATGTACAACAGCCCCTAAAAAGACACACGCTCCTATAGTCACTCTTTTTTTCAGCATATGCTAACCACAGGCCTACTCTGTTCCCATCACTGTGTAAGCACTGAGACACAACAGTAAACCAGTATACAGGTCCTTGCTCTGGTGGAACTTAGCAGTGAGAGAAGACAGACCACACATAACAAAACAGAGATAAAAAAAAAAAAAATCAGATTGCAGTAAGGGCCATGAAGGAAATAGAGATAGGTGATATAACAACATATCTCAGGAAAGAGGATTATTTTAGCTAGAAGGCCTCTCTGAAAAGATCATTTGAGCTGGGGCCTAACAGGTAAGGAGGAGCTACTGGGTGGCTCAGTCGGTTGAGCGTGCAACTTCGGCTCAGGTCATGATCTCACGGCTTGTGAATTCTAGCCCCACATGCTGACAGCTCAGAGCCTGGAGCCTGCTTCAGATTCTGTGTCTCCCTCTCTCTCTCTCTCTGCTCCCTCTCCCACTTGTGCTCTCTCTCGGTCTCAAAACTAAATAAACATTAAAAAAAAAAAAAAAAAAGATAAGGAGTCATCCAGGTGAACAGCTGGAGCAAGAGCAATCCGGGCAAAGAAAATGGTAAGTGCAAAGGCCCCGAGGCAGGAAAGAGTTTGGTAGATTCAGGAAAGAGACTAGGTGGGACTAAAGCAGGCCAAGCGTGGGGCAAGGTTGACGAAGCAGACCGCATAGGCTCTTGTCACCGTGAGGAGTTTTAATTTCATCCTGGTGTACCAGGAAGCCACAAAGTATTCACGAAGGGGAATGATGTGATCCAATTTGCAAGTTCCCTCTAGCTGACTCCTAAAAAGTGAAGAATGTACTGGGGAGACGCAAGAGTGCAAACAGGGAGACCAGTAAGGAGGACCTGGAGGTGGTCCAGGTGGGTGATGATGGAGACTCGGACTTGACTGTCAGGGTGGAGGCAGGGGGTGGAGAGGGACACGAGGAGATGCATTCTGGAAGTGAACTAAGATCTGATGATAGACTGGCTGCAAGAGAAGAGGGCAGGGATCACTAAAGGATTCTGACTATTTTGCTTGACTGACGGGGGGCAGATAGACCATGTACAGAGATGGGAAAGCCGGGGGACAAGCGTATTTGAGAGGAGTCTCAATGAATTTGTAGAAAACTCTACACCACTGCACAATGCTTATCAGTTTTTGAGATCTCTTCTCTCCCTAGCTTCCAGCTCTGAGACCCAGCTGGTCTGGGTTCCGCCTCGGGATTAGCCCCTTCCTGACCTGAGACTTCAGGGAACTTAACCTCGCGCCACGGAGATTTCCCCCATCTGTGACAAAATAAAGAGAATAAGCGTCCCTTTCTTAACTCCTCCAGCTCTCTTAAAGGCTGAGAAATGATGCCCAAAGAGCTATTTCAGCTCCTGGAAAGGAGGCACACTATACTTCATTTTGTTTTCTCCGCTGTCTCCTGACTTAACTAACAGTATGGATACACAAGATATCTATCTTACTCCAAGGGCTCTGTCTCTGAGCAAAAAGCTCTTTGGGGGACACTATCTGAAATGATACCACTTATCTGACCACACAGGTCACTAATTCCTCCCCAAACATCATTAATAGGCTTGGGAACACTGCCACTCTCTCCTTATGAACGATGCTATTTAATTTTTTTTTAACGTTTATTTATTTTTGAGACAGAGAGAGACAGAGCATAAGCAGGGGAGGGGCAGAGACAGAAGGAGACACAGAATCCGGAACAGGCTCCAGGCTCTGAGCTGTCAGCACAGAGCCCGATGCGGGGCTCGAACTCACGGACCGCGAGATCGTGACCTGAGCCGAAGTCGGACGCCCAACCGACTGAGCCACCCACGTGCCCCGTGATGCTCTTACTTTAAAGCCCCAAAGCCATGTGCTTGCAGTTGGTGGTGCCTGCTATCCAACCGCTCACGACACGGTCTTTCTTGGCCTGGTAAATTATTGTTTCTTAAATGCTGCAGTACCAAACCTACCCCGCCTACGTCATGGCCGCAAGCCAGGGACCCGGTGCCACCCAAGAGTGGGCCACTCTCACCCAAGGGTTTATAAAGCTGACACGATGCGTTGGCATGGCCACCCACGTCCCCCCCCCTTCAGGAATGAAGCACTTCTTGCCCCAGCTGCAGGGAGGCTGCCCCCCCCAACTACCGCCCCCCCCCCAACCCTACCCCCCGCTAAGAGCACTCTCTGCCAACTAGAACTAAGGTCATGCTCTGCTCTCGGGGCAAACCACATCCGAGGACAGGCTGGCAGGAGGACAAACTCTGAAGGACCTTTTCGGCCGAAGTTCTAGTGTCGGAGGCTATCACTGGGACTGCCTCACAGCACAGCTCGTCCTCAGTTCCCCTACCCACCCCCGTCCTTTCCCGGGAGCCCTCCCTAGCAAATGCTCTAGACGCTAATCTGTCACAGCCCGCTTCCCAGGGAGAAGTAGGGTGCCCGGGGCAGGCCCCCACGGGAGGTGTGCTTGGACCCTGTGCTCCTCCCAGGGCTGTGGTCTAGGGACGAGACAGACCTGCTTGAGACACCCTCACTCCTTCTCTAATTCCAGCCTGCCTTCCCTGGAAGGCAAGTCTATCCTCCCCCAGGCCACTCCTAGGCTTCAGGGCCTCTCCCTCCTCCTACTCTTTGGCTCACTTTTGATCTGTCCTTTAAACGTGTGGCCCGCATCACGCCTCCCCCTGTAATAAAGTCCACTGAGACCACAGTGAACTCTAAGGGCTGCTAATTGGTGTTACGGACATGTCCTGTCTCCCCAGAGAGGGTGCAAACGCCCCACGGCAGGGACTTATATTATCTCCCATGCCTAGCACGGTGCAGGACACAAGACAGTAAACGTCGGCTGATGTCACCGGCATCATGGAACAATGTTGTGTGCGAATGCTAAGTGACAAATGAACGCTGGGGACAGAAAGTCTCGTGGATACTTGGTGAAGACCCAAGATTGAGGAAACTCCAGGGAAATACAAGAAAAACTTTTATAATAGCCAACCTACCGGGGAGGGTGCAGATTTCATTGCTGGGGAAAAGTTTGCTCCTGGTAGTATTTATTCCCTGAATTATTAAGAGCTTAACTTCTCCAGCTCATCATCTCTCTTTCCTACTATTTGGGGTCCTAGCTGTGCTGATGAACAGCTCTGGAGCAAAAGAAGAGTCAACTCTCAAATCTTTAGTGGCTCTGGGAAAGGGCCTGTTTGGGGAGTCTCACAAAACTGATGGCTTTGTGGAGGACTGAGGCTCTCTGTGACTTTTCATTTCACTGAGCCACTACAATAGCAGTCTCTACCAGAAGGATAAAGTCCCATTTTCCTTCCTTGTATTCAAAGCATCCACCTCAATACATTACTTCTCTGTTACAGCACCATGCACACGCGTTTTAGAACTTGTTATGTTCGACCTCTGGTTGTTTCCTGGTTAGGTCACCTTTCCTCACGGAGACAAGGACCTGAAGGTCAGGCACCTTCTGTCCTTCGCCTGCAGGTCTGGAAAGCAGCATGGTGAGGAAAAGCATAGGCTTTGGAGTGGGAGCGTCTGATTGTTTTTCTTTTTTTGTTTAAATTCATTTATTTTGAGTGAGAGAGAAAGTGGGGGAGGGGCAGAGAAAGAGGGAGAGAGAGAATTCCAAGCAGGCTCCACATTCAGCGCAGAGCCTGATGCGGGGCTCAAACTCACTAACCATGAGACCACGACCTGAGCTGAAATCGAGTCGGACGCCTAACCGGCGGGGCCACCCAGGTGCTCCTGGAAGGTCTGATTTTCAGCTTTATTGCTAAACAACCAGAAAACTTGCCCAGTAATACAGCAAATGTTCAACAAAATCACTGCTTTTCCTCTTCAATAGCTTCCGAGGGCCTTGTTGTCTAGCAAGTCAACAAAAAGGCTACTTGGCTCAAAAGAAGTAAAAACAAGATGACATAATTGTTAGGTTGATTGCTACCTGAACTCGTGAATAACCTCTCCAAAGACGGAAGGGAAGTAGGTATATGGTTTGGGGGGGGGGGGGGGCGGGGCAATGGGTGGATTTCTTTCTTTCTAGAAGTTATGTTAATGTTATTATATTCTCTGTGCTGTCATCTTTAAAAATGAGTAAGGGTATACAGCGATCTTCATATTTAACTGTGTAGCCCCACTTCCTGCCCTGGGTAAAAACACATAGAAGGTAAATGTTGATAAGCCAGTGCTATCTTAGTGCACGCAGGGCATCTCACATCATAAAGATGCACATCCAACAGGCAGATTCTACGCCAAAATTTCTAAAGAGGAGACCTAAGAATCTGCCTCTGATTAAGTTCCTTAGGTGATTATAGGCTCCCAAAAGTTTGAGAGATTCTAGAAAGAACGCTGGATTTGGAATCAGAAGATCCAAGTTCCAGTTTTAGCTCTGCGGCCGTCTTTTAGCAAAAGTCCCGTGTCCCCCGGGGTCCCCTTTTGCTTTTCTGCTATAATGCTTCCAACTGGAACATCAGTAAGACCCCTTCTGAAAGGAGAGGGGGCCAGCCACATTCCCCACTGGGAACCCACACACGCCAAAGGAGAAAACCTGGCCAGAGAGCCTAGATTCCTGAGGATAACTAAATAATCTTTGGGACAAATAAATATTCAGCAAGTGATCAGGCCTCAGCAAAAGTGAAATGCAGGACTATTACTGCCAACCCAAATAAAGCAGTTGCTGCAGCCCGCATTTCCTTGGGAGAGCCAATACTCCAGTTCCGCTTTGTGGCTGGCAACTCTGTAGCAAAGCCCAGAATCCCTCCTCATGCCAGACTCCCTGCAGACCCGCCTGGGCTTGAGCAGAAAGGACTATGGGAGGAAAGATAGAGAAACATCAGTGTGGCTTACGTTCTCAGCTGCGTGAAAGGATGGAGTGGTTACAAATAACGAGCAAAAGGAGGTTTCCGTGAGTGTGTGTTTGCTGCACTGAGGAAGAAAGAATTACTGAAAAGACGGGAGAGGGGGCAGTCACCAATGATAATTCAGATTTGCTCCTCTCACTGGGTGTGTCAGGAATTCTAGGTCCAGTCTAATGTAAGCTCCTGAGTTTTGATGAGGGCAGTTCGTGCGTTGAGTAAATATCAGAATGACTCAGAAAAACAAATGTGGCTGATCATTTCATTTTTTCTGATGAAGGAGCAGCGGATATATTTGCAGACTAATTGGTACATAATGCAGGACCTCCTACACCTCGAACTGGGAATCTCTGGCTGGATGTTAATCCAAATATATAGAAATTTGGGTCTTCACAAATGATCCTTCAAATAGATGTTTCTTTTTGCAGGGGGGTGTCCTAATTAAAATGATACGTTTGCACTTAGTTTACATTTTACCTTCTTGCATAAGCAATGTAACGATTTTAGCCTGCTTGGGGCATAGAAAGACATGCTACAGAGTTACCCAAGCCAGATCCTGAGTCTTGAAGAGGTCAAATACAGTACACTGACTTTCAGACAATGTTTTTTATAGGGCACAGTCTTTGTTTCTCTCTCCCGGTTTGGAATGTTTTTTGTTTGTTTGTTTGTGGTTTTGTTTTGCTTTGTTTTTAAATTCTGATCTATCCCCTTAAACACCTGTCCCATGTGGGCTCACTCCATTAGAATGACGATGCTCTTATAAATTTTTTTTTTAATATTTATTTATTTTTGAGACAGAGACAGAGCATGGACAGGGGAGGGGCAGAGAGAGAGAGGGAGACACAGAATCCGAAGCAGGCTCTGGGCTCTGAGCTGTCAGCACAGAGCCCGACGTGGGGCTCGAACTCACAGACCGGAGATCATGACCTGAGCCGAAGTCGGATGCTCAACCGAATGAGCCACCCAGGTGCCCCACGATGCTCTTATAAACAGAGCAAAAGCTTTTTCACCAGGCTTATGGATGGTGCCTAACTGCTTGTGGTCTCTAACACTTCTAAAGACAGAAATAGATGTTAAAAGTGCTTCAATACATTTTGGAGATAATTCAAAAACTCAAGCGGCCTCCAAGACAGAGACATTTAGTAAGGATACATGAAAGATGCAGCATCTACTCCCAGTCTCATTCTAAGATCTGAAATGCAGGAATGGCCGCTGGAAAAGGCCTGAGGATCTTAGAGGACTGCAGCTTTGTATCTGAATTATTATGGCAAAAATATTTTTAAAAGCCATCTTAGTACGGACATGCATGAAGAGAAATATAACTTCAGAGCCTTTCTAGCTTCCCCCTCTTATTTTTCCCAACATGACTCAGGCCCTTTTGGGGGGTATTCCACCCAGCTTTAAAAGTGATATGGGGGAGAAATGGACAAAGAACAGTGAGAGAACATGCAAGGCATGATAGCTAGTATGGTTTACTCACTTTAATAAACACACCTTCGTCAAAGCCAAAGAAGCCCAGAGAGTGATGACCAGGCAGGACAAGGGCGTCATGACATATAAGCGGGGAGGAGAGAGCTGAACATGTTAAGGCTGGACATACAGGTGGGTTTGATCCAGGGGGTAAAAAGGGAACACACAAGACACATAGGATACGTACGTATCAGAAAAGAAAGTTTCAGAGCAAAAGAAGAGAGTTTTAAGTAAGTCGGCGGACTCCTAACAGAGCCGTGAGCTCCCCGTCGCGGGACGTGTTTGGGAAGGACAAGCAACGATCTGTCAAGAATGGCATGAAGACGACCCTGCATAGATAAACTCTGAGCCTCACTTGGTGCTGCAATTTTAGGATAATCTAAACAAGAATAGCTACAGAGCTGGAAAACAAGATGGATGGGGAGTGGGTAAATGTTTTAAGGTTGCAAGCCAGAGTAAAGATTTAACAGGAATGTTCTAGAGAGCATTTGAAATCATAAGATGGGTGGGTGGATCAGAAGGTCTGTCACATTCCTTCCACTGGATTCCTTTATTTTTTATTTCTTTCTGTATTTTTTAATGTTTATTTATTTTTGAAGGAGAGACAGAGTGCAAGCAGGAGAGGAGCAGAGAGAGAGAGAGACACAGAATTCGAAGCAAGCTCCAGGCTCCCAGCCGTCAGCACACAGCCCGACACGGGACTCAAACCCACAACAGTTAAGATCATGACCTGAGCTGAAGTCGGACGCTCAACCAACTGAGCCACCCAGGCGCCCCGCTTCCGTTGGATTCTTGGTGTAACATCAGACTGGTCCACAAGCATAGTTGTGATCAACTACCTCGGAGCCTCTTCTGCTCCAGGACCAGACAGTTCTGCATGACAGCTTCATCAGCTATGCGACAGAGGCTGAAAAGTGCCCCCTCAATGGGGAGCTACTGAGTGGAACAGACTGGAGTCTGTCAAGAGTTTAACAAAGTGGAATAAGCAGGGGTCTAAACTCAAAGGCAGGTTTAATCCCTGGAAACTCAAGTTGGACAAAAAGTACTATCATGGGGTTTTCCATGGGCTTATCTTTCTCTTTAACTATTTAAAGAGTTTTTTAAAATAAAACAAGCGGGGCGCCTGGGTGGCGCAGTCGGTTAAGCGTCCGACTTCAGCCAGGTCACGATCTCGCGGTCCG
>NW_024412397.1:24605717-24655780 GCF_014898765.1 Herpailurus yagouaroundi
ACACGGAAGTGTGAATCAATATAGTGTATACCTGAAATTAACATTACACTGTATGTTAACTAACTAGAGTTTAAATAAAAGATTTTAAAAAAGAAATGAAAACTGAGAAATTTTTAAAAATTAAAAAATAAAGTGCTTTTAAACCCTGAACTTTAGTTTCTACCACGTGCCAACTTTAAAAAATTGAATCGTTTTCCCCCTTGATTTAAAAGATCAAAGTTGTTTTCTCTGTTAGAAAAGACTATTTCAGGGCACCTCGGTGGCTCAGTTGGTTAAGCATCTGACTTCTGATTTAGGTTCAGGTCATGATCTCACAGTCATGAGGTTAAGCCCTACATCGGGCTCCATGCTAGGTGGGAGCCTGCTTAAGATTCTCTCCCTCTGCCTCTCCCCAGCTGATGCAAGCACATGTGCATGCTCTCTCTCTCAAATAATAATAATAATAATAAATAAAATAAAATAAAAAAGACTATCTCAATATTGCCTCTGAAATTATAGAACCCAACATCTTACTTATGTTTAAACTGATGTGCCCAGAATGGGCTAACTCTACTGTGCCTCCTTTTAAGAAAATCTGCAAAAATCCAAGAGCAAAGAGAACAATCCATGGGTAATCATTCATTTTATAAAAGTGTCCTTCATTTTGTACAACAGTTCACAGAAACACAAAGCCTTAGAGCCCAAAGCCGAAACCTCAGAGATGAGGTTGATGGTGATGACAATGGAAATTGGTTACCATTTATTCAACATGTCGTTTATGTCAGACTCTTCCATATAAGGCCTCTCAAATATATTCGCTCACTTAAGCCTCAAGACACCCAGTGGAAGACCTCATTTGTCAGCCACCTGTGGACAGAGGGATGTGTGCAGAATTAAGATGTGCAACTTCAGGGTCTGACCTTTAAAAAGAGGGGCATGCCCTGCTTTTCATCCTTTTTCCTTCCTTCTGGCTGAACTGCACACATGGTGAGGACCCATTCAGAAGAGGGCAACATCTTAGGGAAAGAAGAGCAAGAAGACAGAGAAAGCCTGGACGCCTGGCACTGTGGAGCAGCCCTGTCATCATGGAGTGTCGCGCCTGCAAGACTGAGCGAGAAGGAAATAACCTTCTCTACTGTTTAAACAACTAATATGAGGGAGAGCAACCACCCCCTTGGACTCAGGCAAGAAAGACATGTGCACTGGGCCCCACACTTCAGAAAGCTCTGGGTCTTGCAACACACACACACACACACACACACACACACACACTCACTCATACTCATACATCACTCAGGACCACTGATAGAACGTGGCCAGTACCTTGAACATCTGCTGGCATAACTAACATCATTCAAGACCCAGGGAAACATTTCTCCATATTTCTTGCCTTAGTCCTCAAAACAAAAGGCCACTGTGTCCAAACGTTGTGAAAGATTGGGGACTCTGCCACTGCCAGCATCAGGAACAGATGTAGCCTCAGAGGGCAGGGAGAATTTGAGCAGTCCCAGCCCTTGAGTATTAACTCATCAAACCCTTCTTCTCAGCATCAATCCAACAGATTTCTGCATAATGGAGTACTGCTTCCCAGAAGGGCGGAATATCTTTTTGGTTTTTTTTTTTTTTTTTTTTTTGCTTTTTTTTATCTTCCAGTTCTGTTTGTTTCAACACACCACTGGATTAGTGTATTAGTGTGATACTTACACAAGCTGCATACGTAAGTGAAGCACTAGTGTGCACTATTAGACAATTCACATAACTCTTCAATTTACACAAATCTGTGTAGGTAGGTCTAGAGTCAACATATGTGAAATGTGATCCTGATTCTTTACATTGGCAGCCAGATAGACTTTAAAAGTTACAATTACAAATAGTGTATTTTTAAGATTTTATTATTTAAAAAAATTTTTTTTAATATTTACTTTTGAGACAGAGAGACAGAGTGTGAGAGGGCGAGGGACAGAGAGAGGGAGACACAGAATCTGAAGCAGGCTCCAGGCTCCCAGCTGTCAGCACAGAGCCCGATGTGGGGCTCGAACTCACAAACCGCTAAATCATGACTTGAGCCGAAGTCAGATGCTTAATCGACTAAGCCACCCAGGCGCCCCCAAAGATTTTATTTTTAAGTAATCTCTACACTCAACGTGGAGCTCATAATCCCAAAATCAAGAGCTGCGTGCTTTACTGACTGAGCCAGCCAGGCACCCCTATTTTTATAAAAATATTTAATAAGCTCTTAAACTTAAGTTCAAGAAATTAAATAACAATTCAGCCTTATTTAAATTTCTTTAATTTAAAACATGATATTTATATTTTTGCTTTTTAATTTTAACAGATTTTTAAGTATTTTTAAATGTTTTGAAAACTTTCATTTAAAATCATTTTAATTTTTTATTACTTTAAATTTACACTTTGGTGAAAATACAATCAAATTGACACACATTTTACTTAATCCTTTAGGTTCTTATTGTCAATTGAATACCAGCTATGATAAACAACTTAATAGGTGATTTTTTAAATGAAGGTAAGGGGCGCCTGGGTGGCTCAGTAGGTTAAGTGTCCAACTTCGGCTCAGGTCATGATCTCATGGTTCATGAGTTCGAGTTCCGTGTTGGGCTCTGTACTGACAGCTCAGAGCCTGGAGCATGCTTCAGATTCTATGTCTCCTCTCTGTGCTCCTTCCCTGTTCTCTCTCTCTCTCAAAAATAAATAAACGTTAACAAAATTTTTAAGGTAAGAAAATATATTTTATGAAACATAGTAATTTATGAATTAAATGTCTATTTTATTACTCCATTTCATACATTTTGCATCAGGAGAATGCCCAAGCATGCAAATCATTAAATTCTATTATCATTATTATTATTTTCCCAACTTTCAATGATACAAAGACAATGGCTTTATATATATTTTGTGATTATGAAAATCTATTTGTCAAAGTAGCAGAACACATTATACATAACAGAGAGTTATAACTTTTATTCTTTAGACATATGGTAGGTCATCCATTTGTATTCTTGCCTGAGGCCCAACAAATGTTAAAAAAGCAGTCTTGGGGAACATGGGTGGCTCAGTTAAGCATCTGACTTTGGCTCAGGTGGTGATCTCATCAGGGTTTGTGAGTTTGAGCCCCACATCGGGCTCTGTGCTGACAGTTCAGAGCCTGGAGTCTGCTTCAGATTCTGTGTCTCGGTCTCTCTCTGCCCCTCCCCCACTCACGATAGGTCTCTACCAAAAATAAATAAACATTAAAAAAAATTAAAAGAAGAAAAGGGGTCTTTCTTGAGCAACTAAACTTATGTCCTAAACAATGTGATGCCCTTGTTTACATCTCAGATAAGTCAGAGCCCACAATAGTGTGAAATAAGATGTTAAATGACACCCCTGAAAGGAACTCACTGGCTATTCCCATATCCTGTGTATGGTATATCAGAGTCAAGGTGTCTGTAGAGCCACATGTCACTGAGGGACTGTTCTGACACAATGGCTGCAGATAGTGTGTGAATTAGTTATCTATTGCTGTGTAACCAATTACCACAAACTTAGCAGCTTAAAGTAACACACATTTATTATCTCACAGTTTCTGTAGGTCAAGAGTCCCACATCAAAGTCTCAAGCTTACAGTCAAACTGTCAAATGGGCTGCATGCTCATCTTCAGGCTTGACTGGGGAAGAATCCAAGGTCATTCAGTTGTTGGCAGAATTCATTTCCTTGGAGCTGAAGGACTTAGAGTCTCAACTTCTTGCTGGCTATTGGATGGAAGCCAGTCAGGCCACTCACAGTTTCTTGCCTCATGGCCCTTTTATAATATGACTGTAAGCTTTTTCAAGGCCAGCAGGTGACCCTATCTCTCCAACCTGCTAAGGCAGAGACTTACATAATACAATTATGGGAGTGACATCCTACCATCTTTGCCATAGCCTGTTGGTTAGAAGCAAGTTATAGGTTCTGCCATGATCAAGAGGAGGGAATAATAAAGGGATATTATGCAAGGGTTTATACATCCTGGGGGATCACCTTAGCATACATCTGCTAAAGTGTGTATTCTTACATTCTGGCAGAATGAAGAGATCTTGAAGAAAATTCCCACCTACCTAGAGAAGAAAGGTAATGGACACAATTTTCAGAAATTCAGATAGGGCCCTATGTTTACCCTAGCTAGAAGGTTTCACACGAGGAACTCTTCTGAAACTGTTGTTGTTTACCCTTGATCTTTCTAGGTGTCTAATCAAATCAAGATGGCAACCTGCCACTTTCTGCTCTCTGCCTGGTTAGAAAGCTCTAGGTATTGTATTCATCCTCTTAGAAAAGACATTTTTGGAGGTTGTGGGTCATGAATTCAGCAACAATTTCCTCAATTTCCTGCTAGATCTATGACCGCAAGGTCCTATAAGATATTCACAGAAGATGACCCCAACCCTATTTTCTTAGAGTTAGTAGCCCTGTTGGTAAGAAAACACAAGAAGAATGTCCAACAATGAAATTCTCTTCTAATGACATCTCCTCCTCGAGCCCTCCAGTCAGACCCCGCCCTTCCTCTGCCTCTCCCTCCTCCTCCTCTCCATCCTCCTTCTCCTCTCAGACTCCACATACAAACACAGCTTCTTGTACAGAGTTCTATCCCCTCTACACCTTGACAATCCCCCTAAAACCTCTCTCCCATTACACTGGGAGATCTTTGAAGGCAGGGTGATTTACTCATTTACATGTCCAGCAACCAGAACCACCCCTGACACAGAGCCATCTCTCCACATGGGTGTAAATGGATGGATGGATCAAAGACAACGAATGGGCTGTGGCTGTGTGACGGTAAACGGTATAGGGCTGCAGATGTGAAACCTTTTTCAAGTCATGCCACTTGTCTGAAGTTACTTCTACTTCCCCCATTAAAAAAATGGAATTGTACAGTATTCAGCAAATGAACCAGACGGGATTGAGTACTTTTGGCTCTGATTCCATTTATATGAAGTTCAAAACCAGGCAAAACTAATCCTCAGTCAGAATGGGAGGATGGAGAGAACTACCTGGGAGGGGCACGAAGAAGACTTCTGCTAGAAATAGTCTATAGTTTTATCTGGTCACATAGGGTATACATGTGGAAAAAATCCATCAAGCTCGACATTTAAGACCTACGAACTTTAGTTTATGCAGCATACTTCAATCTTTAAAAATCCAAACTAGACTGGGTGACTCAGTCAGTTGAGCGTTCAACTCCTGATCTCAGCTCAGGTCATGATCCCAGGGTCATGGGCTCCATGCTGAGTGTGGAGCCTGCTTGGGATTCTTTCTCTCTCTCTCTCTCTCTCTCTCTCTCTCTCTCTCTCCCTCTGCGCCTCTCCCCTCCTTCACATGCATGCTCTCTAAAATAAATTTTTAAAAACTCGAAACTTCTTAAACAAAAAGTGAAACGAAAAGGAGGACGGAGGGACTGCACCTGTGGGCTCTGTGTAAAAAGCACAGCCCCATTCCTTCACTAGGAATCCTATGGGGGGGAAGTGGTGTCAACAGTGTGATCACCTCGAAGGGATCCAGCAGCAGAG
This sequence comes from Herpailurus yagouaroundi, assembly GCF_014898765.1. Taxonomy (NCBI): domain Eukaryota; kingdom Metazoa; phylum Chordata; class Mammalia; order Carnivora; family Felidae; genus Herpailurus; species Herpailurus yagouaroundi. Next base: position 24,611,238 of record NW_024412397.1, read on the forward strand.
TCCTCCTCAGTCGTTCAATCCAGGGTTCCCATGACTTGCTGACGTGCACAGGTGCCACTGGAGGAATGCTACCATCTCCTCTGGGTCACTTTATCCTTCTCCGGAGACCTTGGAGATCAGGTACTGGTTCATTAAATGATTCCCTGAAGCCTTCCTGGAGGCCAGGGAACATTGTCCCAGCTGTCTCCCTGGGACAACATCTGCAAGGTTACACTCTGGGCCAAGCCTGCAAAAGTAGCTCTGTGCCACCTTCCAGCAAAAGGCCCACTCACTCATTTGGTGGAGGTAGGTCACGAAGCGTTCGTGGCTGCACCCAAGGGCACTTTGCTGTTGCAGATTTTCTGCAGCCACAAATAGGTAACTCTGCTGGTTGTTCTCCTGCTGTCTCAACGTACATTTAAAAAAAAAAAAAGAAAGAAAGAAAAGCCATAGGAAGGGGCACCTGGGTGGCTCAGTCGGTTAAGCATCCGACTATTGATTTCGGCTCAGGTCATGATCTCCCGGTTCCTGAGTTCAAGCCCCACGTCGGACAGCGCAGAGCCTGCGGGATTCTCTCTCCACCCCCCTCTCGCTCTGCCCCTCCCCACCCTCTCAAAATAAATAAGTAAACATAAAAAAATTTAAAAACATAGGAAGTTGCACGCTATTGGGCTCAGGATGGGAAGTTGATACTGAGGAGAAGCCCATTAGATGCCACAGGACAGAATGTTAGAATAAATAGCTTCTCCCAAGCATACGTTTTTGGAGAAACTGCGTCTCCGGGTCAGGACACGGGAGGTTGGTAAGAAACCACTCCCTCGTGAAACCTTCTTCCAGCCAAGCAGATCTGTCTCCCTTCCCTGAAGTCAAACTGCACCTGAGCCTACCCAAAAAGCCACGATCTGCTCATCAGGTTCATCTCACCCCTACAACAAGACTGTAAGCTCATTTATAGTCAGGCCATGCTTTGTGTGTGCCCTGCTTCCCCAGAGTCCCTGGCCCAAGGCTCGGCACAGTCTGTGGTCATTGAATACTGGGTGACTTATGTGTGTGTCAAAATTCAATAATTAAACAATTCGAGCATATAATGAATAACCACACCCCTCCCCAAGCACCGTCCTTGCCCTAGACGAGGATAAAGGACATATAAGGTCTCAAGATGTTCACTAATTGGGGTGAGGAGAGGAGGGGATGAACTTGATCAGCTGTACCTTCTTGCCATGATCGAAGCCTAGGAGAGAGGTAAGTGGAGCACCATTGACCCCCCACCCAGCACACCACGTGTTCCGTCTCATCACTTTACAAATGAAGAAGTGTACCTGCTACGAAGTGCCTGTCTCAGCTCCGAACCCCCTCTCTCTATACCCTGCTCAGTGATGCTGGACTGGAAATCAGCAAAAATGCAAGTCACGTTGTCCTTTGACACTGGTGCTCTGTCGGTTTCCACCAACAGGGGGCACTAGAGAGAGACTGCAAGTGAAGTGGGAGGAGGCTGTTCCCGGCAGGGCCCTCTTCCTCTCAAGTCTGAGCCAAGATGCGGCAAGCCTCCTCCCCCAGGCTGCTTTCCTTTGTTCCCTCAGCCCCAGGGACGGCGGCGGCCTCTGCAGTTACCTCTCCCGTTTCGTGCAGATTCTCTTTGCCTCTGCAGGCCTCCCACATCTATTTAACCGATTCCCTCTGTCAAACTCTGTTAAAGTAACTGGCTTGGTTCTCTCTTCTATCCGTGACCCTGATGGGCACAGAAGGGAGGCGACCTGCCCAACACCTCTCAGCTCCTCAGGGGCCCATCTGGCACCAGGAACCAGGCTTCATGACCCCAAATCCTAGTTTTCTATCCACTGCCTCCACCACATCTGTAGACGAGTATGATCAAAGACAGCACAGCATAACGACTGACTGGGTTTTAAAGCCAAACTACCCAGATTCAAATCCTGCATCCACCAGTTACCAGCTATGGGACCAACGGCGAGTCACTTAACTTCTCTGTGCCTCCAGTTTCCCCATCAGCAAAATACAAGTAGCAACAGAACCTATTATAGGGATATTGTGATGCATTAACACATAGCAAGCACTGAGAACGGGACTGGCATGTAGGAGAATAATACTGGCATCACCATCATCATCATCAAGAACCAGCATTGCAGGGGCGCCTGGGTGGCTCAGTCAGTTAAGCATCCGATTTCGGCTCAGGTCATGATCTCACGGTTCACAGGTTCGAGCCCCGCATGGGGGACTCTGTGCTGACAGCTCAGGGCCTGGAGCTTGCTTCGGGTTCTGTCTCCCTCTCTGGCCCTTTCTGGGTTGTGCTCTGTCTCTCTCTCAAAAATAAACACCTTTTTTTTTTTTTTTTTTTTTAAGTTAAAAGCAGCATTGCACACGGAGCACCTGGGTGGCTCAGTCGCTTAAGCATCCAATTCTTGATCTCAGCTCAGGTCATGATCTCACGGTTCATGAGTTTGAGTCCCACGCTGGGCTCTGCGCTGACAGCGTGGGCCTGCTTGGAATTCTCTCTCCTCTCTCTGACCCTATCCCACACATGTTCTCTCTCTCTGTCAAACTAAATAAACTTAAACAAAGAAAGAAAGAGGGGCGCCTGGGTGGCGCAGTCGGTTGGGCGTCCGACTTCAGCCAGGTCACGATCTCGCGGTCCGGGAGTTCGAGCCCCGCGTCAGGCTCTGGGCTGATGGCTCAGAGCCTGGACCCTGTTTCCGATTCTGTGTCTCCCTCTCTCTCTGACCCTCCCCCGTTCATGCTCTGTCTCTCTCTGTCCCAAAAATAAATAAACGTTGGAAAAAAAAAATTAAAAAAAAAAAAGAAAGAAAGAAAAAGCAGCATTGCAGAAAGAGTGTAGTTCTCAGTCACAAAGATCTGTGTTTAAATCTCGGTTCTGTTTTTACACACTGTGTGTCCTCAGTGACACTTTACCTATCTAATCGGCAAAGTCACTTCACTATCTGAGCCTGTTTCCTCATCCCTGTCATAAGGCAGGTCTCACAGTCCGAGGAAGGATCATGACAGAACACGTGAAATACTCCATATCCAGCAAGCAAGTACTTACTAAAAGCTCTCTCTGCTCTTACGAATTTTATCAAGTCTGATGGACCAAACATCTCCTAGGTCACTGGGACATGCATGCAGTGAATTTAGAACAGGAGGACACCTGGATGGCTCAGTCGGTTGGACGTCCGACTTCGGCTCCGGTCATGATCTCACAGTTCATGAATTCAAGCCCCACGCCGGGCTCTGTGCTGACAGCTCGGAGCCTGGAGCCTACTTCGGATTCTGTGCCTCCCTCTCTCTCTGCCCCTCCTCCACTCACGCTCTGTCTCACTCTTTCAAAACAAAATGAGTAAGTGTTAAAAAAAAAAAAAAATAGAACAAAGGTGGCTTGAGTCGTCTTTATGGAAAAGGAAGTGAATTTGTGCTTGCAAGATACCTCAAACCCTGACCACACTCTTAGATGATACACAGGGTCGTCCAAGCAGGAGGACACAATCAGTGGCTCTCAGTTTTAACTCCGCACCACTCGCTGACTTGCTATAACATGGCCACGTGAGGCTTTAACTATAATTTATATCTTATCCACTTCAAAGAAGGATTTTCAGTTACCTGTGATAGAACGTTATACTATTTAAATATTTTTAATGTTGATTTATTTTTGAGAGAGAGAGACAGATAGAGTGTGAACAGGGGAGGGGCAGAGAGAGAGGGAGACACAGAATCTGAAGCGGGCTCCGGGCTCTGAGCTGTCCGCACAGAGCTGGACGAGGGGCTCGAAATCGTGATCCACGAGATGGCTCGAAATCGTGATCCGCGAGATCATGACCTGAGCCGGAGTCAGACGCTTAACCGACTGAGCCACCCAGGCACCCCTGATTTAAAACTTAAGGTCAGAAACAGAGATCTGAACCCAGAGGTGCAGGGGGGAGGGGAGACGGGTGAAGATAATCTACTCTGATCTTGAGTTAAAATGGTTATTATCTCCAAATATCAAATAAATCCTGTTTCCCAACAGCCAAAGTAAGAAGGGAAACATAATCATTCATGTAATTCTCACTTTTGGTTATAGAAAGGTATCGTTTTAACGGCAGAAAATTTTCCATGACACTGTAGAGAAATTAATTGAGACTTTACATAGAGAATATTGAATAACACAATGAGTAGTACCTTCGGAGACTGCTCTTCAGAAGTTATAAGAGCTCATTTTGGGGCTTCTTATTACTTGAGCAAACTTAGGTCATTGCAACACAAGACTGGTAAATTCTCTGCAAACTCATCAAAGATGACTGTCCTAGCTTGCTCCATGCTTTGCCAGGCCAGGAAGGGGAGTTAACTGTTTCTCAAGACGGTTCCAGAATATAAATTATTTTTTCCCTTCAAAAAAAGACAAGAACATGGCTGAGAATGTAAAGATGGCGATGTGCCTTGGAGGTGACTGATGGAAATATACGAACACGTGACTGAGAGCGACCTCTAGGATCTGCCAATCTCCAGCGTGGTCATCTGCCTGTGTGTCTGAGCTGCCAACCCAATTCATCCCTCTGGCTATTTCCATCTACCTGCTCCACTGCTCAGACCAGGAGTTTTCTGGAAGAAAGACTCTTCATTCTCACCCTGCTGACAGGGCCACTATGGGTCATGTCTAAATAGCACACACAGCCAAGAGCAGTGATCAGAGGCAAAGGGATAAAAGAAAAAATAATCCCAAGAGCTGAACCCGAGGCAGGATACACAGCAGTTAAGAACCTGGGGTTTAGAATTAGAAGACCCAGGCTCAAGTCCTAGATGCAACCTTTAGTCACTGGTGAGATTGTGGGCACATTTTCACCTCTCTAGGCTTCACCTTCCTGTTTCTGTGACAATGGATATTACAACATTATACATGTCGCATGGCTGTCTAAAGGAGTTATTGAAACAAAGTTGGTAAAGGCCTCCATGTGGTGCTTGGCTACATGCTACATGTTAGCCGTGAAGACAAAGACAACGCCCATGGTGATGCTTCCTGTGCAAAGAATAGACAGTATCAGAGACGGGTTATGCTACAGTAAGAAACATCGAATCTCAATGGCTTAACACTGCCAAGTCTATTTCTCCTTCCTGTTCAGGGTCCCAGGCTGGCAAAGGCTTCACTTTCACATGTGCCTCTGTGACTGCTCTGCACATCACAATCAGAGCTTCTGTCCAGAAGTATCACTTCCACTCACAATGCATTAGTCAGGGGGTCAGCAAACTCCTGCCCTTGAGCCAGCCGCGTGTTTTTCTTTTTTTTTTTTTTTTTAATTTTTTTTTCAACGTTTTTTATTTATTTTTGGGACAGAGAGAGACAGAGCATGAACGGGGGAGGGGCAGAGAGAGAGGGAGACACAGAATCGGAAACAGGCTCCAGGCTCCAAGCCATCAGCCCAGAGCCCGACGCGGGGCTCGAACTCACGGACCGCGAGATCGTGACCTGGCTGAAGTCGGACGCTTAACCGACTGCGCCACCCAGGCGCCCCAGCCGCTTGTTTTTCTAAATAAAGTTTTATTGGAACATGTATAGTTTTCTATGGCTGCACCTACTCTTTACATATCATCTGTGGCTGCTTCCACACCTGGACAGCAGAGCTGAGCAGCTGCAGTGGAGACTGTACAGCTGAAAATATTTACTATCTAGTCTTTTAAAAAAAAAATCTTACTGAGGGACGCCTGGGTGGCTCAATCGGTTGAGCCCCCGACTTCAGCTCAGGTTGTGATCTTGTGGTTTGTGGCTGGGAGCCCCTCCCCCATCAGGCTCGCTTCTGTCAGCGTGGAGCCCACTTCAGATCCTCTGTCCCCCTCTGTCTCTGCCCCTCCCCACTCACGCTCTCTCTTCCTCTCAAAAATAAAAAATAAACATTAAAAAAAAAATCTTACCAATCCTTGCAATGGTCTAAGGGAGTCATAGTGACATCTAACTTCAGGCTAGACAGGAAATGCAATCCTGTGCTCCCAGCGGGCAGAGAACTGTAAGTCTATGGTGGACAGACAAGCACTAAAGACGACACGGTGACTCACATCAGGCTACCAACAGGGCAGCCTTTTTGAAAGCTCTTTTTCCAGAAGTAGGCATGGATTTCAATGGAACGTGCTACTGCTGGGCTAATCTCACTTGACCACTATTTCACTGGGTGAAAATCCCTCTTCAAGAACCTTGAATGGATCCCTGGTGTAGAAGACAAAACTTCAACTCCTCTGTTTGATACTCAAGACCCTCACAAAGCTGGCCCCTTTCTCCCACCCTGTAACATTTCCACACTGTTCCCTGCCAGGACTCCTTTGCCTTCACGTGTCTAATCTCCCTCAAAAACTCAGAAAATGTCCACGGTCATGGCAGGTCATGGCAGGTCATGGCAGGTGGTACTCTCCCCATGTCCGTCTGCCTCCGGGGCACAGACCTGAGCCCTGGCAGCACTCTTAGTGTTAGCGTGATACCTGCTACTTCTCCTCTTTCTTCCTTTTTTTTTTTCCCTTGGATCCCATGAAACAATAAGCCTTCGTTTCCTGTTGCAGCCCAGAATTCCCTGCATTTCAAGAAGGCTCCAGAGCACGGGGACTAAGCACGGTCTGCCCGCACCGCTCTTCCCCTTTGAGATGTGGCCCAAGTGATCCTCTGATCTTTCCTGCCCACTGCTGCTTACCTACCAGACAAGATCTGGGGGAACGGGGACCAGACTAAAGCAACGCACAGAGTCTGCCCTGCTCCCTGGGAAAGCAGAGTGACAGTCATGCCAGCTGGAAAGAGAGGGAACAGAGGGCCAGGGCCTCCCAGGAGAGCAGGCATCCTCTCCGGATGGCCTGGCCGCTGGAAGGAAGCTTGAGCAGCTGGGCCTCCGCCCTCCACCTCCTGGAAGGAATGGCAGCTTAGCTGCCCCTGAGACGCATCCCGAACAAAAGCAGCCTCAGGCCTAGACTGCATTTCTAAGGAGATCAGCAATCAAACTGTCCAGTCAGAAGTGACCCCGAAAAAACCCAGAGTAAGCACATGTTGGCCACGGGCGTAGCGGGGGCATAAAGAGTTTCCCTCGCATGGTGGGAGGGGACACTTCTGCTGTTGCTGTGTTTTGGCACAGCACCTAGGGCAGGGGGCCCATTCCGGGAGAAGCGCTATGGTCAGGCAGGGTTTCATCAAGGCCCTGTCCAGGTGGACCCATATCTTTCTCCTCGGCATTCCTCCCTCAGAACATACTCCCTGGGAGCCCTCTCTTGGCTCTTTCCTCCACACAAAGGCTACATGGGTCCCAGGGGAAGGAGATGATCATCCCTGGTGCTGACTCTATGGTTAAAGTATGGTCCTTGGGGGCAAGATAGGTCTAGGCTTCGACTCCAGGTCCTTCTCTAGTTAGCTGTGTGACTTTGGATAAGACACTTAACCTCTCTGGGCTTTGATCTTCCTATTATATAAAGTAGCTACTTGGTAGCGCTGACAGCGTCTGAGCTGAGGTGTTGATGCGTGCTCAGTGCCTGGTACAAAGTAAGACCTTAACAAATGGCGGGAGTTATAATGTCAACTGTAATTATCATCCTCCTCTTTAATGGGGAAACAGGTTCAGTAATTAAGGCTGTTTCTTGCCCTATCATTTGTCACAGACCTCCAAAGCCCTTACCTGTTTACCAACTTATGTATCTCTGAGGAAGACACAAGTCAGAATCCAAACTGGGTCATGCTTGAGTCCCTGGTGGGACCAAGCCCCTGCTCAGGGCACCTCCCTGGAGGACCGGCCACAGCTGAAAAGCCAAGGCAAACTTCAGCACAGTGTGGCCTGGTGACCATCTTTGCAGCTCAAAGCAAAATATTCCACAGGCCTTCCCTGGTACGTCTAAAATATATCTGCTCTCAACTTAGCAAAACATAACCGTGGGTAAGGCCTTCTAGGGAGAGACAAAGAGCAGATGGTAAAAATAGGACTGAGAAAAGAGCTGCCGTGTTTACAGGCACTGGTCTCTTCCTTGGGCTTTGTATTCTCCGTCTCTGTCTTTTCTCAGTGTGCCTATACTGCTCCAACGGGACTCGGGCTTGGGGGTTGCTTCTCTGCTAAACGAGCGTGCATCTGATGGATTAGGGGGTATCTTACAAACACGACCTGCTGGAACCGTGTGAAGGATGCCTTATTCCTGTATCCAGATGATCCGGGCACTGGGTATGCCATGTAAGTTGCCTTAACAAATAACAGAAGGATGACTGATCGCTTTCAGCATCGAAACTTTAACATTTACCACTTCGTTGGAAGTTCTAAAGTTTGTCACCTACTTTCCTGCCTCATTAAACAAAGCATGCTAAAAATCATTTAATCACATCTCCATCACTCAGGGCCATCCTTATCCCAGGCTTTAGAACAACCACTGAGGGATGGGACTATTTTGTCTTTTCTTCTACCCAAATGATCCCAGAATTTGGAAGTGCTTTTGTCTCATTTTTATATTTATATGACTCTTTCTTCACTATCCAGTCCCTTCTTGCCTCATACAAGTTCCTTCTAATTTGCTATTTCTAATCTTCTGTGAGGGAGCAGCTGGGTGGCTCAGTCAGTTAAGCATCCAACTCTAGATTTCAGCTCAGGTTATGATCTCGCGGTCGTGAGATCAAGTCCCACATGAGGATCTTCTCTCTCTCTCTCTCTCTCAAAAAAAAAAAGGTTGTTTTCTTATAGTGATGAATCACTCAATTCTACTCCTGAAATCAATATTGCACTGTATGTTAACTAACTAAAATTTAAATTAAAAAAAAAAGGAGGAAAAAAAAGAAGGGATAGTCTTAAAAGGAAAAAAAAATCTTCTGTGGGTAGGAAAGCAAATCATGCTTATTAGAGCTCCATGTAAACCAAAAGCAAATAAATTCCAAGGACCAAAGGGACTTTCTTCCAAGTAAGCTACAGAATGTTAGCACAAGGTCTTTGTGACATCTATCCTGGTTGACAAAAGCCTGTTAAAACCTTCTATGGAGGAATGAATTCATCCATTCCTTGTGGTATAAGGCAGGTGAGTCCTCCTGTTAAGATAAAGCTTTGAGGGGCGCCTGGGTGGCGCAGTCGGTTAAGCGTCCGACTTCAGCCAGGTCAGGATCTCGCGGTCCGTGAGTTCGAGCCCCGCGTCGGGCTCTGGGCTGACGGCTCAGAGCCTGGAGCCTGTTTCCGATTCTGTGTCTCCCTCTCTCTCTGCCCCTCCCCCGTTCATGCTCTGTCTCTCTCTGTCCCAAAAATAAATAAACGTTGAAAAAAAAATTTTTTTAAAAATTAAAAAAAAAAAAAAAGATAAAGCTTTGATAATTAGAGAGAGAGAGAGAGAGAGAGAGAGAGAGGAGGGGGGAGAGAGGGAGGGAGGAGGTGGATAATGAACATACACAAATGCTTACAAGTTGCTGGGCTGCGTTCTAGAGGCTTTGCCTATATAAGCTGGTTTCCCCAAAAACAAGCCCATAAAGGGGATACTATTATTACACCCATTTTGCAGGTGCAGACTCTGAGGCATAGAAAAGACAAGAGTGACCACAGGGACTGAAGTGGAAGACTGGGTTCTGGAGGGGGTGACAGTGTGGCATTTCCCGGTACAGGAGTGGCTCCTGCAAGAACCCCAAGAATGTGGGGGCAGAGAGGAGTAGGAAGATGAGGACGGCAGGACACCCAGGAAACACCTCTTGGTGGCGGTCACGGGGCACGAGGAGATGTGGGTGTCCCTTGAGTGCCTTAGTCACTCAGAAGTCCCCAATGCAGCCACTGTTACTCCGCGGGACAGAGATCAGGGAAATAAAAGCCCACGGAGCTGGCAGGGCTCTGGGGTGGCTGACCACTCTATGCCCTGGTCAGCATCACCCTGAGCTCAGTGAGAATGGGGACAGGGATTGAGCCTGTTGTCATGGCCTGAGGACAACTGACCCCTTTGCTAACAGGCCAAACTGTCTGCCAGGTTCTTCTGGTAACTAGCAGCAGCCTCTGGTTTAGCTGAGAGCCAAACAGCCCCTCTCTCCTACCCTCCCCATGCCAGGTATGACTCTCTTTAAGCAAGTCTTAGATAAAACTCAGCCAACTGTTTAATATTCATTAGCAAGCCTGCAAACAGTCACATGAACAGCTCCTGCAGCTCAGGAAAGTCCCCATCCTGGCCCTCGGCCAGCACCTTGCTTCTCAAAAGGCTTCGAAAATATTCCATATTCCGGCCAGGCCTGCTTTGGGCACAAGCAGCAGGAGGCCTCCAGGAAGCAGCATCTTCAGGACCCCAAGACGCCCAACTTTGCCTGGGCTTGTGGGATTCTTCTCGTCAGGCAGGAGGCGCGGCCTGGACCATCTTCCCAACCAATCACTGCTCTCAAACACCACTCATTACACCAAGGAAAAATCGTATCTTACCTGCTTTATGCTAATTAACCCTCAGGTGCAGATTTCAAGGATACCTGGAACGCTAAGTAGCTATCTATGGAATGTTGACTCTGGATTACAATATTTCAAATGCTAAGCACTTACCCTTAGGGTGTGGAACGAAGTTAAATCGTGTCCATTCTCCTTGCTGCAACTTTCATAGGGAAATATATTTTTTCATGTATGTTTTAAATGTTTATTTATTTTTGAGAGAGAGTACTAAGGAGGGGAGGTACAGAGAGGGGTGGGGGGAGGCACAGAGGATCCAAAGCAGGTTCTACACTGACAGCAGACAGCCACCCCAACACGGGGCTCGAACGCATGAACCGCGAGATCATGACCTGAGCTGAAGTGGGACGCTCAACCAACTGAGCCACCCAGGTGCCCCTCATGTGTAAATATTAAAAAAAAATTTTTTTAAACATTTATTCATTTTTGAGAGACCGAGACAGAGCACGAGTGGGGGAGCGGCAGAAAGAGAGAGGGAGACACAGAATCCGAAGCAGGCTCTGAGCTGTCAGCACAGAGCCAGACACAGGGCTCAAACTCACAGACCGCGGGATCATGGCCTGAGCTGCAGTTGGACGCTTAACCGACCGAGCCACCCAGGCGCCCCTGGAAATATCTTAAAGTAAATTATCACATGGACACTCCAGGCTCAGGGGAGGGCTGGCCATTCTGATATAAAGACAGGGAGTGAGGATGTTCCAAGGAACCACCCACCATCCGAAGCAGAGGCTTGCAGGTGGCAAAGTTCTGGGAGGTTCAGGAGATTCTAAGTTCTACTCTGTAGGTTCCATAGACTACTGAACAGACCCTGGGGCTGGGGGGCTGGGGGCAGTAATGACCCAACAAGCTACACAGTTGTCTTGTCTTTACATTGGATCAAGGGCACGGACCTTATAATGTGCTCAGATGCATGGTGACTCTGGGAAGGTCTGCAGCATTTCTCAAATGACTAAGTCTATGGCATCATCTTTCTAGAAGCACCTTAAGGACTACTGTCTGAGAAAAATAATTTGAAAAACACAGTGTAAAAAAAATATAGAGGATAAAGCTGAGGAATTTCCTAAGCCAGGAAATACTGATCTGTTGACTGGAGAGAAAAAAGAAATTTACTTACTGGGTTAAGGTTTAAGATGCCAAATTAATGAGCCTTTTCTTTAGGATGGAGAGAAAACAAACTGAAGTGTGCCTGGAAATGGAGAGAACTTTCCTGGTAACCCCTTCACAATAAGCACCTGTGGGGCAGCAGGACCAGCAAAGGAAGACGAGCAGAGTATAGAATGTGTCTGATCAAGCAGATCACGGGAAAAGGCTGAGAAACAAGATCCCTGGGAGTAGAGTCCAATAGATGTCAGCATGCAAAGTCCTGATAAGAAATGAGATGGTCACAAATTGATGCCATAAAGCAGCAAATAGGATCTCTGAGAAATAGTGGGGGAAATCTCAAGGGTAGGCTCTAGTGAAGGGGTGCATCCTACCCAGGACCCGGGCAGGCTGTGGCGGGGGCTAATCCTGCTTGTGGGGACAGCCCGGGGGACATCTCCCCACACGAGGATGGCCAGAAGAAAGGGAAAGAGAGGGATGCCACCGAAGAAGGGTGGAAGGGATAGAAAACCACCTTTGGAGGAGAGAGTTGCATGTTATTTCAGGACAGGCTACAATCCAGACCACTTCATGACCCCAGAAACCACGCTACTGGCATTCTAGAATAAAACAGACCAATCTACTGCATTCCAATTATTTTACTTTATGTTCTTGAGTCATAAACCATACCGAAGTTTAAAATAATATTTAATGAATACGTTTGTGAGAAAAGAATGAACAGGAATAAGAACTACATACTCTTTAAAATTTTTTTCTTTCTCTCCCCTTCCTTCCTTCCTTCCTTCCTTTCTTCCTTCCTTCCTTCCTTCTTGAGACAGAGCATGAGAGTGGAGGTGAGGGGCAGAGGGAGAGAGAGATTATCTTAAGCAGGCTCTGTGCTCAGCATGGAGTCTGATGCAGGGCTCAATCCCATGACCCTGAGATCAAGACCTGAGCTGAAATCAAGAGTCGGACCAAATCAAGAGTCAGACCAAGACTCAACCAACTGAGCCACCCAGGCACCCCTATTATTTAGAATTTTCTAACTGGTGTGAAACTACCTTCCTAAAGGGAACTAGTGCTTCTAATTCAATTTTAATCCCTTCTTCCAAAGAGGCCAAAGGGTTCCTTTGGCACTAAAATCCATCAAATAAAAATATTTGTTGATAATCCTGTATCATTCAGGATGCCTCTGGCCCCAAGTAAGGAGAAACAGTATCTCCAAGTGGCTTAAACAGTAAGTACATTTATTGTTTCAAAACACTGGCAGCCACAGCATTTCCCTGAGATTCTCTTGACTTCCTGCTTCCACTGGAGGTGAGTGGTTCCTGTGGCTCCAATCTTCAAAGTTACACGTGACAGTGTCCTGGGGAAAGGAACCGTCTCGCCTCTCCTTGTACCCTTTCCTTAAATTGGAGGAAACTTTTACCAGAAACCCCCAGTAAGCTGTCTCACTGGCCTCTTTAGGGTCATAGGCACATCCTAAACTAATCATGAGCAAAGAGGATGAACGCCCTTAAGCCATTCAGATCCACCCCTGGAGCTAAGGGTGGCTCAGTTTCTCCTGAAGCATCTGGCTGAGGAGGAAGAGAGGGTACCTGAACAAACTGGGATTCTTGGATAGAAGGAAAGAGGCACGTGGATGTTGGACAGACGACCAACGTTTACCACAGATGCCACACGCTCGTCACCACTAGAGACAAAGCTGTAAGTCACAGACTACTCTCTCAAAACATTTTACAGTGTGATTGGGGAAGAGCATAAATGCATGTAAATGGAAACTAATTATAACACACAAGACAATGTATGTTAAATACCAAATACAATGCATTCTACCAGAAAAAATCCAAGACAGACTCATCCTATACCAAACTCTGTTCCACTGGAAATCAACTCATAGGACATTGGAGTTTTAGGAGAATGCACGTGTTACCTAATTAGGTATCGTAATCGGCTTTGCTCTCCTTAGAGAAGGTGTTCCGTTAGAAACTGTAATATAATAAATAGATTAAAATCCAAGGCTCTTTTCATAAACATTCTTTCAAATGACTTAAGATAATGCTCCACAGGAAAGCAGAAAATACAAAGTAAAATATTGATAGAAAACTACCCATGCTGAAGCTCGGTAGATAAGCTCTTTAGAAATACATTCACAGGTACAGACTTCACTGATGCAGCCACTTTCAGCTCTATAAATCTCAGCTCAGACGTGAAGTAAAGACTGACAGGTTTTTAGAAAAACTGTTCTATTTACAAATCAGTGATGTGAGAACTGGTGAGATTCTGCTATAATGTCTAATTAGGATTAATTAGCTAATGTTCTCAAAGCACAGAACAAGGATGAAATTTAGCACAAGGTTGAACCGCACTGTACTAGAGAGGCTGAATATTAATTCCGTTCAAAAACATTCAACCAAATAATACATGTAGACACTCTGCTTTAGGAGGTGATGCTTAGGGTGTCCTAGACTTAGTGGTCCACTTCCAAAGGAAAGAGTATGGAATGGGAAAGAGTACCCTTACAGTGGAAAAGCCTGGGAAACACCTCTTTGACCAAGTGATCAAGGTTAACACCATCAATGATGTCTGTAGATGTCATATGCCTCCCAAGATGTGATGAGAAGGGCACTTCACCGCTGTGTTCTTTCCAAAAACCTGTAACTCCAGCTCCAGTATGATCCTGAGAAAAACATCAGGCCAATCCAGATTGGTGGACATGCCACATGGTGCTAAGCCAGCACACCTCTAGACTGCCAAGGTCGTGAACAAACAAGGAAAAGACTGAGAAATTGTCACAGACCAGAGGAGACTGGGGAGGCATGACAACTAAATAAGATGCCATACTCTGGATTGGGATGCTGGAACAGTTAAGAAGATATTAACAGAGAAGCTGGTGAAATCCAGGAAAAGTGTGGTGTTCAGTTTTAAAAAAAAAAGTCAGGGCGCCTGGGTGGCTGAGTAGGTTGGACGTCCGACTTCGGCTCAGGTCATGATCTCACGGTTTGTGAGTTTGAGCCCCATGTCCGGCTCTGTGCAGATAGCTTGGAGCCTGGAGCCTGCTTCAGATTTTGTGTCCTCCTCTCTCTCTGCCCCTCCCCTGCTTGTGTTCTATCTCTCTCTCAAAAACAAACATTAAAAATAATAATAAATTTTTTTTAAGTCAGCTTAAGGCATGAATTACGAAGATAAAGGTGTATGGAAATGTTTTAAACAAATGCTATCTATAAGTTGATAGCACAATTATCAAGTTTACTTATGACTCTTTCAAAGCATACAGTGATTATTGAAAAAAAAATTGTGTCTTGAATTAGAAGTTCATGAAAGGATTCGTTCTTGGTGAGGCCACTGTTCACTGTGGAGAGGAAACCCAGGAATTACTTAATGTGGGGAAAAAGAAAAGACTTGGACAAATCAAGACAAACTAGTAAGAAGTGTTGGTCAGTGAATGAAACAGGGCACATTTTGTTTGGGATTCTCCTCCTGATATAAGTGATGTGATCAAGCTGTAAATTCCTGGAGGGGAGGAGCTATTTCTTACTCATTTTTATAATCTTCACAGTGCTGGGCATGTGGTAGATGTTTAATATTAAAGTCAGTTGACTCAGTTTAGAAGATCAAGTTTCGGGGCACCAGGGTGGCTCAGTCAGTTGAGCATCCGACTTTGGCTCAGGTCATGATCTCGCAGTTTGTGGATTCGAGCCCTGTATTGGGCTCTGTGCTGGCTCTGTGCTAACAGCTCGGAGCCTGGAGCCTGCTTTGGATTCTGTGTCTCCCTCTCTGTCCCTGTCCCATTCGTGCTCTGTCTCTGTCTCTCTCTCTCTCTCAAAAATAAACATTAAAAAAAAAAAAAAAAAAGATCAAGTTTAAGATCTAACATTTCTTACAGGTTTCAGCCTGGAGGAGAGGGAGTTAAGGAATGGGGAAGGGGGCTCTGAAGGATGAAGGACTAAGGGTGAATTTTCAAACACAGAGGGACTTAAAAAGTTGTTTTATGGTCCTAAATTCCATCACTGAGGTTTTTCCCCACCAGCTCAGTTTCTTCAAGGAGCTGTAGTGATGGCTTTGTAGAGATGGCAATGCTCCTTAATGACATACCTCTTTTATACATTTTTAGAGCTCTAACTACTTAATATCTCATTAACCAATCATCTTGAGAATGAGAAACAGCATACTCCTAATTTTCAGATGAAGATTCAGCAGCCCAAAGAGCTTGAGTGTGCATACAATGCTGAACCGTGGATGGAGTAAAGCCAGGTATGCCTTCTCAAAACAAGCATACATGTTAAGCACCTCCCCCACATGTGGCATAACCCTGTCTTGTGGGTGCCTCCTGGTCCAACGTGTTCTCATGTCTTCTTTCTGTTTGACTTTAAGGCTAATTTGACATAGACTATTTAAAAAGTAGATCATTAAAAGGTCTAAATAAGAATTATAACCACCACCTGGAACTTTCTAGTTAATTAAATGCTCCATGACAGCTCCCTGTGGGATATGAAACCGGAAACCTATGCTTTGATCTAGCAAGACTCCCTGGGACCACTGGTCTAGAAAGAAAATGAGCAGGATGGAGTCATGATTTTAGTGCAGGCAAGCATTATCCAGGGTTGGCCATTAGGCACGGACATCATCGGTTTTTAGTGTTTCTACCTGATAAGATTGGATCTGTCTCTGAAGGGAGCTAATCTCCACTCTATGCCACCCACTTCTAAGGGACTCTTCCCCTGGGTTCGTGATATGTACAAAGTGCCTGGGTAAAGGTTAGTAAAGAAAAGTCCCAATCCGATCCAGAAGACCTCTTCTCTCTGGATCAAAATATGCCTTTGGTGAGGGTGGATGGGAATTGACTGGAAGGGGGCATGAAGAATCTTTCTGGGGTGACAAAACATTCTTCTGTGTCTTGGCTGAGGTGATAGATATATGGGTGCACATGGTCATCAAAATTCATTCAACTATGGGCGCCTGGGTGGCTCAGTTAGTTAAGTGTGTGACTCTTGATTTTGGCTCAAGTCATGACTTCATGGTCGTGAGACTGAGTCCTGCATCAGGCCCGCTCTGAGTGTGGAGCCCGCGTAAGACTCTCACTCTCACTCTCTCACTCTCTCTCTCTCTCTCTCTCTCTCTCTCTCTCCCCCTTTCTCTCTGCCCCTCTCCCCTGCTCATGCTCTCTCTCTCTCTAAAACAAAAACAAAACCATTCATTGAACTAAATACTTCTTCAGATCTGTGTAAATTCTACCTCAATGTTAAAATAATCATAATGACATCTGAAAATGAACATGCTGAGATTTACTCTAAACAGTGATGAGGTGTTTGGGGGCTGTTACTCTCATGCTCTGAACATGCTATTTCTATTAATGTGGCTTGAGACTGTGCTGTTTTTTCTACCCCAGCGTCATCACACTCTTTGCCATTTATGGAATTGTGGCCAATGATAACTGCCAAATCTCTTCCTTTTAGACAAGAAATAATACCACGCAGTGCTTCCCCAATCTGACTTTATGCCACTGATATCTATTTTGGTAGATACATAGAACACAGCATGCATCTCAAGGATGACTGATGCTATTTAAGGACCTCTCTGAGCTTTGGTGTGTGGAGAGAAACCTGGAAGGCTGAACGTGAAATGAGACCTGAAGATCATGAGAGCTGTTCCCTCACTGTGCCCAGCCACTCCTTATAAACAGGTTCTCCCACAGGAGTCCTGCAAGAAATTTCTGCTCTGGTATGATGCTCCTTAGGGGCATGACCTACGTACGCTGAGCTATTCTAAGAGGATTAGCCAGAGACAGATCAAGTCAATTAGAGGGAAAGCATCAAGCAGAAGAAGCAAACCAGGGATCAGACATAGCATAGCATGAGAGCTAAGAGCACAGATTTGAGCATCAGATCCGACTAGGATTTGAACTCTAACTCCATCCCTTACTGACCAGATGACTTTGGACAAGTCACTTGACTTCCTGGTGGCTCAGATCAGCTTGTCTATAAAATGAGGATGATTGTAGCACCTATCCCATGGAGTTGTTCTGAGACTCCACTTGGTAAATATGTGTAAAGCTTTAGAGGAGTACTTGGCATTAAGTACTAGTTCACTGTAAGCTGTCCTTATTATTTACAGCATTACTCTCCTGAAATACCTCCTTTGTTTATCTCCGTTCTAGTCATTCCTTCAGGGGCTACATATTGACCCATTTCGGTAAACAAAGGAGGATTGCAGAAAGGAGCACTGCTTGGTAGCAATTCACACTTAAAAGGAAGAGAGGCTTGGCCGTTTTCCCTAGCCACAAATGCCAAGACTGTAATGAAGTTGCTGCTAAAACAACAACAACAACAACAACAACAACAACAAAAAGAAAAAAAAAAAAACAACTAATGCAACCTCAGGCCACATTAATAGAACCAGAGAGCTTAAGTCAGAGGAGTAACAGCCCCATGGCACTGTATACTGTTTAGAGTAAATCGCAACCTATTCAGTTTCAGATATCGTTATTTTTTAATATTGAGGCAGAATTTACATAGAGATTAAGTATTTAACGTAATGAGTTTTGGTGACCATGTCTGCCCATATAGCCATCACCCCAATCAAGATACAGAATATTCCTGTTACCCCTGAAAGTTTCCTCATGCCGCCTTCCAGTCAATTCCCATCCATTCCTGACAAAGTCAACCACTCTTACGATTTCTACCACCAGTTTTGTGTTTTCTTGAACTCAATTAAATAGAAGCATTTAGGAAGTACTTTATTTTCCTGGCTTTTTTTCACTCATTATTATGTTTCTGAGATTCTGTTTCATGCATCAGTATTTCACTCATTTTTATTGCTAAGTATTATTCCATTTTCCATGATCATACCACAATTTATTTACCCATTCCCTGTGGTTGGGCCCTTGGGTTGATTCCAGATTGGGACTATTATGAATAAAGCTGCTGTGAACATTCTCATATGAGTTTTTCTTTGGACATAGGTCTTCATTTCTTTTACATAAGGATCTAAGAGTGAAATAGGTGGGCCACAGAGCAGATGTAGGTCTAACTTTATGAGAACTGACAAACCAGTCCTCCAAGATGGTCCTATCATCTTACACTCCCACCAGCACTGTCCAAGCATCTTAGTTGTTCCATACTCTTGCCAACATCTGATATTGCCAGGCTTTCTGATTTTAGCTATTCTAGCAGTTGTGAATAGTATCTCATTGTGGTTTTAATTTGCGTTTCCCTTATGACAAATGGTATAACCTCCTTACTGGCCATTTGCATATCTTCTTTTGTCAAGTATCTATTCAAGTCTTTTGCTCATGTTTTCCACTGGGTTGTTTGTCTTTTATTACTGACTTGTAGGAGTTCATCAACTATTACATATTAAGTCCTACTTATTTATATGTGTTGCAAATATTTCCTTCCAGTCTGCAGATTCCCTATTCATATTCGTGATAACATTTCTTCACAAAAAGAAACATCTCATTTTGATAAAGTCCGATATATCCTGTTTTCCTACTATGATCAGTGTTTTTGGTGTCCTAACCTTTGACTAATCCACAATTATAGAGATATTTTCCCGTGTTTTCTTCTTCAAGTTTTCTGTTTAGCATTCACACTAAGTCTATGATTTAACTCATTAGTGTTGATGTGTCCAGTGGGGTCAGTGTCAAGGTTCATCTTATTAACCGGTATAATTTTTTTTCGACACCACCTGTTAAAAAGCCCTTCTTGTTGAACTGACTTCGCATCTTTGCCAAAAATCAACTAATTGAAGATGTGTGGGTCTATTTGCATTCTCTTCTGTTTCACTGATCTATTTGTCTTTCTTTATACCAGTATCATACTGCTTTTGTAACTGTAGCTTTATAGTAAGTCTTGAAATCAGGTCAAGTCTTCCAACTTTGTTCTCCTTTTTAAATATTGTTTGGTCATTTTAGAACCTTTGCATTTTCATATACATTTTGAATCAACTTGTCAATTTCTTCAAATTAGCCTGCTAAAGTTTTGACTGGGATTGTATGAATCTACAGATGAGAGGAATGAATATAGTTGTCATCGTAGGTATATAGTTCCAACAATGAATCAGGGAGTTTAGAGTTGGTCCCGTTTCACAAATGGAGGACCCTCTGCTCCAAAAGACTGATAAAGTATCTTTTCAAGTATTTACAGCTAGTAAATCCCAGCCCAGGTGGGTCTGACCTTAAATCTCAGGTGCTTTTTACGAGGCTGTCTGAAATTGGCATACAACCAGAGGAAATACCAAGGGCATGGAAATCATGCCACATGAGAAATTGCTGGGAGAAGTAAAGATTGCCAGCCTGGAGAAGAAAAGACAATGAGAAGGCATGATGGCTTATCCAAAACTAACTGATGAATCATCATGGGAAAGACCCTGGGGTACAAACTGTAAGGGGCCAATGCTGGTTCAAAATAAGAAAAAAGCCCTAAATGACTAGAAATGTCTTAGAGAGGCAGCCAAACTGCTGGTTAAATGCACAGACTGTGGAAACAGGCTGCCTGGGTTCCAATCCTATCTCTGTCACTTTCTAGCTGTATGGCCTTGGGCATGTCACTTAACCTGTGTCTCAGTTTCTTCTATCTATAAAACAGAGATAAAAATCACGTTGGATCAATGGCCTAATCATAAAGGACTCGTGCCAGCATCAGGCACACAGCAGGTGCTAGGTAAGGATTAATGGGTAAAAATTTGACAAATGGAAGAGTCAAACTCACCAGGCAGCATGCACACAGGCAGTACATTCTAACTTTCTCAAAGTGTTCCGAAAATGTCTGAATTGCCATCTATTCTGGTAGCTGCAGAAAAGACACCTGTGTTACATGAAAGACTAGACAGTCTCTGAGGTTCCTTTTTTTTCAGTTCTAAAATCCCATGACTCGAAGTCAATTCCTTCACAAGTTATGAAGGCAACAAATGACCACCCTCTTGCTTCCATCAATCAATACTTTCTCACTTCAGTCAACCGGTAAGTGCCCAACTTGCCTGGAAACAAAAGCCTCTAACCGATGTAAGGAAATCTAAACCACTCTGTGCCCTCAGTCACACATAGGTAATGGAAAACAAAACAGAGAGAAAGAAGGGCTGGACACCAAGAGAAGGAGTTAGAATTATTGGCTCATGAGTTGGGAGCTTCCACTGGTCTGAAGGCCAGTCGTGCCGTTGGTTTGTCTATTGAGATCTTTCAAAGTGCACGGTGAGGGGTAATGGCATTGTTCTGACTCAGAGAGAAGGGGGGTTTCTGTCCTTGGTTCTACATGGGGGGGCTGTTTCTTCTCCAGCCCCGGTCTTCAAAGGTTTGTATCTGTCGAAAACTTACTGCCCCTCAAGTACTCCCTGCTCCAAACAAGGAACCAAGCAGTTTCCCTATAGGAGTCACTTGGCAGGTCCTTGAACCCTTTCCTGGGCTTTTCTTTATCTTCAACTCTTGTGGGACTCTCGTGTTTTCCCAGCCCCATTTCTTATTCATGACAGGCAGGGGGCTGCAAGCCTTTAAAACACTCTCATTCCTAAGTCCTTTGCCCTTCTCTCACATTGCCTTTCATCCACTGGCTCCATTTAAAAAGGAGCTGCTTAATTAACTTCCCAGGCCATTTTGGCTGATTAAAACTGTCCTTGCTCTGGAAGAGGCTGTTGCATTTCTCATAACCGTGGCAGTCAGAAACCATACTTGTCCCTCTTCTTAGAGGAGAATCAATCTCAGCATTTTATGAGGTGCTCATTATAAGCCATCTCTCTGAAGTCTGATGCCAAGCTGGAGAAGCTCCTTGAAATCAGGAATGAGGGGCCAGTGGAGGGCCAGATACCAGAAACATTTGAGCTCTGAGCCCTATGCTGCCATGTCCCAGAGGTGTTATCTTGAGCAACTCACTTAATATTTCCGAGCCGCTTTCCTCCTTCGTTTGGGGAAAAATGGTGACAGACCAAGACCTCTAACATTTACCTGTGCCTTACGCTTCCTCTTCCGATGCATCAAACAGATGCCGCAAACAGACACCGCAAACCACAAACTGTAAACCACAAACGCCCTAAACAGATATAAGGCTTGTTTAATGGGGCTGCCCTTGGCCACACTGGATGAATAACCGGCAACAGTGCATCTTCTAAAGTCACCAAATTCTGCATCGTCACCTAGGTCAGCCTGCTGCAGCTTCATCAGTTTCACTGGAGCCTAAATTTCGCCAGGTGCCAAAAGAGATATCTTAAGTCAACATGACTGTGGCCAGATCCAGCCTTTGGGAACATCCGCCACAGGCAGGATAAGGCAAGGACATAGAATCAAAAGGTGGGAAGCCCAGGATCCAGTTTTTATGGTATTATTAGTTAGTTGTGGGATCTTCTCTGTACGTCTAGTTCCCCAGACTCTCCCACTGAAGAGAGTCGCTGTGAGATAAAGTCCTAGACGAGAAATGACTTAGCTATAAACACAGGAGACAATATTATTATAATGGTTTTACTGATTCATCCATGAAGAACCAGACACCCACTTCCCTATGGTTCAAATGAATCCAAAGCCAGCACAAGGCCAACTGTTGTACCAAGAGTTTGAATAAGCATTGTAACTTTTATTATTTTCTTAATTCCAGTGTAGTTAACATATGGTGTTGTATTAGTTTTCGGGTGTACAATATAGTGATTCCACAATAGTAGACATTACTCAGTGCTCATATTGATAAGTGTAATCTTAATCCCCTTCACCTACTCTAGCATTATCACTTTTATTTATTTTTAAAAAATTTTTTAAGTTTATTTATTCTTGAGAGAGAGAGAGAGAGAGTGCAGCAGAGGAGGGCCAGAGAAGAGAGGGAGACACAGAATCCGAAGCAGGCTACAGTCTCCAAGCTGTCAGCACAAAGCCTTATGCCGGGATCGAACTCATGGACCATGAAATCATGACCTGAGCTGAAGTCGGACCCTTAACCGACTGAGCCACCCAGGGGCCCCGCATTATCACTTTTAGAAAGAAAAACCTAATCAGGGAAAGAGCCTTGATTTTGACCTCTAGTGTCAAGAAGAATTGGTTCATTAAAGGCACAAAATACATATGGAATTGCTAATCCACACTAGAATTTTCCCATATGATATGACAGTGTTATTCCATTCCAACGATACATGTTTACCTTTTAGCTCCAATTTTAACATTGCAGAAAAACCCATTCGTTGCTACTGAGAAAGTTTCTTCATTAACTTGTGTGAGGTGTTCTGAGTTGGGTCTGCAGGACTGCTTACAGAGCCCTGAACTGTCCACTTCCTGGTCAGCTTTGACCTGGTGGGCTTCATGCAAGTGCTTCAGCAGTTGATGTGAGAGCTCCCGTTATCCCTCTCCTACATGATGCCCAAGTCCATGAGTGGATGAGCTCAAATCCCCTCCCAGAGAAAAAGGTACTATCAGGCTTGGGTAAAAAATGTATTTCCTGGTGGTCCCTCCACCAGCTGAAAATAGCAAGTTTTTATGCCACTAATTGAAATTCATAAAAATACCTATCTTTGTATCTTAACTTCACGACCGAGGCCATTATTAAGCTACTAACAGATGCTTTAGTCCCAAAATTGCTCCTTCCTCATCACAGCTGTCACCTTGCCCTGGGCATTAGGACAGGCACTTTACAAGCTGGAAGTGTGGAACAGAAGGGAAGACACTGAAATACAGGGCATGAGTCTGGCTTTGCCACCCCTTTGCCATTCTTGGACTTCGAATTTCCTTCTTTCTACAAGGGAAACAATCTCACTCAGTGTTATCTTGTGGAGCTGCCATGAACATGAAATGTAATAACCCATATTAAAACTCTTTGAAAAGAACAAAAAGCTCTATAAATACACTGGCAATGCAAATTTGCAGGTGAGAGGACAGCCACACGGAACAACAGAAGCTCCAGTTGTGAATTCTCTGTTAATTGCAATTTGAACGCCTATACCCAATGCTCTCAATGCAATTAGAAAGAAAACGGTGCTCAGGAAGTAAGAACGAGGTCAGATGGATGGACTGGAACAAAAGAGAGAACCATTTTCCAGCTACAAGCAGTTGGAGAAGTGCACTGACCATGTTATTTGGACCTGAACAGCAATCCAAAAGGCTCTGGATGTACCATTATCATGACAGTTAGAGCTCATATTTTTCTACCACTTACGGGGATACCTTTTCATTCATTTCTCCAATTTTTTCCCTCCATCCATGTCTGTCTGTCTGAATCGAGTTTGGGTTAGATGCATCAAGTAATTGTTAGGACCAAGGCCATGATTCCTGAAACTATGGGCAGTCCCACTGAAGAGGCCAGGGCAAGGGGCCTGGACTGGCAACCAGCCAGAGGACCCATGTTCAAGGGCTGCTCCTCAACCATATTTTCATGTTGGGCTGACCCTGCTATTCCTGAACACGTCATGCACGCTTGGTGTATTTAACAGACAGTCTTCTTCAGATATCCCTAGATATCCAGGAATGGTATATATGTTTTTCTCAGCAAGTGGACACATGAATGTTACTGTGGTTGACAGACCCCTAATCTAGCCACCAACAACTTCTCCCAACATTGTATGTGCATGCTGCCCACACATTAAGAGGTACAGTCTATTTTTCCTCCCTGTGAGTCTGGGCTGCCCTTGTGACTTACTTTCACCAACAGAAGGTGCTAGAAGTGATGTTTATTCCAGGACTCTTGGGTCATAAGAGAACCGGCAACTTCTGCTTACTCCTTCTATGTAGAAGTCTGGCTACCCTGAAACCACCATGCTGTGAGGAAGCCAAGCCAGACATAGAAAGAGATCACACCGAGGAGCACGGAGGTGTGAGGAATGTGAGTGAAGCCTTCTTGGATCTTCTGGTCCAGCCCAACACAATCAGCAGCTGAGAACAGCCAAATGAGTAGTCCCATTTGATGCTTCATGGAGCAGAAGAATCAGCCAGCCAAGCACTGCTCAAATTATACAACTGTGAGAAATAGTAAGTCATTGTTGTATTAAGACACCAAGTTTTGAGGTGGTTTGTTAGGCAGCAGTAAATAAATGAAAAAGAATGTCTCAGAAAGAGCACTCAGAAATACTGACGTAAATGACATCATCAGTTATCTAGACAGGGAATTCCAAACCCTTCTGTGCAGCAAAGAGCTAAAATCTTTTATTCAGCAGCGGTCTTGAGAGGCTAAATAGTCTTTTATGTGCTCCTACTTCCCACTTGGCTTGCTTAACACTCTTGGGAAGTACCCACCACGCCTCCATGCAGGGGCTACAACTAATGGGATGCTGGAAGGCTCTGGTGGTAGAGACTTGAGAAGCCTGAGCCCCAGCTCTCACTCTTGACCTTGTGAATTACTCCAAACTTTGGGCAATGCATTCATTCCCTGCTACCCATTTCCCGTCTATGACATGACGATGGTAACACCTCTCCTATTTTCTCAACAGGTTTCTTGGAGTAGCCGAATGAGGTAGAGGGTGTTAAACGAGCGTTAAAGATATGATGAAATTTTCCTACCAGCTATTTCATAGCTTTAATTTCTCAGATTAAAATGTTCACAGTAAACATCATGAAAAAGAGAAAGAGAAGCCACAGCACCGCCGCCCCCCCCCCCCCATGACCTAAGAACAAGACTTCCAAGATGGCGCCCAGAGTACAGCAAACTTCACTCAGGGACAAACAGCAGATGGGATCTGGATAAGAGCAGCTTTGCATTAGCCAGCCAAAGTTCAAGGGAAGTCCCCTGGGACAGCTAGCCAAACATTTTTAGCAGCCCTGTCAAAAGAGTCCAGTTGGGCATGTCATTAGCAAAATGTCTGGGACAGCACTCAGTGAGGCATCCAGGTCATGTCTCTTTGGACAGCATTTCTCTTCCTCTGACCAGCAACCAGGACAAACATGGACAGTGGGTCATGCCCACTACTTTCTGTTCTTACCCACCCTTTCAATCTGAGGCAGGCTGCCAGCTCCCCACGCTGCAAGCTGTTGTCATATATACCATGTTGGTCTAAAGCAGCAAAAGCCACCTTGAAACGGGTGACCTGTCAATCTTGATGCCATTACCTCAGAGCACAGACTGTTCATAGATGCTGGTCGTCAGTCTAGATCCCTGTCTCCCCCAACCGCAGCACACTCACGGCTTCCAGGGGAGCCTCTAACTCAGCCAATGGGGAGACCCCACAGCCTGAGAGGAAAGGGTACAGCAAGGGAGACAGAGCCTACAAAAATCTGTTAGTCTCTCTGGGTCATGATGAGACCTGGCGGAATCGATCTCCTCAAGAGCCACTTGTTGGAGATGGATCAATCACGACGTGATGAAGAGCCCTACGAGACGAAACCACAAATCAAACTTTCATTACCAGATGAAGTGAGAAGTACCACAAGCGAAATCCATCAGTGTTGACTCTTGTCTCAGATGGGCCAGGGCAGACGAGAACTTGCTCCCGCCAATGCCTTTTGCACTTATTCCTACTGTATGCGGCCCTCTTCGGTGAACACAAGTTCATTTTGCAGGCACAACTCCTTCACCACTGCAGCGGGCAAGGAGGGGCCCGCTCTGTTTCAGAAACTCCTATCTCTCCTTAATGCCCAGGAGAGGAGCCATCCTGAGGCCACTATCAATTTATGTTTTTTTAATGTTTATTTTTGAGGCGGGGAGCAGAGAGAGAGGGAGACACAGAATCCGAAGCAGGCTCAAGGCTCCCAGCTGTCAGCACAGAGCCCGACACAGGGCTCCAACTCACAAGCTGTGAGATCATGACCTGAGCTGAAGTCAGACGTTTAACTGACTGAGCCACCCAGGTGCCCCATACTATCAGTTTAGAAGACTGCCCTAGGTAAGCCCCCAAACTGAAGGGCTGGGAGGTGGGCGGCTGGCCTCTGACTTGGGTCTGTAATCTGTTCTCAAGGTAGGAGCAGGAGAGGGAGGCGTGCCTCCTAGGTAGAACCAATGAAGAAAAACCCAGAGCTCCCCAAAAGATACACAACCCGCAGAGGATCTCATCCAAGCTAAGTCGGTGGGCCTGCCCCACTCATTTCCACACAGACCCCTCAAGGCTGCCCTTGACATTTATTTTAACTCACTTTTCCTTGAGAAACAATCTGTGTAGGGGGAACAAAGAATGATCGCCTGGTTCCCTATAAAAGCACACAGTAAATGTTCAAAAAGCCAGTTAAAGCACTTATTGGAAACAGCTCTGAAAAGTCTGAAATACTGAGCAGAGGCAGAGGGTGATGCAACGTCCCTGTGGCCTGGTCCCTTCCCTGGGTGGGCTCCTGTGTCTGCTGCAGGCGCACACCGTCCTGCCAGGCCGTTTTTCCAGCTTGCAGGCAAATCTGATCATGTTACTCGGAGGACTGGCCCCGGGATCTGGCCTCTGCCTGCTTATCCAGACTAAGCTCTCTCCCTGCCAAACACCCTAAACCACGCGTGCTCCCCATGCCAGCCTCGCTCATGTTCTCCCTCACCTTTGCCCATGACGTTCCTGGAACCCTGCTCCGTGTTCCTGACCTG
This sequence comes from Herpailurus yagouaroundi, assembly GCF_014898765.1. Classification (NCBI taxonomy): domain Eukaryota; kingdom Metazoa; phylum Chordata; class Mammalia; order Carnivora; family Felidae; genus Herpailurus; species Herpailurus yagouaroundi. Next base: position 24,638,125 of record NW_024412397.1, read on the forward strand.
GCAAAATCCTATTCCTCCTCCAAGATTCCACCCTCCGAGATTCCTGCTCCCGGAAGCCACCTCTGAGCCACAATGCCTCCTGTCCATGAGCTACCATGGAAGCCCCGGGCTGGGAGGTCATTTTAATTCCCCATCTTATGACCCTTAGGTAGACTCACAGCAATCAAATAATGTCCTTTCTCTAAACAACGCTGGTGCCATCTGTGTCCTTCCTTCTAGAGCAGTGGTTCTCGAAGGGCAGCAGCAATCAGCACCACCCCAGAAGATGTTAGGCATGAAAGTTCTTGGGCCCCAGCCCAGTCCTACCCCATCAGGAAATCTGGGCGTTGCCCCGGCAATCTGTAGCTTAACTCTTCTCCAAGGGATTCTAGTGCACACTCAAGTTTGAAAACCGGTGCCCGGGAGCCTTCAAAGGCCACTGGGAGCAGTTCGGATTCTGCTCAGTAAGCTCTGCCTGGCAAGGTCCCCTTCTCCGGCATGGTGGAGCCTCTCCACGGCTGAAAGCAGCTGCGTTCACTGGAGCCAGATGCGGAAATACTTCCCCTCTCTGCACCCCTTGGACTAAACAAGAATCACCTAGGGCACAAAGGAAGCCAGGCAACTCACGAGAGCGGTGCTTCAGGGAGCTCTCACTAACCCTGAGCAGTGGGCGGGCTCTTGCAGCGGCTGGCTGCGCGGGACAGAGTTCACCTCAGGCGAAATCCATGGCCGGAGCACCTTGCTCTTACAGAAGCCGCTTTCTGGCTATTTTTCTCCAGAGGACAGTGTTAGACACACATCCACATGACAGGCAGAGCCGCCGCTCTTGTGACAAGTAGATAAAACGGAACAGAGCAATTAGGGAGACCCTGGCTGTCGGTTGCAGCTGAACATGCCACTGATGGCCACAACCAAGGCTACGGTGGTGAGATGAACGTGTTAGGTTTTGTCGCCCACTCCACGTCAGACCACTGCGTAACACATTCGGGCCGACGGGAATGTCCAAAGAACCAGAAATGGACAACTTTTTAGCACTGACTTTTCTTATAAGCCCTTGGAGCTAGCTTTCCCTTCATACTTTATATTTATTGAACACCTGCTATGCACGGAGTAATAAGCCAGGTCTCACTCACCCGTGAATTACAACCTTAGCTGCATATCAGAAACAGACAAGGAGCTTTGAAAACATTCGGATGTCTAGTCCCAAGCCCAGACCAATTCAACCAGAATCTCTGGAGCTGGACCCAGGCAACAGCATTTTAACAATTCCCCAAGGGATTCCAATGTGCAGCCAATTCAGGAAACAGTGGGTTTTGTTGTTGTTGTTGTTATTCTTTTTTTTTTTTTTTTTTTTTTTTTTGAGAGAGAGTGGGGAAGAGCAGAGAGAGAGAGAGAGAGGGAGAGAGAGGATCCCAAGCAGGCTCCTCACGGTCAATGCAGGGCCCAACGCAGGGCTCCACCTCCTGGACGGTGAGATCGTGACCTGAGCCAAAATCAAGAGTCGGACGCTTAACCAACTGAGCCACCCAGGCACCCCTGGGGAACCATGGTTTTAAATATTGATGTCTGGATCCCACCCCCAAACCACAAACATCAGTCTTGAGGGCTGGAGCTTGGGCATGTGCGTGTAACACACACACGAATGGAATTTTTAGACATCCATTATCACAACATCGTTTACAGCCCTGCCTATTGGAGCTAGTGTGAACTGGCTGTATGAATCTGACAGGGAATGGCACAAAAGGTACATAATTCATAAAAACGGCATTCTCACTAGTGAATCCTACCCTCAGGGCTCCCATAGTTCTCACACTTTGGGTACCATCTCTCTCTCTGTCTGGAATGTCTCTGGTTTTCCTCTGGGTGCCTTCGGACCAAAAAAAAAAAAAAAAAAAAATCTTTCCAGCTCCCTTCTCAGCATGTTTGAAAACTGGAAATGGCTTTTGAGGGTTAAATGCCCAAGGTTAAATTTAGGAATTAGAGGGCTCTTTGCTCTCTGCTGAAGAAGAAGGTAACTTCTCGGTCAGGTCTGAGCCAGACATGGCTCACATTTTAAGAAACTAATAGGTAAGATAGAAAATACTATTATTCCTCATTTCACAACTTTGATGCTGTATGCCTCGATCTGCCCAATGTGTGAGGGTGATTTTTACTCAAACGCAAACAAATGTGGTTGGGATACTTACCATCTACTGTGAATCCTTTGGTGGAAATGCTGATGCTTATATAACAAGCATGCTTTAAAAAAAGGCACACCTGCAAAATCATTAAAACTTAGAAAAATCAGCCCAACACCTCCTCCTTTTCAGATTACCTCTGCACAGTTTTAATTTAGTGTGACCTATTTTTTTTGCCAGCATTGACCATTTATCTACATGCCTGATGACCAAGGGAATCATTCTCTGTAATCACTGTTGTATCAGGAGGAAGGCTGGGCTGGAAGTTAAAAGACATGGGCTCTGTGTCCCATGTCATCTCTAATTCCCTGTGTGATCCAGAACAAGTTATTTGATCTTCAGGTTCCTCAATTATAAAGCAAGAGAATAAGTTCTTGCAAAGATGGTTTTCTTCCAGTTCAAACATCATGTGGTTCTAATTGGCTTGTGGACAACGACATTAGCCTAGTGGAAATGACTAAGAGTATTACTTTGTTTTCCTAAAAATGGATAATTATTTGGGAGAAAGTACCTTGGGTAACCAATTCCCTAAAACAAAGATTAAGTAACTAATATACACACCATACTGTCCCAGATGTGGTAAGGAAAGAAGAGAGATGGCCTATGCTGATAAAATTAATGAGGAAAACAATCTTTAACCATGATTAAAGAAAATGAAACAGATGTTATGGTATGAAAACAGAGAGGAGGCAGCTTGGAGCATTTAGAAAAGCCTGTCCAGAAACAATAGTAAAGTTCTTTCTATTAAAGTTTCTAGGATGGGTTGGTGGGTTAAGCATCCAACTCTTGATTTCATCTCAGGTCATGATCTCACGGTTCATGAGTTCGAGCCCCGCGGTGGGCTCTGTGCTGACAACGTGGATCCTGCTTGGGATTCTCTCTTTCTCCCTATCCCTCTGCCCCTCCTCTCTCTCTCAAAAGAAATAAGCTTAAAAAAAAAAAAAAAGTTTCTAGTAAAGTTAGGGTTAAAAGAACACTGAACACAGCTTCTAATTCTGGACTTCCCAGGTAGTGATTCTGTTGCATAAGACAAGCCACCCATCTTCCCCAAGCTCAAAGCTTCCCATCTGCCAAGTGGGAATCCTATAACACGGACCCAACATACTGGACAGGCCACTGGGAGGCACAAAGAAAACACCAGCATTACAGAGAGGGCTTGATAAAATGCTGTCTAGTGGAAGGTACACAAAGCTGGGGAGGACCTACTGAGCATGTGTCCCTATCGATTTTGATCTGATGATTTCTAAAAACCAGAATTTCTGCTGAGAAAGGCGTCTAGAGATAAAATTCAGAACTGATGGGCTATCCTACACAGTGGCTTCTTTTCTTTCTCTCACCTTCTTAATTTTCCCCTTATTTACTTACTAAATAAAAATGTGTTTATTGTTTTAATTAAATAGTATAAAAAGGTATAAGATAAAAATAAAAAATGCCTTCCCTCACCCCTCTCGATCCCCAGGTGCTTCTTACTTTACCACGACTAACAACAGCTTATGTATCCTTCCAGAAAAAAGCTGGAGACTGGTTCATGATCATAATTATACATGTACACGGTCTTGTATCTACCCCCTCTATCTACAGCTAGACACCTTCTTTTCTAGGTATCTATTACTGGAGAGGAAAGATCTTATTTCAAATAATCTCAGTTTAAGGCCATACAGTTTTAGATTACTGAAATCTGACATTGCTTTTAGTGGTGATAATTAAATAATGCTATTATTATTTCTTACCAATAGGAAAGGGGAACAGAACAAGGTTATTTAATATGCTATGGAAGCCAATTCTTGAATTCAGGAGTGTAGAGGAAAATGCCATATTGTTTTTGGTTAAATAAGAGAAAAGTCAGCCCTGAGAAGACTGATAAATACACCTTTGGTTCTGCAGATCTGCTTCTGAAAAATGGAATAGAGAAGTCAATGATTTTTTTATCTCCTCTTGTTCCATACATTCATTTCAGGTTCACTTTCAAAGAATGCTCATAAAAAAAAGAGGGGTTTTCAGCATTAGCAAATTCACTGAGTAACTTTTAAAGAATGAATGTATACGCAAAAATTTAAAAACAAGACTTTAAGCTATTAGCTAAAGCAATTTAATAAATTAAAAGCATTTTCACATTGGACACATAACTCCCTGTCATCCTTCATCCAACAAAATTAACAAGGACCCAAGGTTTTTTTTATTTGTCTTTAATCTCCATTCAGCTCAAGAATATGGTAACGTAGAGAAAAAATGAACAGTTATTTAGGCCATGACATGCCCAGGACTATTTACCAGACATACTCTCGCTCACACTGTTAAAAAATGGTCTCTCTCCTTACTCCTACATCCTAAGGTTCTTGTCATTTCGATGGCACACATTTCACTGGCTTTATTACATAGCAGATGGGTGGGACTGCTCAAGCCCCCTTCGACTCCTACACAATGGGTATTAAAACTCTGTAATAATGGTCAAGACATTTCTCCTTTGCTCTCTTCCAATCTGGAAAGCTCAAAGCAGTCAAGTGTAGTTACTCTATTGTTCTGTATTTCTCACCTCCTCTTCCAAAGTGGTTTACTACAATCATCTTCCTGATTCTCCTCTTACAAATAAAATCATTTTCTATTTCTGAATTTCTCTCTCTTTTTTTTTTTTTTCCTGCTGAAAGTGCTATAATGCTTTGCTGCTCTGAGTCGTCTAAAAATGTCTGAATATTTGGTAAAAAGTGCCATTGCCACCACACAGAAAAGGCAATGTGCTGGTCTCTATGACAAGTACAGAGATTTGCTTGGCTAACTTTGTCTGAACTCCCTGCGGTTCTCACATATGTTACTGAAATCATAGCATATTATCTCTTATTAGCAGACAAAATGGTCTCAAAACGGCTGGAAAAAAATTAAATTCAAATAAATGGGAAATCTGACAATAGAAATTTTGAGGCCTTGATGGATCTCAAAATACCTACAAATCTTTAGAAAAAAAAACTTTAAGAGCCTACGTTACTGATAAATAAAAGAAATTTGGACTTGCACCTGACATGAATCATGCTGGAGGAATTAATTTACTTCTTTCAGGCTGAAGAGTTTTCAGACATCATGGTTCATAAATTCTTATGGCCGGTGGGGCTTTATAGTAACTCTGCCTCTAAAAATAATCATGGGAGGGTACATTTTCTGAGAGAATAGAAAATTTGCTTCTTCAAAATTAATTAAGTCATTTATCGTTTTTTCCAAAGGGATCAGTCACAATCTAGAACTACCTGGGAATGGAACCACAGATTTGTTCTAAGGGACGGTTATTAAAGCCTAATTGGAGGATTTCTGTTTCTGGCTAAGAGTGGACTGAGTTATATATAATCTTTCCTATGGGTGAACTGCTATCAGATTAAAATAAAAATAAGCTGGATAAATCATCGTGGAATACCAAAAATGCCTCATGGTATACAGTGGTCTCCCAAAAGTTGGTGGGGATACCCTCCCGCGAAACAAGCCCTTTCCAGAGGGGCAGATCCCTACTGGCACAGTAGGGATCTTTGCTTTACCCAACAGCTACACACCTGAAGAGTGAGAGTTGACTTGTGGTTTCCTGGGCTGATGACAATTTTCTGAGAGGACAGCTCTGAGGTTCCCCAGGGAGAAAGGTCCCCCCAAATAAAAATAACAGCCTCCTTTAAAACAAGGCAATGGATGCTCTGGGAAGGTAAGTGGAGTAAGGTGGTGGAGAGGGATTCCCACCATTCCATGCCTCTCTGCCCAACCTTTTCAAACTTAGCACATTGTGTTTTTTTCACCGTAAAATGCTCTGGCTTTAGGAAAGTTGGGAAAAACAACTCTGAGAGTTGGAGAAAGGTAGGGGGGAAATACATTTGGCTAGTGAGCCTGAGAACACATGGAAAAGCATGTGACTTCTAAAAGCCAGAAAGGATTACATAAGCTTCTTTTGAAGCGTTAGATTCCACACAAGTCCCCAGAAGGGCCACCCCGACTCCTGAGCCTGGACACGAATAGTTTAGTCTCCACAAGGACTAGCCCTGGCCATGGGTGAAAATTCTGCTTCCCATATAGAATTGTTGGGCACCATGTCGGATGGAAGAAATCTCACCTAGCTAAAACACAGTCTACTTGTCTTACTTCTTAACAGTTGCTGGAATAGAAAGCATCGTCTTCCCTTACTATGGCCTTTGGTCCTAAATTCACATCTTTCTGGGGGCCGGTGTGGACGAGAAGGAAGAAGCCAGATGGAGACTGATGACTGATGGGGCTCCAGATGCCATTCCTGCAACAGCTTTCGCTGCCAGGTCACCTGCCTTATTAGGAAAAGCCTGAAGGATTAGTCTCCTCTACGTAGGGAAATACATCTACATTTAGCTTGGGCCTTTGCAGGAATGTATTCATCCCAACCTTGGCTTTCCAGCTGTGACCAGGACATACTGGGAGTGGTGGAGAAAGTTCTCTGGTCACGGGCAGGCAAAGGGCAGCAGCTGTTTTGTGCTCCTCTCCTGTCAGTCTCTAAGGTAGTTCAGACTCACTTCTGCCTCCTTTCCGGCAGTGGTGAACTGGGTAACTGGAACTAAACTTCCCAATGAACACAACAGAGAAATACGGACAAAATAGTTTTTAAAAAACCTCTCCTAAAAGCACAGAAGAGCTAACAGGATGGGGAGGCTCTTCGAATGTAAGATCTGGAAGAAGGAGGTCCAAGGACGTGGGCCTGGGGATGAGGGGCCACTTTTACCCGATCAGAGGGACTGTTAATCCAGTCAGACGAAGGGAGGAAGCAGAGCAGCCCTCTGGCCACCTTATAGGGTCAGGGGGCCAGGGCATCCCTAGGGCTAAGACCTGGTAACCACTTCATACTTACGGTGGGGACGCTAGGAATAAGAGAAAGCAAAAACAAACTGGTCTGATTTCATGTGACGTGGGTGGGCTAGAAAATCTCAAGTCCCCAGAATGATCCAGAATTGCCGGTACCCCAAACAGCCTGAAGAAGCTGTCTAAAATCCTCTCTAGAACTGTCATTTTTGTCAGCACCACTCAAAGCCTCAAATTACTGCATTTCATCAATCTTTTTTTTTTTAATTTTTTTTTCAACGTTTATTTATTTTTGGGACAGAGAGACACAGAGCATGAACGGGGGAGGGGCAGAGAGAGAGGGAGACACAGAATCGGAACAGGCTCCAGGCTCCGAGCCATCAGCCCAGAGCCCGACGCGGGGCTCGAACTCATGGACCGCGAGATCGTGACCTGGCCGAAGTCGGACGCTCAACCGACTGCGCCACCCAGGCGCCCCGCATTTCATCAATCTTAAATATCACTAATTATATGACTGCACTACTATTTCAGGTACTGGTGAAAAAGAAAAAGAAAAAAATGTTAGGTACCTACTATTTTAGGTACCACCTATAAATGTAGGACTCCGTCAACTGTAAATCACATCTGAATTTCAGAGATTAAAGGGTGACGAAAGATACATCTTAAAATTGATGAGCTGATATTCATGCAAATATTTCTTCAAAACAATATCTAGCACACATTCAAAGACAATCAGGCACATAAGGAGATATAACATAATATGAACCAGCATGATAATCAGAACAAATCACAGACGGAAAAAACAGCTGCGTAAGTATTCCAGATGGAAAAATTATGACACACAAAATGGAAAACAACTGTACTTACTATGCTCATGGAGATTCAAATTGGGCTTAAAGAGTTCAAAACAAGGAAATAGGAACTATATAAAAGTACCATTAAAGATCTAGAAAAAGAACTAGAAATTCTAGAATTGATATTCAGTAACTCAAATTAACAATGTGAGAGATGGATTTATCTGCAGATTAGATATAGCTGAAGAGACACGGTGTGATTTAGAAGACAGGTCAGAAGAACTATCAGAATGTAGCTAAGAGATATAAAAAAGGTGGAAAGTACAGGAAAGAGGGTAAGAGACATTAAAAATATAGTAAGGAAATTTAAGACAGTAAAATGACCTTGCAATACAAAGTTCTCCCAGAAACAGGCAAGGGAGTTCAGAGGAAGTTGCTAATAACCCTAAGCTCAGCTCCCTCAAAGACCAACTACACCACTGAGGCAGGTCACCTTAATGAAGATCCAGAGGTAGAATAACAGCGGTTAAAAGGTGCAATATTGTGATTTATAGGAAATACGTATTTGGCAATTCAGATGACCAAAGCCTATTTCTCACACATAGTTGGTCTTCATCTACAGCCACAGTTCCTGGTTCACAGCCCCTCAAACCTTGGAAATTTCCTGAGCTAGAAGAGCAATGGGAACATCTTTTTTCATAATATTTAGCCTCTGTCCTCAGTTCCTGAAATCACAGCGAGCCGAAAAGGTGAAATAGGTCTCTTGGTACTCACAAAAAGCCCCACTCTTTGCCACACCTGGGTAGGTGTTAAACAGGTGACTCTTGGAAAGTACCTAAGACTAGGGGCTGGTTGCCAAGACAACTAACCATGAATACAGGGATGGAACTTTCAGTCCTACTCCCTGACTTCCAAGTAGGGGAGAGGGGCTGGAGGTTGAATCAAGCACCAATGGCCAATGATTTAACCTATCATGACTATGTAATGCAACCTCTGTAAAATTCCAAACGGAAGGAGTTCAGAGAGCTTCCATTTGGGGAATCTGAACGCTTCCATATTAATCACTGTGCCTGGCCCCAAACTCAACGAGAAACTCCTTTGTTTGGGACCTCACCCTATGTATCTCTTCATCTGGCTGTTGATTCATACTCTTTAATATCCTTCATAATAAACCAGTAATCCAGTGAGTCAACAGGTTTCCTGAGTTCTGAGCCATTCCAGCAAATTAACTGAAGCCAAGGAGCGGGTAGGGGGAACTTCTGATTTACAGCCAGTCACTCAGAAACAGAGGTGACAAGCTGGGCTTGCAATTGGCTTCTGAGGTGGAAGGTAGTCTTGTGAGACTGAGCCCATATCCTGTGGAAGCTGATGCTATCTCCGGGTAGATAAGTCAGAATTGAGTAGAACCATAGGACAGCCAGCTAGTGTCCAAGAATTGCTTGAATGTGTGGGGAGAACACATTGGTTCTCAGAACTTTTGGGGATCAGAACTTTTTATTTTATAATCATTTTTAATTTTTTTTATGTTTTATTTATTTTTGAGAGTAAGAGAGACAAAGGACGAGTCAGAGAAGGGCAGAGAGAGAGAGAGAGAGAGGGAGTCACAGAATCCGAAACAGGCTCCAGGCTCTGAGCCATCATCAGCACAGACCCCAATGCGGGGCTGGAACTCACCACGAGATCATGACCTGAGCCGAAGTCAGTCGCTTAACCGACTGAGCCACCCAGTGCGTCCCTGATCAGAACTTTTTAAAAAGAATATGCAACTACAGTTATTTTACCTTTCTGTGCATCACTCTCCTCATGTGTGAATGGATATAGTAAAATAGTTCCCACTTCACAAGCTGTTGTAAGAACCGAGGGTTAACAACTGTGAAGCACTGACTCTGTGCTCCGTGTATGTTGGCTGATACCAAGGGGATCGAGCTCCCTGTCCACCCAACCTTACTTCAGGAACTCAACAGGCAGCTTCACCACTATGAACAAAAAGAGTTTAGCCTAAAACACAAAACTGGAAACGTTGGAACTGTGGAACATTAGGGTTGGACAGAACTCTTCATAGGATATCCAGAAGCTCAAAAGTTTGTCTTTCCTTTTAAAAAATGGGTTTTATATATGCAGATCAATTTCTTAAACCACTAACCCCAAACAGAAAAACAGATAATTAACAAAAGATACAAACAGGTAATATTACAGAGAAATGTTTAGCTATAGTGGTAACCAAAATGCAAGTGAAAGCAATAGTGACATATTTTCCACTTATCAAATTGATAATTCTTAAAAAATCAAATACCCTATGCTACCAACGATGTGGTAAAATCATTTCCATTTTTGGAACGCAATTGGTTAGCATGGTACATTCCACTCTTGGTTGAGTAGTTTCACTACTTGGAAATGTATACCAAGAAAACAATCCAAATTGTAGAAAAAGTATGGACACAAAGTTGCTCACAGCAATGATACAGCAGTGAGAAACTGGGAGCAAATGATATTCACTAATATTGAATTGTGTAGCCTTTAAAAGTTATGTTTAACTGGGGTGCCTGGATGGCTCAGTCCCTTGAGCATCCGACTCTTGGTTTTGGCTCCAGTCATGATCCCAGGGTCATGGAATCAAGCCCCATGATGGGCTCCATGCGTAATGTGGAGCCTAATTAAGATTCCCTCTCTCTCTCTTTCTCTCTCTCCCCTTCTGCCCCTCTCCCCTTCTCTCTCTCTCTAAAATACAGTGAAAAAAATTTCTTTAAAGTTATGTTTACAAAGAGTTTGTAAAAACATGGAAATTGTTATAATATTAACTAAAAAGATATGAATTACGATCATATGTACAGTATGATCTCAATTGTGTTTAAAACTTGAGCTGAGGGAAAAAACACTAAAGCATAGCAAAAATATGATTGGGTCAAAGGATCATGGTAGGATTTTTAAATTTTTCTTGCTACTTCTCATAATGCATATATAGTACTTTTCTAAATAGGGAAATAAATGTGTTTTTTTCTAATTATTTACTATAAGGCCATTATCAAAGAGCATTAAAGGAAGGTTTTTTTTAATTTAAAAAATTTTATTGAGATATAATTGGCATATAACATTATATTAGTTTCAGGTGTACAATGTAATGATTCAATATTTGTATATACTGTGAAATGACCACCACAATAAGTCGAATTAACATCCATCACACACACAGTTGCAAATATTTTTTTCTTGTGGTGAGAACTTTTACGTTCTACTCCCTTAACAAAACAACTTTCCAATACACAATACAGTATTATTAAGTGTAGTCACTGTGCTGTACATAAGAAGGTTTGTCAAATAATCTCATTTCACTAAGTCAACTGTTGGCACTTTCTCCTGGTTCTTTTCAGTACAACTCATATGCACACATACCTTTGGCATAGGTGAAATCAGTGTGAATTAATGATTAGTTCCACCAGGATTAGATGACCCGGAAACTCTTCCTGCCAGGACCTCCCTCCACTAACACGCTCTGGCAACCAGGAAGTCGGAACAATTTTTCAGTAACAATGAGTGTCAAAGGGGACAGCGCAAACTCTTCACCCCGAACCCAAGCTTAGCAGTAACCTTTGTGCAACCCTGGCAAGCCACCTAACTTCTCTCAGCCTCAGTTTCTCCGTGCATTCAATGACACAAGGAGAGCTGCTCACTGCTCACTGCTCCCCCAAATCCCTTGCAGCTTTAAGCTCTGTGATTGTGTGTAGATTTGACCCAAAATCTCCAAACAGGTCTTGACTCTTGAAAAACTTTGTAAAAATCAAATCCATGTAAACACAAATGGAAAACCAGCTATTTTTTAAAAAATCCCTCCTATAATAAATCTTCTCGTAGCGAGTCTTTTTATTTTTGTTAACTCTAGACACTGACATATTGACAGTTCAGTTTCACATACAACCAGGCCCATTTACATACTATGGCAATAATCATAGCACGTTCTATTCCTCACTGAAGGTAGGTCGATTTAAATTAAGGAAAAAGATTGTGAATGAATGAAAAGTCTGAAATATAGGGATTTTTGTTTTGGTTTGTTTTATTAAGTTTTCAAGTACTTCGATTACTTGCCTCCCCCCCCCGCCCCCAAAAGGTATTTCCTACCTAGCCTGTTGCAATGCAAGGAGAAGTCTCATCCCAGTCTTGGGTATTCCAAAAAAGAAGGCTGAATCAATGAAATCTTACGGTAAACTCTCCACATACCATTATAATATACTGAAAAAGAGTTTCATTCGCTTTCTGAATCAATAAACTTGGGCACTGGGCCAACCTCACTTACAATGTGCATGAAGTTACTTCTGTCCACGAAGGGAGCTCACACAGCTTCCTGCTAAACTTGAACCAACCTTGCCCCAGGTTCCATCCTACAAAGATGCTGCTGATGCTAATGCTGACCCAGAGTCGCCGAAGCTCTGAAAGTCTACTTCTGAGGACAAACGGTAACAGAAGCACAGGCCACCCTGCATTTAGCAATTGCATCCTGATCCATGCTCTCTAGGCATGCCAAGTCTTTGACAAGCTTCCCTTAGCTCCTGCCATCATCGGTAGAGGCAAGTCTCTACCTTCCTATCCCTGCGGCCACAGCTGTCCCGTGGCTCCTCAAATCTTTCCAGAGACAGCTTCACTTAAAGCTAATGAAACTGAAACCCCTCTTGCACAGGACCCTTCCAATGCCCCAGCAACGCTGTCATCTGGTCATCTTGTCTTTTCCTTAAAGGTGACCCTCAAATTACATAAGCATCCTGTCCCATCAGAACTGGATCCTCTCCCCACCTCCCTCCCCAATGCTGCTCACCAGCCACTGCCCAAGCAGCGGCTGGGACGACCCTGTGGGCAATGGTAGCTCCCTGTGGCGGTTCTGCTACCCATATTTCTGGCATATTAATCAGCCATGTGCTAGGGGAAGAATTTGAGTTTTGCTTTTTTTTTTTTTTTTTTTGCCTCAAAAGATTGACTTAACATAATGGGCAGATTCGACTATGTGGGATGACAAGAGATGCTTCGCTGACTTATGAAATTATTCATATGGAAAGTTCTACAAAGTTAACTTCACATTTACTAAGTCACCTTGACCAAAAAGAACCAAGTTACATTAAATCAGGCCTCTCCCAGAAAAGTAGGAAGTTATACAGAATGGTATGTATTAACTAATACCCCTTAAAACAGTGGTTCTCAGTGCCTGGGTGGCTGAGTTGGTTGAGCATCCAACTTTGGCCCAGGTCACGACCTCACCGCTCATGAGTTCGAACCCCGTGTCAGGCTCTGTGCTGACAGCTCAGCAAAGAATGCTTCGGATTCTGTGTTTCTCTCTCTCTCTCTCTCTCTCTCTCTCTCTCTCTCTCTGCCCCTCCTCTCCTCCCGCTGTCTCTGTCTCTCCCTGTCTCTCTCAAAAAGAAATAAACATTAAAAACAAAACAAAACAAACAGTGGTTCTCAATCAAGAGTGATTTTGCTTCTCAGGGGACATCCAGCAACAACCAGAGACATTTTTGACTGTCATGATTTGGGGTGGGGGAGGGCACGCTACTGGTATCTGCTGGGTAGAGGCCAGGGATACCGATAAACGTTCTACAATGCACAGGGCAGTTTCCCGTGACCAAAAAATTATTCAGCCCACAGCATCGATAGCACTCAGGCTGAGAATCTCCGCCTTAAAATAGTGGGCATGTATAGACAGGTAAAGAAGCAAGGATTCTGCTTGGAAAACGATTGACCTTTAAACACTAGAGCAGGCAAAGGCCAGGTTGACAGACAGTTGAGGCGGGGCGGCGATCTGACTTTAGCCACCACACCATGATATGAAGCATGGAAGGCTCCAGATCTTCATGGGTCACACGGGACTGCAGAGACCCTTGCCAAGAGTGGCTACACGAGGAGGTGTAGCATAATCTCAGGAGCACCAGGAAGGGGATTTTTGCCTCCCCAATCACCTCCAACACCCACTTGCCTGTGCCTGAAATCCTCTCCCGGCGGACAAAGCCTTTCATTCCAATGAGGCTTACAGCACAAAGACCCCCCGGAAGGGAGGACAGTGACCTACATTCATCTTCAAGAGAAAGTGACTGATGACAGATTGTTTTTCCCCTGAGTTTCCATACAGGGAAAGGCTCTGAGCAGCTGAAAGTGGTAAGCGCAAAGGAAGCAATAATGGGCCCGGATGAGGTAGGGAAATGGTGAAGTGGGCGAGACAATGTCCTGAGATAAATGTCCTCTACAGATAAGCCTGAGCCTGCAGGGAGGGAGGGATGCAGAGAGAAAAAAAGAAGTCACATTCTTAGCCTTGGAGAAGATTACAATCAAGTTCAGCTCAGGTGAAAAAACGCCAGGAATGCTCGAAAGAATGGCAGGGATCCAGCACCATCCCAGCAGTGAACAGGAGACAAAGGTCCTCGCCGGCCCTGAGATCACAGGGAACCCCAAACTGTGCCGGGTGGAGCCCATCACCCCCCACACCCAGCAGAGTCCTGGACACAGAGTAAAATGCTCAGGCAGCATTTCTTTGTTGAATGAATGGAAACTATTCTAGATGAAGAAGGATCAAACTACTGGCTTGTTTCCCTTCACACCTCTGCTTACACCATTTTTCTCAATTTGGGAGGAAGCCTTGGTTTGAAGTCTCTTCTGCCCCTGTGAATCCTATTCCATCTCGCAAGGTCAGTTTTTGTTTTCTCTGTACATTCCTGATTTCGGCCCCTGTGGGGTTTTCCTCTGCTCTTCTCTTAGGTAAAGGAGGCCTGAAGCCACTCACCTAGTGCTTATCACATTTCCTATGTATCTTTTATAATGGGCCTCCTTTCAGGAAAGATTTGAGGGGGGCTTTGGAGTTCATAACAAAAAATATGATACTGTTGTTTAAAAAGAATTTAAGAGAGGGGCGCCTGGGTGGCTCAGTGAGCTAAGCGTCCGACCTCGGCTCAGGTCGTGATCTCACGGTCCGTGAGTTCGAGCCCCGTGGCCGGCTCTGTGCTGACAGCTTGGAGCCTGGAGCCTGCTTCGGATTCTGTGTCTCCCTCTTTCTCACTCCTCCCCCGCTCATGCTCTGTCTCTCTCTTCTCAAAAATAAATAGACATTAAAACAATAACAATAAAAAGAATTTAAGAGGGAAACTGGAGATAATTTGGGAAGAAAAAGAGCACTGTACCAAGAAGCTGGGATCAAGCAGTGCCCAGGAATTGCTGGAGCCCAACACACTAGACATAGAGCAGTTCTCACCATCCGAGAAGAGGAAAGCCACAACACCATGAGCACAGAACTTTTTTTGACATTAAATTCTAGGAGGAATTTGCTCCTGGCTTTTCAAGTTTGCTGTGCAAGCAGACTTTTTATGTGTTTATCTCAAGAACTCTGTTAAGTCCTTCATGACTGGGGTGCCTGGGTGGCCTAGTCGTTTAAACGCCCAACTTTAGCTCAGGTCATGATCTCACAGTTGGTGGGTTCAAGCCCTGAGTTGGGCTCTGTGCTGACAGTTTGGAGCCTGGAGCCTGCTTTGGATTCTCTCTCTCCCTCTCTCTCTGCCCCTCCTCCATTCACACTCTGTGTCTCTCTCTCAAAAATAAATAAACACTAAAAAAAAAAAAAAGTCCTTTATGACAAAGACTACATCTTAGATTATATCTCCCTGATAGCAGCCTAAATGAAACATAAGTGCTCAAAAATTTGCCAAGAGACTGATGGCCCACAGTTTTCTTGACAATCTGGATATTCCAGTGCGTGTCAGGATCCCAAGATGATCAGAGTAATAGAGTCATCATATCTCTTAGCAGGAAGGACCCTCAGACCATTTGATTCTTTCACTTAGCCCCTAGCCACCCAAATGACGGGATTTTAAAGATATCCTCACCCCACCTGTTGTCACCAATTTGGAACTAGGAGTTGGAAGGTCCAGGCTGGACCTATCTTTGTGCCTTCTGCCACCCCCTTCATGGTTTATTTAGTTGGTTGTCCATTTGTCTGTCTTTCTGTCCTCACCACTGATTGTCTATCCCTTTGACTATCAGGACTTTGCCCTATTAACCTTTAATTCATTGCAGTAACTAACTAGCATGGTGCTTTGCACAAAGGAATTGACAACCTCTCCCCCACCCCAAGCCCCTGGCCATGTAAATAAAGTGAATTGGAAAGGGGTCCCAGAGTAGGCCTTTGCATTATCCTGCCCTGCTCCCCTCCAACCCCTCAAGCTCTAGTATAGAAGACAAGCTCTTCCTACCCCACATGACAAGCAGTCCAGAAAGGGTAAAATGTAGGCTACTAAAGGAACTGAAGACTGAAGGGTCCAAAGACACATTCTCTCCTCTGTTTCCATATGTCTCCTAAAAGTAGGCTGGGCAATCCTTCAGAAAACACACACACACACACACACACACACACACACACACACACACACAAAACCTTTGTACACACAAGGTGTTCAGGAGATACCTATTAAAATAAGGTCACAGCACAACTACCTTGAAAACAGGAAGCACTCAATAAATATCTGCTAAATTGAAATGTTTGTAACACATCTACTTCGTACCTAGTAGATGCTCAATAAATACCTTTAAATTAAGACGATCCTAGGACTGCTGCCTTGCACATAGTAGGCCCCCTGTAAATGGCTATTAAATCTCATAGTGGTAGACGCTCGCTCCTCAGAGAACTCGGGCAGAGGTGACATTAGTCAAATCCCAGGCAGAGATCCATGAATGGAAATGCGCGTCTCGAGGTAGCGCTTTTGAGAGTGCTGGAGAGGCGCGTGACAGTGCGCGGCCGCCGCGCAGAGCGCGCTTTTTCCGGAGCTGCGGACGCACCGCCTGCTCTCGGGCATTGATTAGCGATCGGGACCCACTCCCCACCCAGGGGCGGGCAACGGCTGCCGCCTCCACTTGTCACTTCGGGGCTGCACCTGAAGCTCCCGCAACGGCCCCCTCCCGGGGCACCCGCCCACCCAGGCTTCTCGGATTCCGGAGAGTTGCGGGCAGAACAAAAGCAAACGCCAGCCGGGCTTCCGATTGCTTTCCGGTGGAGAGCAGCCGGGGAAGAGGCTGGGGGAGCTGGCCCAGGACCGGGCTGCGTGGTCAAACCCGACCGGCTGCCGGCAGCTGCCCGCCCTCCCCAGCGGATTCGGGCTGGGGATTGCCGAGCCGGAGAAAGCGGCGGGGCTGCCTCCCTCCCTCCCAGCTCTCCCGGGCACCCCGAGCCCCCGCCCTGGGGCCGCGAGGGGCAGAGTGGAAGCCTCAGTCGGGTGGGGCGTGGGGGGCGCTATAGTAACCCCTGAACGAAGCGCGAAGGCGGCTAGGGGAGAAGATGCTAGGGGACTGGGGCAGACCCCACAACCAAGATCCCAATTCGAACTCGCAATACGAACCGCCCCTCGGAGCCCCCAAACGCGCGGAACTGCCCGCAGGGGTGGGGTCCCCCCCCCCAGCACCCGGTCCCTAAATTCTCCTGCACTACACACCCCCCGGGGACGCCCAGTGGCAACCTTCCCTTCGGAACCGCAGATCCAGGGACAGCCCCCGCGCGCGGTCGGCCGAGGAAAGGGGTCCTTGAGCGCGGCCGCGTCGGTCCCGCGGGAGACACCCCCCCCCCTCGGAAACTCGCTAGTTTGGTATTTGCTTGGTTTTCCGTTGGGTTTGGGTTTTTTTATAAAGGTGAGGTGGGGGTGCAGAGAGAGCGGGGAAGTAGCATTTCTTCCCTTCGCCCGGCTTCTCCAGAACCCGCAGAACTCCGAGAGGGGCAGGCAGCGGGAGAAGAAAGAAAGCGGAGGGGGAGCCACTTACCCAAGGCAGAGCCCGAGAGCGCGGCGGCCCGGGCTCGAGAGACGCCTTTGTCTGCGGTCGCGGCGCCGGCGCGCTCGGCCAGGCGGGTCCCAACCCCGGCGCGCCGCGAGCTCCCGCGGGCGCCCGGACAGCCCGGCTCGCGGCTCC
>NW_024412397.1:24656180-24674813 GCF_014898765.1 Herpailurus yagouaroundi
GCCTCCCCAGCCACCCCGCGGAGCGCGCGCGGGGCGGACGGACCTTGTCCCCCGAAGCCCCCGCAGAGGCAACCTCACCTGGGGGACTTGGCGCCCGCGCGTTTTCTGAGTCGAGCCTCCGTCCCGAGGCAGCCTGGCCTTCCTGCCCGGGCGCACGTTCTCAGGAGTCCTCCGTCACCTTGGAAGCCGGTCCCACTTTTGCCGGGGGGAGGGGACCCCTCGGGGTCTGCCCGGGAGGGAGGGAGCGGGGGAAACTGGATCCTCCCCTGCCCCGGCCGAAAGCGGGCCTCCCAAGCCTGGTCAGCCCCGCGCCGCTGCAGCGGCCGGGAGCCGGGGCGCGGGGGTAGAAGGAGCGGACGGGGACCTGGTGGCCGGTTTGGAGCCGTGCGGTCCTTGGCCGTCGCCGGGCAGAGGGAGACCCGGATGGGCGGGAGAAGGAATCGGCCCAGAGTCGAGGGGGCGCAGGGTGCACGTGCAGCGGTCCAGAGCTTGCCTTAGATTCAGAGTCGGGCGCCTGGGCTGTGAACCTGTGCTCATTTGCAGGGCCGGGATGAAAGTAACAGAAGGGAACCAGACTTTGGAAGCCAGAGAAAAGGAAAGCAGAAGGCTCCAGACTTGTGCACAACAGTGGTAATAACTGCTGTTTAGGTGGTGCCTTCCAGCAAATCCAAAGTGGTCCATACGGATTAGGTGCGTCACTTAATGCATTCGCCCCAGTGGAAATGTGGGGGAGCCACTTTTCTAGGCAGAGAAAAATATGATAACCTAAATATTGTATAATGAGGTCACTGGCGGCTTTAGCTGCCCATGAGCCCTCCCTACTCCCAACTCCCAAAGCATTCTGAGCAAGAACCTTAACTTTGGTACTTCATAAGGTCAGCTGTATCCTACGTTATTTCTGCTTTACCCCGCATTTCTACCTCCAGGGCCTAGTGCAGTTCCAGGTGTGTAATGGGTGGTCAGTCACTGTTGAATGC
Organism: Herpailurus yagouaroundi; assembly: GCF_014898765.1. Taxonomy (NCBI): domain Eukaryota; kingdom Metazoa; phylum Chordata; class Mammalia; order Carnivora; family Felidae; genus Herpailurus; species Herpailurus yagouaroundi. Next base: position 24,657,158 of record NW_024412397.1, read on the forward strand.
ATTAATGTGTGATTCATGTAACTGTTCTAAATTAACGTGGGCAAAAACAAAGATTTTAAATTGTGGGATCAAATTAGAAAATACATCAAGTGGGTAGAACAGTGATGGCCACATGAGGTGTAATAAATGTTAGCTCTAATGATCACATAGATAGAAATGCTATTAATCGTATGTATGCAGGTAACAGGTTAAGGTTACATGCTAACTTAAAGACAGCAGTTATCTGAACCTTCATTAACCTAAAGGAATGAGTAACGATAAGGAGAGAATATTTAACAAGCAACTGTGTGTGCATCTCTGGTGAGACTTTCCTATGTATCTTTCTCAAAGAGAACATTTTAACATTTGCTTCTTTAATTTTCATTACAAATAAGTGTTATCAATTCAGTGGGTATGCATACATATGAAATGCTGTGTTAATTTATTCATTTTTATAACATCTTTTCTAGGAAGGAGGAATAAGAGGCCCCAAGGATTCTCATTTTGTCCAAAAAAGCCAGAAAAGCAAATGTGCCACCCCATTAAGCCCATTAGGCTGAGAGTCTGGTAGGTGTGAATAAAGAGACTGACCCAGGACAACACCAGCAAAGCTCCTAGTCTCCCTCCTGGGTGTTTTAGATCAGTGTCTTGGGTCTGTGAAACTGCTCTTGGGAGCAATGTGCTTGTCCACGTGAGATAATTTATCTCTTCCATTTGGCAACTGGGAAAATGTAATTTTCTCTGTGTGATGAGTGTGAGTGAATGGCTCATGCATAGTGAATGGCCGTCCTCCAAATTATGGTACGAGGGTGTGAAATATGCATCTTAATATCAGAGTCCATTACCTCACAATGCCAGGGGAATGAATGAGAACTGGGATATTTCATCTAGACACCCTGCGTCACATCAGTATCACATGGTATTCTTCTATGGATGCTGTTATTAGGAAACAGTTTATTCCTAATTTTTATCCTGGCAGAAGAAACAAACAGCTGGCCTAGATGGGTAAGTAGGAAATAACCACACTAAACCCAGAGGTTGGGAAGGTCACCAGGTTGTTTGAGGACTTTTTTTTTTTTTTCAGGGGCGCTTGGGTGGCTCAGTCGGTTAAGCCTCTGACTCTTGATTTTCGGCTCAGGTCATGATCTCACAGTTGGTGAGTTCAGGCCCCGTATCGGGCTCTGCACTGACAGCACAGAGCCTGCTTGGCCCTTCCCCTGCTCCTGCTCTCCCTCTCTCAAAATAAAATAAATAAACTTAAAAAAAAAAAAAAAAGAGGGGTCTTTTTTTTTTTTCATGGGGAAAAATGTACCAGCATTTCCCCACTGCCTATGACTGGATAACCACATGCTGTATCTCAGTGACCAGGCCAGAGGTGCGCATATCTGCTGTGGTCCTGGAGGACAGGAGGCGGGGGAGTTGTTGCATTGAGCAGGAAAGTGCAATGCCTCCTTTCTTAGAGTATTTACATATAATTTTTTGAAATATTGTTTCTATAGATGGAATACCTGTGTCCCTTCCCCACCCCCCAATGCCTTTGTTGAAACCTAGTCCCCAACGTGATGGTATTTGGAGGTGGGGCCTTAGGAAGGTGAAGGGTCATGAGGGTGGAGCCCTCAGGAATGGGATTTCTGCCTTGATAAAAGAGACCCCACAGAGCTCCCTTACCCCTGCTGTCCTGTGAGGACACAGTGAGTAGATGAGCATCGATGAACCAGGAAGTAGGCCCTTACCAGGCACCAAATCTGCCAGCACCTTGATCTTGGACTTCCCAGCTTCCAGAACTGTGAGAAGGAAGTTTTGTTGTCTATAAGCCACCCAGTCTCTGTTACAGCAGCTGGAATGTACTAAGACCACAGAGTAACACTTCTCCGGAAGGTCTAGGATCAAAAATGAGGTAACAAATGACCATCTTTCTCTATAGAACTACACATACGACTTATTTATTGTAGTATAATAAGAAATATATGTGTTCTTTGTCCCTGATTCCCAGCACAGAGCTCCTCAAACCCTTCGAATTTCTTGAGTGACTGGAGTGTCTTTTGTCATTCATAACCATACCCTTTTGAGTTTATTCTAATGAGGTGACTTAGGGTGGGCCCCTGCATCTAGCCTCTGGATGGAGCTGGTCACCGGAAAAACCAGGGGGTTAGAGGGTTGAAATTTTCAGCCCCACCGACAAACCTCTGGGAAGATTAAACTTGATAGACACTCTTGAACGTCAGGATTTGAAGGGCTGCCAGATGACATCCACTTGGTGGCCGGGGTTGGATGGGGCGGTGAACTCCAGTTCCTCGGGGACTGAAGCTCCTATAAGTCGGGACCTTCCCGACCTAGCCCTATGTACCTCTTCTTCTGACTGTCCATCTGGAACTTTCAAATATCATTTATAATAAACTGATAAGCGTAAACAAATGTTTCTCTGAGTTCTGTGAGCCGCTCTAGCAAATTAATTGAACCTGGGGGGGGGGTGTTATGGAAATCTGAAGTGGGCATGGGGATAGAGTTCTGTGGGACTGAGCCCTTAACCTGCGGGAACTGACCTCATCTCTGGATAGTGTTGGAATTGAATTCAATTGTAGGAAAACCGGTCAGTGTCCACTGAGAGTTGAATTGCTTGATGGTATTGGAAAAAACACAGCGGATTTATGCCGGTTTGGTTTTGTCTTGCGGAAGAAAATCTATTTATGATTATTATAGTTATACCTGATTTATGCCCTGTCAATTACAGACAGGGATATGAGGCACTTCGCAAATATTAAAAACCATGTGAAGCTATAAAGCACTCTTCTACGTTTTGGTACATCAGTCTTGGTTTACAGTTAGTATTAGTGTTTTATTAAATAAGGGTGGCTACTCTCCAGTTCTGGCAAAGACGAGGAAAGCCCTGCCTATTATTGGCAGAGGTGACTGATGATAATAGATTTCCACTTAGCTTTTTTACAGGGTTGCTTTCCCTTGACTGTAAAGGAACCTGGCTGGCAAATAATAATAATCATAATCATAATAATAATGTTCTAATTAAGATGTGCACACAGTCTGTGATGGATGAAGCTGGCGCCCGAGGCACTTAGGAAATTCAATTGAGAATGGTCAGAGTTTTGATTATGCTTTCTTGAGTCGTCAAGAGGAAAGGCAGCCAAAAAGACCATGCAATGACAGCACAGTATGATAAAAGAGCAGTGAACTGAGAGTTCATTCTGCCACTAACCAGCTGTGTAACCCTGGACAAGGCTTTTGCCCTCTCTGGGTTGTAGTTTTCTCATCTGTAAAATGGGAGGACTCACCTACTGGGTCAAATACTTCTCACGCATCACCTCAGATCAAGGTGGCCACCTGAGGGTCTGGCCACCTGAGGGTCTGTCTGTGCTCACGGACCTGGGATAATGCCTCGCTTCCTATTCACTCTTTGTACCTCTCACTTGCTGCCCTGGAGCTTCCCTATTGCCTCCGAGTGGAGAGAGGCTGCAAGACCAAATGGGCACCCTTGCATGGAAGGGACAGGGGGCTTAAGGCACACTGGGGGAAGTTCTCACCAGTGGGTTCCAGAAGCCAGCAGATACGATCTTTTTCACCTTCTCCAGGACGCAGCAGCTCATGTGGCCACTCAGAAGAGGATCCAACACGATCAGGCCATCAGCTGAGCTGGATCGTGAAAGTGCTTTGCTTCTGTTCTCTTTTTCCTTCTCTGCCCTGCTCCCCTTTCCTTCTCACTCCTACTCCTCGGGCAGGACTGCACTGTTTTCAGGGATGGGAGAGGACTGTCCTCCTTAATAAAGAGTGATGTGGAAGCTTTGGTGTCGGGATCTGCTTTGGAAATCCCAGGCTCAGTGTCCTAACGATTCCCACCAGTGGAGGGAATCTACGTGCACTTTCTCAGTGAAGGAAGAGGAGGACCGCAAGGCAAGGCAAGTTGTTTGATGTAATGTCCTTCTGTTTCAAGTTCATTTGAAACAAAAATGTCCCGCCATGAAAACACAATTGAAATCTCTTGGACTATTTCGCACTGGGACAAGTCTGGGAGAAGATGCTAGAGATGGGAAAGTGGGTTTTGGATGGAGAGTTCTGAATGCACTTGCAGGAGAAGTGCAGTCTGGGGAATCTAAGGAGAAAGACCAGGAGGGAGGCTGGCTTCCAGGCTGGAGAGACAAGATTTGAACTCGTCATCACAATGTGGATCGGAGGGGAGTCCGTGTTTGTGGTTAAGATTCCTGGGGAAGCAAGTCCAGTGAGCAGAAGGTCTAGAAGAGAACCTAAAATCACCAACTCCAGCAACTCTCTCTCTCTCTTGTCCCTGCAAAACCATTTTCTACATCTTGCCCTCTCCCTTTGTCCTACTAAAACAACACTGATTTGCTCAGATAGGGGGTTGAGATCCCCTGATCTCAGGAGGTTAACATCTTCTCAGGCCTCCAGAGGATGAATCATGAATGACTTAAAGGTCAGTATGTAACCCAGGTCTGCTAATGAAACCTAGCAGAAGGCCTGCTAAAGAAAGCTCCCTTCCTGAATTAAAAGATTGAAAAGAGGGCAGAGATTGCATTGTTCTTCCTGCCTTGGATGTAGATGTGATGCTGGTGCTACAGCAGCCACATGGTGATATTGAGGCAACAAACACAAGAGGAAGGCCAAGAGAATCTCAGGGATGCTAGCCCTAATATCAGTGAGCCACTAAGTCAATTTTAGCAGCTATACATCATCTTCTTGTGTTCAAGAAAAATAAATCCTTGTTTATTTCAGGCACTGTCAGTAGGGTTTTCTGTTCCTCAGAGCCAAAATCATTCCTGAGCCAAGGAAAATGTGATAAAGAACCAACAGGAGATCCAAGAAGGACAAAGATTCAGAAGTCAAGGAAATAGAATTTGAGGAGGCAGAAGTGGCTGACAGTGAAAATGCTGCTGAGGAGTCAAAAGAAAGAGGACACTTGAAAACATGAGTGGAATTGTTCGAGTGAGAGAGGTCATTGGTCAGCTCATTGCGAGCCGTTCCAGCCTTACTGATGGGGCAAAAGCCAGATGTCAGTGGGCTAAGGAGAAAAGAATGTGAGGAGGGGAGGCACTGAATATAGACAGTTCTTTCGAGAAGTTTTGCCTGTGAATGTATCAAGAGCCTTCAAATGTTACTGAGCTTTGACCTACATTTTTCACTTGTAGAGATCTATCCAAAGGAAATAATTAGAGATACTGACAAAGATTTAGGCCATATTGCCCCAGCCAATATATAGGAGGTGTTTTTAATGGCACGGGAAAATATTCATAATGGATCAATTAAAAAACCAGGCCCTAAAAAATATGGCTATAAATTTGTTATATACATCATTCATATGCAAAGAAAAAGGCAGAAAAGAAATACATAAAAATATCCAAAATTATAGGAAAACTTAAATTTCTATTTTTCTTTACGTTTCAGAGTTAGCATTTGTTATTTTTATAATCAGTAAGCTTTACGTTTTAAAAGCTATGACATTTGCTATGAAGGAAAAGAAACATAGCAGCGACTCGGGCCAGGTCCTAATAGGACAAATACCTGAAGAACAAGTAGGGGTTTATACAGCATATCGTGTTTTCTTCTTAGATCAGACTTTCAGGAACCTCGGAAGCAAATTTGATGTTTAGTCACCAGTATTTAACTTTCTCTTTTCTTTGCATATTTGGTTTATCCCTTCTTGGGCCCCAGGTCCCACATCTGCAAAGACAGGAAGAGGCATCTGAATAATTTGGCCCAGTGGGAAGGGTCCAGGCCCCCCAGTATGGCCCAGAGCCCCCTTGGCCAAGAGATACAGGTGAGAGACAGCAAATACCCCTCAAGGCAAGACTCAGATCAGAGACCTTTTTGTGAACTGAAAACAATCTATAGCAGATGGGTGATTAATCCCCATCTACTCAGAGCACATTGTATGATACCAGATGAAGAAGAGGAGAGGCCAGACCCTCTCATTAACGATACCCAGGTGGCTCCTCTTGTTACAGCTATGGCAGCATCACGACAGCCTGGACATGGAGGGGCCTGTCCCCCTGGGAACAGAAAGGTGGGAGGGACCAGGGAGACACTGCTTAATCAGCATGGCTGTGGTCCTGTTCCCCGCCCACCTGCCCCCACAGGTCCAGGCTCTAAGGCCTCAGGTCAGGTCATTTGGGCCTCATGATGCCCTTGAGGCTCATGGCGAGTGATTCTTTTCCTCTGGATAGATTTCTCTCTAGAACAGTGTCTGGCTCCCCTTAAGAACAAATGAGGAGCACAGTTATTAGGCTGTCGGCCATCCCATATTTAAATCTAATTCTCCGACAGGCACACCTGGGCTGTGTCATGATATTCCATGTAGCTTGGGGACGCAGCCCAGCACCCAACCCTGGAGGTCCTCCCCACTTCCTCTCATGACAAACCCTTCCGTGTACCCATCACAGGGTGGTTGTGAGGGTCAAAGGAAATTATTCACATACAAACACTTTGTAAACCATGAGAACCTATATAGATAAGTCACTGTTATTATTATTATTACTCTATGGAGAAGCTAAAGTCTAAAATGACTATCCCGGGGGCGCCTGGGTGGCTCAGTCAGTTGAGCGTCCGACTTCGGCTCAGGTCATGATCTCACGGTCCGTGAGTTCGAGCCCTGCGTCGGGTTCTGTGCTGACAGCTCAGAGCCTGGAGCCTGTTTCCGATTCTGTGTCTCCCTCTCTCTCTGACCCTCCCCCGTTCATGCTCTGTCTCTCTGCGTCTCAAAAATAAATAAACGTCAAAAAAAATTTTTTTAATGGATATTCTGTCCCATTTCATTTCCTTGACTCCAAGCCACTGAGAAAATCCTCAAGCAAAGAACTGATCCTAAAACCCAAGTATTGCTGTCAATTTATTTCCGCAAATGGCTTGCCCCAAGATCACAACTTAAAGTGGAAATCTCTTATTTGGTCCCTGATAAATCCCTGCTATGGGTCTAAAGAAAGAGCAAGTGATAGTTTCTGAACAAAGGAAAGAGACAGGGCAAAGGGGAACATTCGGAGGGAGTATCTCTTGCCACAGTTAAGCTGAGGCCCTGAGGAAAGATTTGGTGAAATAGCTCGTTAAATTCCAGTCTGTCCGAAGGATCTTGGAAACCTCAGGGTTGGTAGAGACAGCCAGCCTTCCTCCAAGACGGGCAAGCCTGTCGGAGAAAAGTCTGGTCTACTCAGCAGCTGGGTAGAAGCTCTACTCAGCAGCTGCGAGAGAAGCCAGGGAGAGCAAGCCTGGACCCTGGAGCATGAAACACAGCTGCCGTGGGCATGAGCGATGGCACTGTCCCCGCGCCGCCATTGCCAAAAGGGTGACAGTTAGTAGAAAAGAACAAGTGGGCCCCAAATGCTGCTTGGACTTGAATGAGTTGGGGCTATTCCAAAGCCCCATGGGTGAGGAAACAGTGCCTAAGAGCCTTGTTTCGAATCAAAATTAATATGTGACAATGGCCTTCTGTGTTTGCTAAAATAGTCATCAAGTCTGGAGAGGACCAAGAACTAGCTGCCCATTCATTCAGATGATGGTGACTGGACCTTGCTAAGTACGGAGTAAATTCTAGGCACAGGAGTGAAAACAATAAAGTGATCTATCATGCGCGGTTTTCACTCTGAAGACAGGAGAAGCTAATCCTTCCGACGAGGTCCCAAGGCAGTAGGAGACAAGTGACAGGTGAGGTCCCAGCAAAAGTGCCAGAGGTTGAAAGAGGGGGTGATGATTTGGGGGTGAGAGGTCAGGGGAAGCTTTCATTCAGGTTGTGAAGCTGATCTCGAACTCAGCGGATGCACGGAACTGAGCCGCAGTCCGCAGAGGGACATTCCAGACTGAGAGGGGAGGAGGGTGGGGGCAGGCGCAAGAGCCAAGGCAAGGAGGCAGGAATGAAGGCAGGATGCCCAGGCAGCAGAAGGGTTAGCCCTTCTCCGGTGAAGGCTCTGTCAGGGTGACAGCAGAAATCAAGGCTGGGCAAATAACTTAGGTCTTGATTGCCTCCTGGCAGAGGTTTTGAAAGGCAGTTGAGGCGAATGCTGTGCGTTCCTCCAGGTGGAGTGTGGGCCACCGTGCCTGTCTTGGGACCTCAGCATCAACCCTACAAACAGCAGGTGAGAAGCAGCCTCTGGGGCAGCCCCGGGAGCATCAGGTGTGCACCTGCAGCCCGAGGCAGTAGACATGACAAATGTCCATGAGCAGCTGTAGGTGGGAAGCTGAGGGAGGGAAGGGACTTCTAGAACACCCAAAAGGAACAGTGCTTTCTGGGAGGGGTGTGGTTGAGGGGCACTGAAATCAGAGAGGTGCGGAAATGCCCTTAGGGACTCTGCACTTGAAAATGCAGCGGAGCGAGGGCAAATTGTTGCCTTCCCTTCTGTGCCGCCTCCAGTGGTGGGGGGAAGGGGCAGAGCCAGCGCGGAGAGATGTTGATACAGGTGCCGTTAACTCTTACTTTTTCTTCGGAGATAGTTTAATATGCTTATGCTTGATGAAGGTCCTTGACCTCTGTTTACCTCTTAAACCTGGTCTCCTTTGGGCAGTAACAGAGCTGTTTCGCCGTTCTTATGGGCACAAAGGAGATTTCAAGCTGGTTCTGTTTAGTCCCTGGCAAATACAGATTTCTTTCTCTTTCACTCCACACCACCTCTGTCTTAGCAACTGGTTGAGAATTTGGGGGAGGAGAGAGGTAAAGCGAACTCAGGACTGAGCAGAGTCTCAGAGCTCAAGTGGGCAGAGAGCACTCTTACCGGATGGTCAGAGGGGGTGTGCTGGCTGCTGCCGGAGCAGGTCACCCTTCCCTTCCTCGACGGCAGTGGGAAGACATCACCCCCAGCTCTGGCAGTCCTGGAGACCCCCTCAGAAGGACAGCCATCCATCCATCCGCAGACGTGGGCTCGGTTTCTATGTGACCCCCTGAGTAGTCGATGGCAGGACACCATTTCTCACCTGTCGCTGTGAAAAACGCACCAATGTTTCTGACAAACCCTTGTTGGCAAGGCTGTGGAAAAAGTTGCTCCCATGTTGCTGACGGAGCGCAAAGGGGTACAAGCAATGGAAGAGGATGGGGCACGGTCTGCCAAAATTACATATGCATATATGCTCTGGCCCAGTCATTCCACTTCTAGGAATTTATCTAAGTTCATCTTATACACGTACGGAACAATGCTTCTCAGAGGGGCTCATTGCAGCCTACTTTGTGGTAGTGAAACGGTGAAAATAACTCAAGATTACTCAGAAGGCACTGGCTAAATAAGCTGACACGTGTTCCCAATGGAGAAGCATATAAAAAGGAAATGAGAGGAAGTTCTACAAAGTCATATGGAAATATTTCCAAGATGTGTTTTTTAAATAAAAAAAGAACTCGGGGCAGAACAGGATAGAGTTTCTCCATTTCCAAGAATAATCTTATGGATTTTAGTAACTCCCCATTTTCGTATCAGAAACACAGCTGGAAGCAAAGGCATCTTTTAACCAGCACGTATGATTGTGTAGACAGAGAATCCAAAAACATCTATAAGACCCACGAGAAACAGTAGGAGTTAATTTAGCAAGGTTGCAGAAGACAAGATTAATAGGAAGACCGTACTGTATTTCGTTTTTAAAAATTTTATGTATTTATGGGGCGCCTGGGTGGCTCAGTCAGTTAAGTGTCCGACTTTGACTCAGGTCATGATCTTGCAGTTTGTGGATCTGAGCCCCACATTGGGCTCTGTGCTGACAGCTGGGAGCCTAAAGCCTGCTTGGAAGTCTGTGTCTCCCTCTCTCTCTGCCCCTCCCCTGTTTGCACTCTGTTTCTCTCGCTCAAAACTAAATAAACATTAAACAAAATAATATTAAAAATAAAAACAAAAATTCTGTGTCTTTATTTTAAGGAATCTCTGTGCCCAGTGTGGGGCCCGAACTCACCACCCCGAGATTGAGTCACATGTCTACCGACTGAGCCAGCCAAGCGCCCCATCGATTGTATTTCCACACAGTAGCGGCAAACGATTGGACAAAACAATGGCGAAAAGCCCACCATTCCCAACACCATAAAAACGTAAAATAGGAATATGCTCAACAAAAGATGTGCGTGCCTTTACATAAGCTCAAGATTACAAAATACTGTCAAATAAATGGAGAGAAACTGCATCTTGGTTGCTTGGAAATCTCAGGATTACTAAGATGCCAGTTGTCCTCACGGCTGTGTATCCCCGTGCATCACCTCACCGTGGGTGACAGGTTGGCCTTCCTTTTACCCACATGAGCCTATCTCTCTCCGGTTTGGCTGTGAATTTACGAGACATAGGAGGACAAATCCGAGGGCGAGCCTCCTGGGAGACCCAGAATCACCCCATCCCCTCCCTAGTTGAGGCCTTGTTACTAAGCCAGGCATGTGCCTTCACCCTCAGAGGGAGCTCTCTCCCAGGTGAGGACTCCACGTCTCATGCAAAATTTGAGGAAGACGCTCAGAGAGTCCAAGTCGGAAGGGTGCAAAGATATAGTTTTGACCCATGTGACTACACATTTAATGCCGGCCTTTTATTGTTCCTGGCTGCGGTATATGATTTTGTTCAAGAAGTTTTAAGGTTCTCAAAAGCAGTAAATTGCATTCTGCGTTGGTTTCCCACACCCTAGCATAGCACTGTCCCATAGGACTTTCTGCAATGATCGTTGTGCTGTCTGATACAGCGGCCACTGGCCATAGGTAGCAATTAAACCTTGAAATGTGGCTACAATGACTGAGAAACTAAATGTTATTTCATTCTTTTGATGTCCAATAGGCTGCACACCCAACATGGGGTTTGAACTCATGACCGTAAGATTAAGAGTCGCATAGTCAGGGGTGCCTGGGTGGTTGAGCGTCTGACTCCTGGTTGTGATCCCCAGGGTCGTGGCCCCAGGGTCATGGGATCGAGCTCGGTGAACGGCTCTGTGCTGAGTGTGGACCTACCTAGGATTCTCTCTATCCCTCTCTCTTTCTCTGCTCCTCTCCCCTGCTCGTGCTCTCTCTCTCTTTCTCTCTCTCTCTCTCAAAAAAAAAAAAAAAAAAAAAAAATCCAGAAAGGAAAAAAAAGAGTCGCATGGTCTACCGACTGAACCAGCCAAACGTCCCTGAAAAACTAAATGTTAAATTCTGTTTCATTTTAACTGGTCAAAACTGAAATTTAAAAAGCCACATGTAGCTAGTAGCTCCCACATTATTAAGCGCAAGTCTAGCTCTTACAAATCCTGATGTTCCTACAAATTCTGATGTTAATCACGTTACAGCAACCTATCTCCACGGCCCCCCCGCACTCACTCCAGTACCGTTTAAGGGTAATAAACACCATCTCATCAGCAAAATTAAACATTTCTTATGGGCACAGATGTAGTTTGCTCTTTCTTTAGTTCCCTGACTAGTGCCTCGCACAGACTCAGCCACACAATATTTCACAGTTATTATTTAGTAAGGTAGATAATGGAAAGGGGAAGTTAGGGGAAATACGTGATCACGGTTGGCTCTTTCTTTCTTCACCTCCTTCCTCCTATCCGCTGCGTCTTCCAACATGTCTGCTTTCAGCAGATCTACTCCACCCCTGTCCCCTAGTCCCACCACAGAGCCATTGCCAGGCTTCAAAAAGCTAATGACATCGTTTAGCTTCTCTGTCTCTGTGTTTCTCATCAACCGTCACCAACTGCAAACGCTCAGAGCCTGTGACGTGTTAAGACGCTTGTGAAGTGAGGGAGTAGGGACTCCAAGAGACCATCCCTCTACAAAAACAGTGAATAAATGGGCAAAAGCTGTTAAAACCAATTTTATTGGAACTCTGGAAGCTAGTCAAAGATTTAGAGCAACCAGACGAATGCTTAATCAAGAAAAAGGAGGCTGACTCCCGGGAGGAAATCTTTGCGGCTTTTAGCTTTGCCTGGCCCCATCCCTTCCTCCCTGGGTTGGCCACAGTCTTGAAGACAGGGCCCACATTGCCGGCGTGGGCTCCCGGTACCAGAGGAAATAGAGCAGACCTGTTCTCAAAGACTTGTGGTTGTTTGATTCAACCTGTCTGGTGCTTTCCCGAGGAGCTGACATGAAGGGCTTGCTTTTGTCTTCCTTCTCACAGAGGGGAGAGGCAGTTACCTGAGTGGTATTTGTCAGAAACAGTAGAGGCACTCAAAAGACATACCAAAAAGCTTGAGAGGAAAAGGATGAAGGGTGAGATGTTTTAGGAATAAGGGCTTTGAAGGGCTCTCACATATTCCTCAGAATTTAGAAGTCCATGCACATGCCTGGGGCAGGGATACGCTCAGAAAAGACCTTAGAAGATGATAAGCTTTCACCTCTGCTGAACTTCAGGCTCCGTACAAGCAGGAAGTAAAGGCTAAGGCAGAGTTGTAAACCATCAGCTGAGTGTGCACCAACACACACACACACACACACACACACACAGACACATCTGCAAAGCCATGGGCATTATTCTGTGTTTGTTTCCAGGCATTTCAGGAAATCTCTTTTCAATCACTAGCTGACTATTAATCACACAGAGCCTTTGGTGGCCACACGTGACAAATAATATTGATTTTTTTTTAAATTTTTTAATGTTTGAGAGAGAGAGAGAGAGAGAGAGAGAGCAAGCAGGGGAGGAGCAGAGAGAGAAAGGGAGACACAGAATCCAAAGCAGTCTCCAGGCTCTGAGCTGTCAGCACAGAGCCCAATGCAGGGCTCGAACCCATGAACCATGAGATCATGACCTGAGCTGAACTCTGACGCTTAACCAACTGAGCCACCCAGGCGCCCAAGATTATCGATTTTTAAAACATACAAAAGTTACTAAAGGGGCGCCTGGGTGGCGCAGTCGGTTAAGCGTCCGACTTCAGCCAGGTCACGATCTCGCGGTCCGGGAGTTCGAGCCCCGCGTCGGGCTCTGGGCTGATGGCTCAGAGCCTGGAGCCTGTTTCCGATTCTGTGTCTCCCTCTCTCTCTGCCCCTCCCCCGTTCATGCTCTGTCTCTCTCTGTCCCAAAAATAAAATTAAAAACGTTGAAAAAAAAATTACTAAAAAAATAGTAACCACAAGTATCAACAACAAACCCTGAGGAGGGAGGAGGGTCTGATTTCCAGAGCTGGCACATTACAACATACAAAATGTCTAGTTTTCAACAAAAATTCTGAAGCCAGCAAATAAACATGGAGGAAGAGGAAATAGGGAGTGACTGCTTAATGGGTACAGGGTTTCTTTTAGGGATGACGAAATGTCCTGGAATTAGATAGTGGTGATAGACAGCCTTTTGCCCACCCTGGAAACCACTGTATTGGGCACTCTGAAAGAAACCCCGAATTCTATCTTATGTGAATTTTACCTCAAAAACAAAGACCATTACAAAATGGATTTTTTTAAAAAAAAAATTTTAATGTTTATTTTTGAGAGAAAGAGAGACAGAGACAGAGTGTGAGCGAGGGAGGGGTAGAGAGAGAGGGAGACACAGAATCCGAAGCAGGCTCCAGGCTCTGAGCCATCAGCCCAGAGCCCGACGCGGGGCTCGAACTCACGGACTGCGAGATCATGACCTGAGCCAAAGTCGGACACTCAACCGACTGAGCCACCCAGGTGCCCCCAGAATGGATTTTTAAGCAGTATGCTGGGGCTTTGAAAACACACCCCTGATTTCTTGTGCCTCCATCATCCTGCATCTGCTGAAGGCACCTCCCCATGTCATTTTGGGCAGCTCCTTTACACCCTATCCAGTTAACCCCTGGGTCCAGATGGCTAACCCCCCCCCCCACTTTCGAATCTATCTACCTGTCTTCAGCCCCACCGCTGTGACCCCTGTTCCTTACCTATACTGTTCTAACAGACTCCAGCTGATCTCACCTCCTGCTCTCTTGACCCCTTTCAGTCTGTGTGCCACACTCTTCATTTGCATGTTAAAGTACAAATCTGATTATTTCACACACTCCCATTTAAAGTCTTTAATTGGCTTCACATTTATTCTCTCAGAATAAAATCCACAAGCATGGAAATGTCTGCAAGGCCCTGTATGATCTGGCTCCTGCCCACCTCTCCAGACTCCCCACTGAGTCACTACACTCCCATCATGGAAATGACGTTTTCTGTTTCTTTCTCCCTCAGGGCAGTCATATACATGCTCATCTTTCCAGAACATTCCATGTCCTCTCTTCTCTGCACTTACCCGGTCCTAGTCATTTTCAGAGCTTAGGTGAAATGTCACTTTCCGAAGGAAGACTTCCTGGCCCTCCCAGGCTTGGGTCAGTTCCCACATGTGGGCTAAGTGCCAGGCTCCTCTTTTATGGTACATGTTACTCTTAAAATTTCTGGGATCAAGTGCTCAATGTCTGACACCCCATTGAAGTGTGAGACCCGGAAGGGCAGATACTGTGTTGTGTCAATGCTGTACCTCAGTACCAATCACAGTGCCATGTGTATGGTAGAAGGTTGATACATATTTGTAAACTTAATAGTATGGAATGCAATCAGGTCTCATGGACAGCACCTTACTGATCAGTTAGCATATTAATGAGAATGAATTGACAGCCTGCCGGAGAAAGAATGTGGCCCGGTGTGTTGCTGGCTCCACAATCCTTATCATAGGAGGAAGGTGGGGTGTTGGAAGTTGGGATGGTGCACCATCACCAAGGAGATCTATTCTGAGCCAGCCAGGCATATTCACTCCTCATAACAGTGTCCTATTACAACACGCAGCACTCCCAGGACTGTGGAATTTAGGGAGTGAATTATCCAGTCTGTTCCACTTGGCCGCCCAGAATGTTCAATCAATTCAGGGTCTTTTCTCTGGACTCTTAGGTGCCCCAAATGGCCACCACCTTGCAGGGGACAGAGAAACATCTGGTCCTTGAGTCCTGTTTCTCTGTGACCTCCTTTCCTATAGCCTCTGAGTTATTTTCAATTCCTTTGTTCCTCCCACAGTCCCCATCCGTCCCCTGCCTTGTAGTGTTAGGCTACCAGTGTCAGCTGTCAATCATTGACTTCATCCTAGGTGGTCCGGGTGTGTGAGAGATTAAGAGGGGTGGGGACATGTGACAGACCCTCATCATGCTCTAACCTCAGGGGAGAGATGGGTATACAATCACGTCTTACATCCTGCCAACTTACATCCTGGGCTAACGTTATAATGCTAATGAGAATGTCTGTTTCCTAACCTGCCTCTCATTTCATTACCAAAACCCTTCTGTTATTTTAGCTTCAGTGTGGGTCAGGCAGGATCCCCAAGAGTGCGACAGAGAACCTGCAGAGGTGTGACGCCAGAAGGAGTGGCCCCAATGGGGAGAAGTGGGAGCTATTGCAGGAGAGGGAGGGAGGGCTAAAGACAGCTTCTACCAGGCTCACAGCGTTTCTGAGAGTCTGACTTAATTCTGTATTTCTTGCAGAAAACAGGTATCAGGAAGGAAGAGTGCAGAGTTATTTCCATAAGCTGTCAGAAACTAAAAATAATGTGCTGGAAATGACATTGAGCAAATGGAGTCCTCACTCCTTCCTCATGTGTTTCGATTTTCTCTATCAAGGAGAACAAGCCTCGGAGAACAAAGGGCAGAACAAACATGGGTGAGGTCAGGCAGTCAGAGCTGAGTGAAGAACATGTCTGAAAAAAGATGAGCTGGTCTGAGTGCGTTGAGCCTCCCAGCCAAGGGAAGCGACATCGTGGGGGGAATGAGAGAGCCCATAAGCAAAACGGATCAGCCCAGGTCATAACTTCCAAGAAACTTGGAGAAGGGGCGATGTGCCAGAAGACTAGAAACAGGCTGAGTTTGATGTCAATTCAGATGATTAAAGTCACGGTTTCTGGAAATTGAGTGTAAAGGAAGAGGTGATCATGGGACCTGCATGGAAACCCTAACTTCATTTCCTTCCTTAGTAGGGATTCTGCGCTGGAAAACAGGATTACATACTAGCTGGTGCATCTGGGATTCTATAAAGTATTGGACACTATGGAAACCTAAGAGCATCCATTCAAAAACATCTGTACTGTCACCACGTAGAGAGAGAATTCTGGAGACATCCCTCAGGGCTCTTGCTTCAGCCTGCTCCTGTCCCCAAACTGTCACCGTTAGATTTAGTTGTCCTCGCACCAAGCCCATATTTGTCTATATTTCCCAAAAGGCAAAATTTAATAAAATAAAACACTGATAAATATAAGGTCCTGTACTTTAGTCTGAGAAATCAGCTGCACACCTCTAACACAAGAAAGATATGGTTTAACTGGAGTGGCACTTTGAACCTCTTAAGAGCTAATAATGATTTGCCTCGTTCTGAAAGGATCCTCGTAGCAAGTGCTACTGTTGCATGAAGATCTCAACGTTGCATAACCTCTTCTCCTGCTTTGATATGAGTCTGTTCGTTTTATCATCAGCTATCAGGGATCTGCGACCTGATCTCCGTTCACACACAGGCTAAATGTTTCCCTGAAGGGCTTTATTTATTTATTTTTTTATTTTTAAATTTTTTTTTCAACGTTTATTTATTTTTGGGACAGAGAGAGACAGAGCATGAACGGGGGAGGGGCAGAGAGAGAGGGAGACACAGAATCGGAAACAGGCTCCAGGCTCCGAGCCATCAGCCCAGAGCCCGACGCGGGGCTCGAACTCCCGGACCGCGAGATCGTGACCTGGCTGAAGTCGGACGCTTAACCGACTGCGCCACCCAGGCGCCCCATCCCTGAAGGGCTTTAAAGTGAGCTGATTCCCTTTCTCAAGGACAGGGCAGGACTACCTCCATCTCCCGTGTTTGTCATCCAGTGACTGGATCAAAGTTAAACAGCCGAGAATTCACACCCAAGGGAACAATGGAGAGAGGTCCCATCTAAAGAAACCCATTGTTGGGAATGCAAGCTGGTGCAGCCACTCTGGAAAACAGTCTGGAGGTTCCTCAAAAAACTAAAAATAGAACTACCCTGTGACCTGGCAATTGCACTGCTAGGTATTTATCCAAGGGATACAGGTGTGCTGTTTCCAAGGGACACGTGCACCCCAATGTTTATAGCAGCCCTATCGACAATAGCCAAAGTATGGAAAGAGCCCAAATGTCCCTCTATGGATGAACAGATAAAGGAGATGTGGTATATATACATACAATGGAGTATTACTCGGCAATCAAAAAGAATGAAATCTTGCCATTTGCGACTACGTGGACAGAACTGGAGGGTATTACGCTAAGTGAAATTAGTCAGTCAGAGAAAGACAAAAATCATATGACTTCACTCATATGAGGACTTTATGAGTTTATGAGATGAACATAAAGGAAGGGAAACAAAAATCATATAAAAACAGGGAGGGGAACAAAACAGAAGAGACTCATAAATATGGAGAACAAACAGAGGGTTACTGGAGGGGTTGTGGGAGGGGGGATGGGCTAAATGGGTAAGGGGCACTAAGGAGTCTACTCCTGAAATCATTGTTGCACTATATGCTAACTAATTTGGATGTAAATTAAGAAAAATAAAATTTTAAAAAAGCTATAAACAAATTAAAATTAATTAATTAATTCTGGAAAGGAAAAAGAGAAAAAGAAACCCATTGTATCCACAGAATTCCTTCACATTGCAGAGGGGTGGGCTGGGGTGGGGGGTGGGGGCACAAGGAGAAGAAATAGAGGTAGTGTCAGCTTCCAAGACCCTCACAGAAGCCAGGAGCTCAGATCCTAACAGTGAGAGTGTGAGCTGGAGGGAAACAGAACCTGCCAGTGCACGGCAGAATTGGGTCTGGGCAGAGATTC
>NW_024412397.1:24674823-24844660 GCF_014898765.1 Herpailurus yagouaroundi
GGAGCCATTTTCGGATTCTGTGTCTCCCTCTCTCTCTGCCCCACCCCTACTCACACTCTGTCTCTCTCTGTCAAAATAAATAAAACATAAAAAAATTTATGGGTAGACTGATATATAGATTTTTGATATGGCCACATCAAAGTGACTATGAAGGGGACCATGAGTTCCATACCACCCTCCAGCTCCTAGTCCCAAGGAACAGTTGATAAGCCTTGATCAGTGTAGCCGAGACTATGCCCTCTTGGGTCCAGTCTGGGGCTTTCCGCCATGTCTGACACTATGTGTGTCTACTCAACCGCTATATTGAGACGCCTATTTCAAGCGTTAGTCTGAGCTCTCAGTGTTAAATTTCCCACCAAAACATGTGAGCAAACTTCCTTGTGAGCTCAGTCCTTCCTAAGTGGTTACCACGAAAGCTGTTCCCACCCATACCTTCTGGGAGATGCGAGCTGCCTATACTAAAGCAGTGCCTCTCTGACTGTCTAATCCAGTATGGATAATTTGTGTCCCTGTGTTTTTTGCTAGCTGCTTCCTCTCGGTGGGGCCAGCATTTTTCTGCATGTGGCAGCAATAGAATGAGCGTTTGAAATCTCTCTTGGGAAAAAAGAATAATTTTCTGGGTTGGAGAGGGATCTAAAATTTGATACCTAATTACTCAATTCTGTGATGCTTTCTGTGAAACACCGTCAAGTATCCTTAGGGGGTAGCAACAGGGCAATGTTGTTTAATTACTGCTTGCCTAATATTATAAGGATCCTATTGGATTCCTCACTAAGAGGGTTCATTGATTCTATTACTTGGATGGAGAACTAAAGATCTTATGTGATTTGTCCAAGATGATCCAGCTCATGTGAGGCAGAGCAGGGTCCAGATTCACACTCCTTCTACTCCGACACACTTGCTCCAAGCCTTGGTCAAGGGGAGGAGTCACTCTGTTCTTCCAGCAACCGAGCTCATCCTACACTGTGACTCTTTGATGATCAGCTCCACCTGGACCATCTTCACCAGGACCTCATAAACCTCAGTGTTCCTTTCCCATCTTCTCAGAGCTGACTTACTCATCGGGAGAGCTGGGGTAGCATAGAAGTTAAATGTACAGAGAGTGGAACCAAGCTCCGTCAGTTCAAATCCAAGCTCTACTCTTTACCGGCAGTGTGACCGAGCAATGTGACCTAGGACAAGCCTTCCCTGTGTTTTGATTTCCTCATTTGTAAAATGATGGCAATCATTGACCACCTCCATCCCAGGATTACGACATGCAAATGCTTTGTATCTGTCACGTAGCCAACATGTACATATACCTTGGCTGTTATTTTTGTTCGTCATTGTCATCATTTCTCTTCCTTGCCTTCCTACCCTCTGTGCCTTCTCTTCTGTTCTAGTCCCTTCGTCTTGCACTCTCATTCACTGCTCTGTCCCTAGTATCTTCAGCCCATTTGCTCTTGGAAGGCCCTGATTCTGACCCTTTTCATTTATTGCAAATCCAAGGATCAGCTCCTTTCTCTTGCCTATTTTTCTTTCTGTATCAAAATACTCTTTGCTCCACGACAGTGGTCTAGTGTGGACCACAGATGGGATTCGAAGGCAGAAGACTTTGGTACAGGTCTGAGCTCTGCCACTTAGAGCTGCTGGATCTTGGATAAGATATTTCATTTCCTCAGCCTCTTGCCTCAGGAAGAGGTAAAAGTGTCTCCTTACCATGTGGCTTGGCCTCTCTGCTCTAAAGCAGTTCATTGTTGCAGACCAACGTGACCAACAATGAGTGGTGGCCTTCTGAATAGCATGTGTTGGCCCAGCCCCTCCCTGAGAACGGATCTGCCAGTTCCATGAACGCTCTGAGACTCGGCAGCGAGAAAGTCTGGGGGCCTCGCATGTCACTGCTACAATCCTGCACACCGAGGCTGCCTCTCACTATAGTTTCATTTATTAGGAGTCTATTACAATCCTTTATTTGTGACCTCCCCTGGGCTCCCTGCAGGGAGTCACAGGCATGGTATTTGAGAGGTAGAAAGGAAACCCGAACCCCGTACTAAAACTGCCTGCCACACTGGTATCCCCGAAGGAGTTCATCTTAATTTCCAGCTAAAATCTGAAATCTGCTTTGACTGCACTTTCCATGGAGGTAAGATGCCACTCTTGTTACCTGGGTGGGCTCCTGGGGATGAGTATGCTTCGAGCAGGGCCACTGTCCACCTCAGCTGCGTGGCTTTCTCCTCTTTGTTCTTTTTTTTAATTTTTTTTTTCAACGTTTATTTATTTTTGGGACAGAGAGAGACAGAGCATGAACGGGGGAGGGGCAGAGAGAGAGGGAGACACAGAATGGGAAACAGGCTCCAGGCTCTGAGCCATCAGCCCAGAGCCCGACGCGGGGCTCGAACTCACGGACCGTGAGATCGTGACCTGGCTGAAGTCGGACGCTTAACCGACTGCGCCACCCAGGCGCCCCTGTTCTTTACTTGTTGCTACGGATATTTTTCAATCAAGCTCCATGCATGGAATCACACCATGGCCAGGTAAATGTCCCGGAAAAGACTGCTCTTTCCGTGGGAATGTGTCTATCAGACTCTCTGTTTGGAGATGTAATTTGATTTTTTATAGCATTTTCTAGTGATTTGATTTTTTTTTAAGTGTATTTAGTTATTTTGAGAGAGACAGAGACAGCCTGAGTGGTGGAGGGTTAGAGAGGTCGGGGGGCGGGGGGGCGGAGAGAGAGAGAATCCCAAGCAGGCTCCATGCTGTCAGGGCCGAGCCCAACGTGGGGCTCGAACCTGCAAACTGTGAGGTCATGACCTGAGCCAAAATCAAGAGTCAGGCACCCCAGAACTTTCTAGTGATTTTAAACTTGAGCCATGCCATTTGGTGCGAAGTCAAATAATCATTGCATATAGGCACCACTACATGCAGAACAGGAGGCGAGAGGCTGCGAGGGACAAGACCGCTCGGCCTGGGAGCTCAGAGCTCAGGGCTGCCGTGGGGCCAGCTGGAGGAGGACGAAGATTAGGAGGGGAGGTTTGAAAACTTCCATTTGGTGGCTTCCTTCAGAAGCCGAGAGAGGTGTGACAATGTGGCCATTGTTCAGGGGGCAGGACAGGAGGCCGCGTTAATGGGCGAGGAGGAGGAACAGGGAGCAGAGAAATTGGATTGGAGCCTCCAGCTCTGATGAGTGGAAATAGGGCGCCTAGTTCCCACAAAAGCGATGGAACAAAGGCCTCAAAACTTCACATCTCGGCCTTAATAATCTCAATAAGACGTCTCATTCAGCTGCAATTAGCCACGTAATTGGATAGCTAAGTTTGGGGGGCAAAAATAAAAGGTATGGAATAGTCACAGAACATTTTGACTGCAGCGCATTTTTAAATTGTTCACGTGATTTCCCATTCCTGAAACTAATTATTGTTCCTCATTCCCTTTTTCCTTTCCTAGCTAAATTTGTCTCATAATTATGTCATTCATTGCTATAGTTCAATGTCACTGCGCTTGGCTCAGCAACCAAGACTGGTTTTGCCCCTAAAAACCATGTCTTTAATAATGCACAGGATAAGATTTTATATGATTGAAATGTAATATTACCCAACACACGGATTTTTTTTTTCTTGTTTAAGCAGGGAACTCATGTTGAGTAGGCAAGACTGCATCAACTAAACTAGTGGTTCTCCACTGTGGTTTTGGCCTTGGAAACCTGTTGGAAATGCAAAGTCCAGGGCTCCACCCCAGACCTCCAGGCATCAGAAACACTGAAGGTGGGGGCGCCTGCTGACTCAGCTGGTTAAGCGTCCGACTCCTGATTTTGGCTCAGGTCATGATCTCATGGTTCGTGGGATCAAGCCCCGCGTGGGGCTCCTCTCTGATGGCGAGGAGCCTCCCTGGATTGATTCCCTCTCCCTCTCTCTCTGCCCCTCCCCCACTCGTGCACACTTGTGTGCTCTATCTCTCAGAATAAATAAATAAACATTAAAAAAAAAAAAAAAAGAAACACTTGAGGTCGGGATGCAGCCACAATCTGTGAAACCTTCCCAGTAATGCTGATGCATCTTGGAGTCTGAGAACCATTGTTCTAAAGATCTTTTAAGATCTTTAGATCTTGCACTAAGTTGTTTTGGCAACACAGAACCCCTGAGTGGGAGGCTGTAGCCTGAGAGAGATGTGCCAGGGGACTGAACGAACACGACACCATCTCCTTAGAATTTCATTCTTTTTTAAAAAATTTTTTTCAATATTTATTTTTGAGAGAGAGAGAAACAGACAGAGTGTGAGCAGGGGAGGGGCAGAGAGAGAGAGAGAGAGAGAGAGAGAGAGAGGGAGACACAGAATCCGAAACAGGCTCCAGGCTCTGAGCTGTCAGCACAGAGCCCCACACGAGGCTCGAACCCATGAACTGTGAGATCATGACCTGAGCCAAAGTTGGGCGCTTAACCGACTGAGCCACCCAGGCACCCCTATAATTTCATTCTGAAAAGATTTGCAAGTTGGATTTTCTGCCTAGCGTCATGAGGGGAGGCACATACACTGCGGTGTGTGAGAAGGGGCTCAGTCACCTGCTCTGAGTTCTAGTCTCAGTTCAGTCACCCAACAGTGATGGAATCCTGGGGAAGTCCCAGCTTCTCTCTGACTACCAGTTTTCTCATCCGTAAATATCAGGACACTCACATGGGTTACTTCTCATGCTAACATTCCTTGTGTTGTTCTTCCTTATGCCAACAGCTTTTTACTCCTATCTCTTTCTGAATGTAGAATTGCCAGATTTAGCCAACAAAAATATACCCAGTTTAAAAAATATATGCCTAGTAAAATTTGAATATTAAACAATATATACTGAATACATATACTTAGATACTAACAAATACACTTAGAAATATATAAACGTGTAAAATAAATGTATATACACATTTTTAGTATACATACATATGTACACATACATACACACACATCCATGCATAGGATATACTTACACTGAAAAATTTTGGTTGTTTATCTGATAGCCAAATCGTATGGGTGTCCTGTATTCAACTTAGCTGAATTGGGCAACTCTATTTGGAAGCCAGACTGAATCAGAGATTCCATGGATTGATCCACATCTCTCCCAGAATGCAAAGGGCCCTGACTGGCGGGAGTCAAAGAAACTGGATTCTAGTCCCCACCCCATCTCAGGTGAGACACTTCCACTCGCTGGAGCTCAGTTTGATCACCTGTACGCTGAGAGGTATTGGGCTACCTTATGTTTAAAGTCCTGTCCAGCTCCACATGTCTGGGAGGATTGTCTTTGGCTTTTTCACTACTCTTTGGATCGGTGAAAGGTATTTCGCTGACTTTCTTCTGATGTTTCACTTGTGGGAAAAATGGATTGATCATGTGAAATTTAGAGAAAGAAGTATTTTTGAACTATGAGCTGAACTCCTTGAAAATGGCTTTGACATCAGAAAACAGCTTTGTACCTGACTATTTCCTTGGCTAGAAGGCTCGGAGTGGGATTGTAGAGGCAAAGGTGACCTTATCGCCCCACCCCTCCTCCCCCCACACTCCCCTCATTCCAGCCCAAGGAGGTCAAGGAGGATCAGCACTGGTCAGATCCAAGGTCACCAACGGGCCTTGTTTTCTGGGTCAGCACATGTGGATGGGGCAAGGACCCAACTCCCCTTCTTTCTCTCTCCAGAACTGCTGTCTCCATCTGCAGCGGGGCTACTGGCCACCTGGGTGATCTTTGTTCTGACTCTTCTCTTCCTTTGACTCCAACGGAGGCAGCTGTCATTCCCCTTGGGCTCAGGATTGGAGGCTCCAGATAGAGAAGCTTAAAGCCTGCTTTGGTTCAAGCCCATTCAAGCCTTCTTCTCTTTTCTAAGTTTATTTATTTTGAGAGAGAGAAAAAGCACGAGTGGGAGAGGGGTAGAGAAAGAGAAAGAGAGAGAGAGGGAGAAAGAGAGAATCCCAAGCCGGCTCTGCACTGTCAGCACAAAGCCTGATGCAATACCCAAGACCCATGAGATCATGACCTGAGCCAAAGCTGGACGCTTAACCGACTGAGCCACCCAGGTGCCCCAAGCCTTATTTTCAGAAAAAAAGAGCACTCCTTGGGATCTAGCACAGGTAATGGATTTCTAATAGTAGATATTAGACTTGGATCCCAAACCCCTCCCAGTAATAAGGGGACACCTTCCTTGCCTTGCTTCCTTTGTGCATTGGTCTCCTGTGAGCCCCACGTGAGGAGAAAGGAGTCCTGGGTAAGGGAGCACTTGCCTACATCTGGGTTCCATAGCCAATGTGTACTCAGACATCTCCAGCAAAAGGGTTTTAAGGCTAGTCATATTTTTTTGCCAAGTTCTATAAAGAGCATTTGTGATTTTATAAAAATTAAAAAGTCATTATTTTAAAAGACTTAAAATTATTCTCAACTGTTCAATTCCCAGCTACACATTTTTGGAGTAACCCGAATGCAATCGATGCTCCATGATTGACTTGCTTTGGGTAACAGACAGTGTACGTGATTAATAATTGGGCTGTGATATTTAGATGATAAAGATAAATGTATAATAGGCCATACTTGGTCTTCTTAGATATGGAAAGAAGAGAAGAAAAAAGGTAAACCTGAGGAAAAGACACATCTAAGGAAAAAAAAAAAGGAAGAACAAAGAGACAGGTTGTGATTTCAGGGACTGTGTGGCCATAACTGTCATACAATAACTGTTGGATGATTAAGAAGAGACTGGGAAACCAAGGTGGAACCAAGAGCCATCGAGTGCCCCCAGACTCAGCCATTCATCTGGAACAAGTAAGTGCCTTGGGAGGTGGGTAAGGAGCTTGCTCCGAAGTTACTTTGCCTGTATGCGTGTGTGTGTGTGTGTGTGTGTGTGTGTGTGTGTGTAGGTGGGTACCAAGAACTTATTTATTTATTTATTTATTTATTTAGAGACAGAGTGTGCAAGTGGAGGAGGGGCAGAGAGAGAGGGGGACAGAGGATCTGTTCTATCAGCACAGTGCCCGAGCAGGGCTGGAACCCACGAACCATGAGATCATGACCTGAGCTGAAATCCCTTGTACCAAGAATTTTAATGTAAGGCTTAGACTGAGAAAGGATGTATTAAAACTAGCATAGAGTATATTTGTTTTGATTATTATAGTTTTGTTGGGGTTTCTTTGTAAAGACCTTATTTTTTTAGAGCAGTTTTATGTTCACAGCAAAATTGAGAGGAAGATATAGAAATGTCTCATTTAGCCCCTGTCCCACACATGCATAGCCTCCCCCAGTACCAACATCCCCCACCAAAGTAATACATTTGTTACAACTGGTAGATGCGCCTTGACTCATCATAATCACCCAAAGCCCATAGTTTACCTTAGGGTGCACTCATTCTATGGCTTTGGACAAATGTATGATGGCATGTATCCTGATTATCAGTGACATTGCTCAGTTATAGACCCCAACAGTTAAAACAAAAATAGATAAGACCACTTAACTCATGCTCTAACTGAAACCCATTGTTCTTATTTTTTTAAATCACACTCCCTGCAGGCATTGACAATGACTCAAGCACTACAACAGCCAGACAAGAAAAGCCCTGATGGCCACCGAATACCTAGAAGACCACATTCCACATATCCCCTTCCTTGTCCATGATCACGTGTTGAACACAGAGGGACCCTCACCTATGACCGCGTGCTCTCTGCTTGCTTTCTTGCACGTAGCCCCCTGAACCTCTCCTTATACAACTTTAGGTGTCCATTTGACTGCAGAGAGGTCAGTTTTTAAGGCTTGAGTCTGTCACCTCCCCCAGCTGCCGGCACCCAAAATAAATTTCTCCTTTTCTCTTTTCCAAAGCCTCCTCTCTTGAGTTATTGGCTTCTCTTGCGAAGGGTTTATCCATGTTTATTTTTCAACAGTGTTGGCCAACCCAGCCAGGAGCTGTGCTCTCCGTTAGTCCAGTCCCTTCAGATCCCCCTGAGTGGTCCCAGGGCTCACCTGTTCCTTTCTGGAGTTAACAGCTATGAGAGATCTGTAACATTATGATCACATCATACAGAATATTTTCACTGTCCAAATGACTTTGCATTACAACTGTGACAAAATAGTGACTTTTATTTCACCCTACCATAAAAGGATGGCCCGGGTTACGTAAGTCTGGAAACCACATGCATAGCTGGGCCCTGGAAGTTCTTCAATCTTGTTCCCTGGAACAGGAATTCAACCACCAGCATGATAACAGCGGAGAACGCAACTACAGTGTCGGAACCAGCAGGAGAGCTGGAAGGCACTGTTGGGTCAGGTGTTTCTCTCACTCAGCTGTAGCACTGCAGTCCGAAGGCTATTTAATAAGATTGGCCCTCTCTAAAGATCTGTTTCTTGGCTTAGGGAGGTAGTCCTCTGTGACATCAGCACCTCAGGGCAGTAACCACTGAAGTGCTCTGTGCAGCTGGCTCAGAGGAGAGAAACTGGAAGTTATTTGGGTTGTTGGCCCGTTTGAATGTTGAAGAAAAACTGACAACTATAAAGGCATAAAGGGATTCCCAAATTCGTGTTTGTTTAGACCGTTGCCAGATCACCCGCTGAGACATAAAGAACATTCAGGGTTCAGTAATTCTTTTCTCAGGTACATTGCTCAGTCGAATAGTCCTTAACAAAAGAAACACATTTCTTTATCATTTTTTTAAAGTTCATTTATTTTTTTTTTAATAATCCCTACACCCAACATGGGGCTTGAACCTACAACCCCAAGATCAAGAGTCACATGCTCTTCTGAACGATCCAGCCAGGTACCCCCAACATTTCTTTATCTTTATTGTCTACGTATCATCAGCCCAATTATTAAATCTTTCTTGCATAAGGCTGTACTCTGAATAAGATCCTGGATAGAAATTATCTTCTAATCTTCTCAACGGTCTTATCAGTGAGCTGTGAAGTTTCCAGTCCTATTGTGCAGATAAGGAAGCTGAGGGCTCGAGCAGAATGGTGGAGCAGAGATGCAACCATAGAAGTTCACACTCAAGGACTGGAGAGCTCTGTGTTGCTGGGATGGCCAAACCCAAGGCACACTTAACTCTCCTGATGCCAGTGGTAATGATCGGAAGCATTGCACTTGGATAATGTTTGTTTTAAACACAGCCCTATGCAAGAAATTAATCAAAATAGTAACGAATCAGAGAAGTTCAACTAAAACGCTTGAGATTAAACTACTGCCATACATAGATAGACTGAAATGATTATAACTATTTACACTAAAAGGGAACAGATTGAAGGGGACCGATGAAGGGAACTAGCTTACATTTCAACATTAGAAACTAGAAATGACCTCCTTGAAGTTTGGGCAATGTTGCTTTAGGACAAGCACAAACAACAGGGTCATGTGATTCATTATCAACCAAGGTAGCCCTGCCTCTTAAGAGGTAGAGAAGGCTTCCTCAAACACCGGCTCCACAACTTACAGAAAGTCTAAGCTCTCAGTCCAAAACTTTGCAAATTTTTCCAGAGATCTGCATTTTCATGGTTACCTCTGGCTCTAATTTCTTTGTATCGTTTTTTTTAAATGTTTATTTATTTTTGAGAGAAAGAAAGTGTGAGCGGGGGAGGGGCGGGGGCAGAGAGTGAGGGAGACAGAGGATCTGAAGCAGGCTCCACATTGTGAGCACAGAGCTGGACGTAGGGCTCAAACTCATGAACCATGAGATTATAACCTGAGCCAAAGTTGGTGCTTAATTGACTGAGCCTCCCAGGCACCCTGGCTCTAATTTCTTTCTTCTGATGAATTACTCGAGTTTATAAACTTCACACTATTCTATACTGGATCCACCTGCTAGGGAACTTAACCTGTTTCTTTGATTTCCTTCACCCTTCTCTGACCAAGAAAACAATACAATACAAACATAGTCAGATCATAAAGGCCTATGTTTGTATAGCAATGTTTGGGGAAACCAAAGGTATTTACATTTGCAGAAACACAAACAATTTTAAATCATGGATTAGACCTCCCTCTTCCTCAAGGATATTTTGGCCACTGTGCCACCAGATGTTCCACTGGCCAGACTCCTTCCATATAAGTCCTTGTACCAGCTAGCTGGCTCCCAGTTTCCCCTTCAGTATCTTTTCCTTACTTCTCTCCCCCTCCCCCATGCTGTCCCCAGGAGCTACAAATTCTAGTTATTTATTAAGACCTGCACCTCAATTCTCTTCAGTCCCTATTCCTTAACCCAATACCAGGCCCCTATCAAAAGTCACCATGCTGCTCATTTGAACAAGTAGAGTTCATCAGCATATCAGCAGAGAAGCCTGACAAAGACTGTGTGATGTCTGGCTTTCAGGGCATCTACACTCCTTAAAGGCTGTTGGGATGTTGAAAAGCATTCTCCCCCTTCCTTACAATTTTATCATCACATTATAGTATCAAGGGGTACCAGAAAGTTTTAGACTCAGAAGGTGGAAGTTAATGATTACCTTGAGTACCTCTACGGTTGTCAGGTTCACATATGACCCCCAGGACATGGCCCATTGAAAGTATTTCCAGAGACTTCATCAGGGATCAGTGCAGCACAGGGTTATCTCAACATAGCTTCTTTATCCCTACCTTGTTGTAGGACCTGCATGTGAGGCGGAAGCATACAGGGAGGTTTCTTTTTGTCTTGTTTGGGAAATAGTCCTCAAAATGTGAGGAACACTCCCAATCGATTAGGGACTAATCAGAAGTTAATCGACTTAACTGTACATTGAGAGAGAGGTGCGTCACAAGCCCAAAAGAGTGAAAAAAAAAATAGACCTCATATCCACTTATTACAGGAGATGCTGCTTTTTATCGCATACGGGTAATTTGAAAAGAAAATTCCTGTTCACGTAATTTTGTTTCTTTATGCTGAGTTTTGAATGTGTGAGAATATTAATGAGAAAAGGGAAGAGATTACTTGAGCAGGAAATGCCACAAATAAACTGTCATCTAGAAATGTTAAACCAAGGAAATTTAAACGCTACTTTGAGAATTGTATTTTTTTTTTAATTTTCTTAATCACGGTCCAAGAACTTGTTTATACGCAGTATTTAAGACATTAGGTAAATATGTTAAATTGGGAGCCAGAGCCCTTATTTAATCCAGTCCGGTTCTCCCAGTTAAGGTATACACTAACACAAATCGTATCAATATTACCAACCTCAGTGTCCTTTGTCAGTAAAAATTAGTAGAATGCTTTTCCAACATCCCATGCTTGTGATTATTCTAATTATAGCTAACATGTTTAAAAGCTTCCTAGGAGCAGAGGTGGACAGAATAAGCTGTCTTTTTTTTTTTTTTTAACTTTTTATTATGGAAAATTTCAAGCACACAAAAGTGGAAGTTCCCATTCCATGAAAACATCAAGTTTCCGTTATTCTTTTTTCATGCATTTCCCCAACATTTGTAATGAACTCTTTGAAAGTAGATCCCAGACATCGTATCATTTCATCTGTAAATACTTCAGTATATACCTCTAAGAGGTAGGGACTTTTTTAAAAACCACAAAAGCATGTCACAATGAATGAAATTCATAATGACTCCTCCACAACATTGGTTTATCTTTCAGTGCAAGTTCAAGTGTTCCTGGTTGTGGCAGAAATGTTGGTTTGTTCAATGCAGGATCCAATGAAGTCCCTACATTGCGTTTTGCTGTTACATCTCAAGTCCCTTTTAATCCACAGTAGTTTCCTCTCTTTGTGTGTGTGTTCCACTTAATTTTTTTTTAACTTTTTTTTTTCTTTTATTTTTGAGACAGGGAGAGACAGCATGAACGGGGGAGGGTCAGAGAGAGAGGGAGACACAGGATCTGAAACAGGCTCCGGGCTCCGAGCCGTCAGCACAAAGCCTGACTCGGGGCTTGAACTCACAGACCGCGAGATCATGACCTGAGCCGAAGTCGGACGCTTAACCGACGGAGCCACCATTCCACTTAATTTTTAATGAGGTGGGAAACTTGGGGTAGAATTTAGAATTTCCCACTTTTGGCCTTGATTGATTGTGTCTTTGTAGTGTATTTCCTATTATGCCAAATTAGGAGACACTTAATGACCGGATGCTCCACTTTTAGCGATGCTAAGATTGCTCAGTGGGTTGAGGTGAAGCCAGCCTAATCTCATCCTTCTGTATGCTTCAATCCATCAGAAAATTATTTAACTGTAAGGTGTGAAGTAGGGACCTAATTTTAAACCATCATTGGTTAAATAATCCAACTTTTCTTTCCTGTGATAGGAAATGACACCTAATATTATTATGTATTATTTTCACAAAATGAAGACATTTCAAGACTCAGAAAGTTTACCACCCACAGACCCTCGCTGAAAGAACTATCAAAGATTGTTCTCTGTTGACAAGGAACGTGAACCCAGAGAGAAGTTAAGGGATGGAAGAAATAATGATACACAGAGAAACAGTAAAATATATAATAAGTATCACTTATGAAACAATTATTTAAAAAATAATTGTCTAAAATTCTAGGTGATAACGTGAGTGGGCATGTGTAAGGTTGGTGGAGCAGCAGGGGAGTGGTGGAAAATAAAAATATGTGAATGTTCTTGTCTGACCGCGGAGAAAATATATACAGATTAATTTGAAAGTTCTTGAAAATAATGTAAACTTGGGCACCTGGGTGGCTCAGTCGGTTAGGCATCCGACTTTGGCTCAGGTCATGATCTCGCAATTCATGGATTCGAGCCCCACGCCAGGCTCTGGGCTGACGGCTCAGAGCCTGGAGCCTGCTTTGAATTCTGTGTCTCCCTCTCTCTCTGCCCCTCCCCCACTCGTTCTCTCTCTCTCTCTCTCTCTCTCTCTCTCTCTCTCTCTCTCTGTCTCAAAACTAAAAAAAAAGAAAAAAGAAAAAAAAAAGGAAAGAAAATAATGCAAACTTAAGTATACATGTGACAACCACACCTACCACATTGGCTAACATGTATAAGCCTGGCGATACATAAGGTTGGAAATGATGTGAAAGAACAAAAATGCTCAAACACTTTTAAGGGTAGTATTACAATCACTTTGAAAAACACTTTGGTATTAAAGTTGAAGATTCTTTTACTCTGTGTCCAAGCACTGTTACTCCTAGGCACAGGTGCAAGAGAAACTCGAAGCACGTTTGCACAAAGACACATATACTAGAAGGTTCATAGCAGCAGTGTTCGTCATATTCAAAAGCTAAGACTCACCAAAGTAACCAACAGGAAAAAAGAAAATACACTGCATCATATTTAAACAATGCAATGCTCAAGAGCAGCAAAGATTAGAACTAGAGCCTGGATGAATCTTAAAAACAATTTCGAGAAATAGAAGCCAGACATAAAAGAAAGAGTACATACCATTTTATCTCTTTATGTTAAGATCAAAAATAGGCAGAATTAAATTTTCTTCGGATATACAAACTAAGTGCTGGGAATTGATTACTATAAAAGCTTGGACGGTGGGTGCATCTGGGGAGAGAAAGGAAGTTGTCATGGAAAAGCATAAAACAAATGTAAAACAAAATCCATTATTATAACGCAATGCCTGGAATAATAGAAAATATATATAGTCGACTCTGCCCCTAGTTCCTGGCACAGACCTCGTAAAATTCTTACCATTTCCTAAGTGCTTAGAGCAGTAGG
This sequence comes from Herpailurus yagouaroundi, assembly GCF_014898765.1. NCBI lineage: Eukaryota > Metazoa > Chordata > Mammalia > Carnivora > Felidae > Herpailurus > Herpailurus yagouaroundi. The sequence goes on from NW_024412397.1 coordinate 24,688,400, forward strand.
AGCATCTTTGGTTCTGATATTTGACCTTGGATCCTAGTTCCTGACACAGAGCTCCTAAATCCCTTGGAATTTTCTGAGTGGTATCAGACCCAAGGAGGCAGTCATGGGAATCTTGATCCATAGCCAGTTGTGCAGAGGCACAGGTGACAATCTGGGACTTGTGATTGCCATCGGAAGGGGGGGGGGCAATCTTGTGGGACTGAACCCTAACCTGTAGGATCTGATGTTGTGTTATCTCCAGGTAAATAGTATCCGAATTGATTTAAGTTGTAGGACACCCAACTGGTGTCGGAGAATTGCTTGATATGTGCAAACCCCACATACCTGATGTCAGGTGTGCAGTGAACTGTGGCAGTCGTGTGAGGGTAAAGGAGAAATGCAGATGAGTTTTTCCTTTGTACCACACCATCCAAGCCCACAAACGGAACATTGCCAGTACCCTGGGAACCCTCACGTCCCCCTTCCTAATGGGAAGAGCCAGTAGAAAGAATTCCAAACATATCAGTAGTTACCCAAAATATGAATGAGTTAAACTCATTCCTTAAAATATATATCAGTTGAGAGAGCACTGACATCTTTATAACACTCGAGTCTTCTTGTGTAAGAATTACATTTTCCCTTTAATCAAACTCATCCTTTATGATCTCAAGTAGAGTTTTACACTTCTCTTCATTCTCTCATGTCGTTCTCATGGGGTTCCTCATCCTGTATTTGATTTCTGTTTTTGTTTGGCAGTGTTTAAAATGAAGAGTTGGCATTTATTCCCATTAAATTTCAAGGTTTTGGTTTTTATCTGTAATTCGAGTCTGTGCTTGCTTCACTCACAGCTCTGTCCTCACAGAAATCACTGATATAAAATGGCAGACAGGACAAAACTTTAGTTCTGTAACTCGCTCCAAGAGACTCCTTCTCAGAATGACACATGACTTAAATCAAAAGTATTTGAGAATAGTTGTACAAACAGCTGTAGCTTTATCTAACCATATTGCTACATGATCTGTATTTCTGCACTTTGTCTTCAAGAATAGCAAGCAAAAAATTAAAATGCCTTCCTAAAATCCAAGTGAAGTACAGCCGCCATATTCCCTTGATTTCGTTATAAAGCAAATCCAAGAGAAAAAGATCTGCAATTAGATTGACCTGACTTATTCTTCGTGAAGTTGTGCTGGCTCCTTGTAGCCATCATTTTTTCTAAGTACGGTTCATGTGAACCACCCACTTAATACTCCCTTTTGGAATTTACTAGGGATCCACATCAAGATTACTCCTCTATAGTTTCTGTAATCAGCTCTCTGTGGTAGACTGGATTATTGCTACTAGTACTCCACTCACTTGTCTGACTCACTCACCATGTCTTTTGCTGTGCGGTGTTGCGGTTTCTCACCAGAGCCGGCAGTGGGAAGATTCTGCTCCTCGGTCGTTGATGTTGGGCGTGGCCATGTTGTTGCTCTAGCCAATGAGAGGAAGACAAGAAGAAGCCACTGTACATGGTGCAGGCTCTGGCCCTACGAGGCCTTATATGTCCATTCATTCCTTAGGTCCTCCTGTCATTCACCATGAAAATCACCTAACCCAGGGACTGCTGGTCCAAAGACAATGAGAGACACGTGGAGCTGACCTTGAACCAGACCCACTGCCTGAGGCAGAGCTGCCCCAGCTGACCTACACATCCGGGGTGACAACAATAAAAGTTGTTGCAAGCCACTGAGACTGTGAGGTTGCTTGCTGTACGACGAAAACTATTATACTCTCCTCTTTGAAAACTGGACAGCCCGGGTCCACCTGCAGCCTTTCGGCATGTCCGGTATTCTCTGTGAATTCTTAAAAATGACAAATAGTATATACATACAATGGAATATTGTCCATCCTTAACAAAGGAAATTCTTTTTGATAATAGCCGTCCTAACAGGTGTCCGATGACGGCTCCTTGTGGTTTTGATGGGCATTTCCCTGCTGACTAGTGAAACTGAGCATCTTTTCATATGCCTGTTGGCCGTTTGAACACAGTGGGACTTTCTGAGGTAATGGAAAATGTTCTGTGCCTTCATTTGTGGTAGCAGTTCCAAACCCAGTGAACTGTATACCTCAAAAGAGTGAATGTTATTATATACATATTGGGCCTCCATCAATCTGAATTTTTTAAAAGAGGAAGGCAATTCTGACACATCCTATTTAATACCGATGAACCTTAAAGACCTTATGTTAAGTAAAATGCGCCAGACACAAAAGAACAAATATTATCTGATTCCCCTTACAGGAGCTACATGGGGTAGCCAAATTCACAGAGACAGAAAGCAGAAGGGTGGTTGCCAAAGGGTGGAAGGAACAGAGAACGGAGACTTGTTTTATGAGCGTCCTTCGGCTGTTCTCCCACCAACTCATGCTAGCAAGTTCAAGATGCTTCATATTTCTGTGGCTTTTCTTATTCCTCCTGATCTCACCACCCCACCACTGCCAGTTGTTTCTATAAGCAGGAGGGACTATTTAGAAAGGCTGAGCTGCTAGTTCCAGTCTGTTTTGACAGCACTGGTCAAAATCTGCCGTTGTTATGTTCCGGAAAATGCTGAAAGCTCCCAAGAATCCTCAACTCCTGTCGTTAGATAGACTTGGCTTCAGAGACTTTTTAAATTTTGCACTTGGGTTCACTGATCTAGTAGGTGAGGACAAAGTCCTCGCTTTGGAAGACTGTTCTGAGTTTGCACACTCTTCTGGGCGTTCATTTTGTGTGTTGGTCACTCACGGGGAAGGGGGCGGATTGAACATTTTATAATTAAGCTCCCACAAGAACAACTTGTTCTTTAAATCCAGAAGCCAAGAAATTTTGAATAGAATCAGTTGAGAGGGACTGGGTTGTTGTTGTTGTTTTTTTTTTTTTTTTTTTTTTTTTTTAAATTCAAGTGGAGCAATTCTTATTCAGTCAGAACCAAAATCCTGTCTCACTTTATTTGTATCACACTCGTTGGCACAAATCTTCTGGTGACGAAAATAAAAGAGCCTGTGTAAAGGTCTGGGAGTAAAAACAACAGACATAAGAGAAATAGAAGAGTGTAAGGAGACAGCAAGGGGAAAAGGGTGAGAAATGCAGGACGAAGGGAAGAGGAAGAAGGAGAGAGTACAGTTAGGGAAGGTTTGCATGGGAAGTTGTCTTCAGAATGGCTAATTTAACCTTTATTTTACTAGTGATATCACTGGGATGCAGAGCACCTAACTTGTGCTATGTCACCCAAATAGTTAATGACAAAGCCTGGAGCCATTGCTTCCCTACCCATATTCAGTTTTCTTTCCTTCCACGCTCCTCCCCCAGCCCTCACAGGCTCATTCATTATTTTTGTTAACATTCATTACTTTTTAAATAGGGTTGACTCATTGTGAGAATAGAAGCAATTGCCTCCTTGGAAAGTTCAAGGAAGGTTTGGATGTATTCAGAAGACTAGGCAAAAACCCAGGAAATTTGCAGTCAAGCATCTGACTGTCATGATTATTTGTCCAAACATAGTTATTCGCCTACCTGAACACTGAGTTTTCTGATTGGAAGCTGGTCCCCTACCACAGCCTCTGTGTCCAGCACAGAAACTCCTTCGGGGCAGATTCCAAAGCTCCATCCAGTTGCTCTGGAAACTGGTTCCTGTCTCAGCCCCACCCTGCCATGATCCATCCTCAACCTGGGCCCCAAGGTCTGTTGGGATTTCCAGAAGGAAAAAGAGGGAAGCTGGCAGGGGCTTCTACTGTAATCCTGTAATTTTGCACTAAGGTATATGTGGGTCAACATATCACACAGACACAGAGTCGCATAAAACAACTTGTTCAAGGATCTTAGCCCTTTTCACCTCTTGCGCGATTAATAATATGGCTTTTGGGGGTGGGGAGCACCATTCTAACTCACAAAAAGTTCAGAGATCCCTGCCTTGAAGTAAAGGTGCATTCCGCACGATTTCTGTAACAGGATGTTTGGAGTATCTCTGCCGTCCTATGACAGGTATTCGGAGCCTGGTTGTATCTAACAAACTGGTGGGGCAGTGATGCCCTGACATCCTTTTGCACTAGCTGATATGCTTGGTGGCAATGGTTAGTCTGTGGAGAAAAAGCTGGAAATATAAGCCTAAGGGCGGAATGATTAGAGGAGGAAAGAACTTGAGGTGATGTTCTCATGAGGGAAAACATGAAGTTCGGGGCACAAGCATTATTGCTGAAGGGCTAGGAACCAGAGCCAGGGTGGATCTAGGGTGGAGATTTCTGCGTGGGATGCAGCGTGGCTCTTGCCGTGCATGGACAGGGGGAAGAGGCAGTAGTGTTGGCATCCAAAGGGTCTTGCTGCCCTTTGCCCAGGAAGCAGCAGCCTTAGGCAGGGAGGAGGCCTTGCTCTTAGAGATGGGACCCAGTCACGACTGCAGTGGTGAGACACTGCCCTCAAGTGGCTTGTGGGCTGGAGAGCTCAATGAGGAGGCAACAGACGACCCGGTCTGGGACACACCTGAGACCAGAATTAATAAGGAGACTTTGAAAACCCTGTGGTCATGTGGCTGGCAACCGTGAGCTAGCACACTCATGTGTTAATGTTAGCATGGTGTGTTCACGTTGGGGGGGGGGGGAGGCCTGGGAAGAGGCCATCCTTGTATTCCTCCCCCTACACCCACACCCCATCCCTCTCCAGCATCCTCGGATTCCAGCATCACGGACCAAGCAGATCATTTCCCCATAGCGCTCCTGCTCCCTACAGTTGTACAACTTGCACACCACTTACAAGTGTATACAACACAACTACAGGGAACGATTCACCTCACAGAACATCACAGAGTTGTATCAATATTGCGAATATTTTGTGACTACTGGCTATGAAGTGACTTCAGGTTCAGCAGCTTTTTTCTAATTTTCACATGTTAGCTAGTACAGGGCTTCTTGAGGATTCCTTTAAGGCAGGCCTCTGCTCCGGGTGTGGTAGCCTAGGAGATACCCAGATGGACGGCCTCAGCAGAGACCCATCACCAGGATCGAAGCAAAAATGGAAGAACTATTAGGCTTTTTGATATTATTACTTAGCAGTCTGGGGAGGTGTGGAGAAAAAACGTAGTGGATTCTTAGCAACTGGCCTTCCTATCATTAGATGATCTGCAAATGTAAACTTACTCCAGCTGGACACTAATTCCAGACTGACAGCTCTGAGGACAGAGATCGTGCTCTATCCACCTCTGTTTGTGCAGTCCCAACATAATGCCATCGCCCAGATGTGTGTTGAGTTGCATTTTGTTGAATTCCTCTTTCAGTCAGGGTAATCCACAAGCACGTCAATAGCAGACAAATTAGGGGCTTTACTATCTGCCATTAGAACATGGTTCCAAAGTATAATGGAAGTGGTCTGAGTCTTTTGTCTATGTCACAGTTTGAGGGGCTGGAAGACTGTGTTAGACTTTGTGTGAACAAAATAATGTTTGTTGAGCACCTACTATGTCCTGAACGCTCTGCTTTCATGATCTCTGTTGAGGGTTTGGTGTAGGGTTTTGAGTCCATCCTCCACTCCCTGTCCTCCTTTAAGGTTATGAACAAGCAAATTTACTCACCAGAGACAATAACCAAATGGTAAATTAAGAAGCATGTCAGATAGCAGCCTCTATTCTCCTCCAGTACTGAATGGAAGGTTGAAGAACTGGACTTAAGGAGAGGCCTCTGGCTCTTGCTTTTCTCAATTTAGGACGGTCAGTTCCTCAGCAGATCCAACCTGATTTGCAACTCGGTTTCCGGGAGAGAAGCTATAACACAGAGAGAATGTGTGCAGTAGGGTCCTTTCTAGGCCTTGTAACTCATGGAGACAGGAAATAAAAGAAAGAAATGGCTTAGCCCACCTGAAGGACCCAGGCCCTCCTTATCATAATTATGTATTGCTGTGCTGCAAATTATCCCCAAATTTAATGGTTTAAGACAACAACATTTATTATCTTACAGTTTCTGTGTGTCAGAATCTGGGCATGTCTTGGCTACGTCCTCTAGCTCAAGTCCTCTCACATGGCTATAATTCAGTGCCTTATAGGCTGTTGCATAGAGGGTCTTCATTTCTTACTGGCATGTTGGTCAGAGGCTGCTGTGAATTCTTGACAAATGGGTCTCTCCATAGGGCAGCACGTAACACGGCAATGTGTTTCATCAGACAAAGCTGGGGCACTGGGTGGCTCAGTTGGTTAAGCGTCCGACTTCAGCTCAGGTCATGATCTCACAGTTCATGAGTTCGAGCCCTGCATCAGACTCGCTGCTGTCAGCACAGTGCCCGCTTTGGATCCTCTGTCCCCCTCTCTCTGTCTCTCCCCCACTCTCTCTCTCTTAAAAATAAGTAAACATTTAAAATGTGGAAAAACGGCATACTCAAAAATAAACAATGGGGAAAGAAGTAAGCAGAAGGGAAATCAGAAAATACCTCGAGGGGCATGTTAGATGTCGGTTAAGCGTCTGACTTTAGCTTGGGTCATGATCTCACGGTTTGTGAGTTCGAGCCCCGCATCAAGCTCTGTGCTGACAGCTCCGAGCCTGGACCCTGCTTTGGATTCTGTGTCTCCTTTTCTCTCTGCCCCTCCCTCACTTGTACTCTGTCTCTGTCTCTCAAAAATAAATAAATGTAAAAAAAAATTTTTAAAAGAAAGAAAAAAAAAGAAAATACTTTGAGATGATTGAAAATAAAGATACAACATACCAAAACTTAGGGGATGCAGCTAAAGCAGTGCTGAGAGGAAATTTTATAGCTCTAAAATGCCCAAATTAAGGAAGAACAAAGATCTCAAATCAATAACTTAACCTTTTCCTTTAACATACCAGAAAAAGACCTAAAGCCAGCAGAAGGCCAAAATTATAAAAATTAGAATGTAAATTAATGAAATAAGAAATAGAAAAACAATAAACAAAATCAATGAAACCAAAAGTGGGTTCATTAGGGAAAAAAAAAATCAATAAAATTAACAACTCTTTAGCTCGACTGACCAAGAAAAAAAAATGGGGGAAATTCAAATTACTAGAATTACAAATGAAAGAGGGGACATTGCTACCAACTTTACAGAAATAATATAGATTACAAAGGAAATGTATGCAAAATATATGGAATTATATGCCAAAATATCAGACAACCTGGACAAAATGGACAAATTGCTAAAACGACACAAACTAAAAAAGCCAAGTCAAGATGAAATATACAATCTGAATAGACATATAACAAGAGAAGAGATTCAGTTAGTATGAATACACTTTTTTTTTTTAATTTTTTTTTTAACGTTTATTTATTTTTGGGACAGAGAGAGACAGAGCATGAATGGGGGAGGGGCAGAGAGAGAGGGAGACACAGAATCGGAAACAGGCTCCAGGCTCTGAGCCATCAGCCCAGAGCCTGACGCGGGGCTCGAACTCACGGACCGCGAGATCGTGACCTGGCTGAAGTCGGACGCTTAACCGACTGCGCCACCCAGGCGCCCCTGAATACACTTTCAAAAACTACCCACAAAGAAAATCAGGAACAGATGACTTCTCTGATGAATTTTCTAAACATTTAAAGAATTAATACCAATTCTTCACAAACTTCCAAAAAGTATAAGAGGAGAGGATGCATCTCAACTCATTCTATAAGACTAGTATAACCCTGATATCAAAACAAGATACTATAAGAAAACTACAAATCAATAGCTGTTATGAATATTCATGCAAAAATCATCAACAAAATACAAACCAAATTTGGCAACATGTGAAAAGAATTATAAACTGTGACCAAGTGTGATTTATCCCAGCAACGTAAGGATGGTTCAACACAAGAAAAGCAATCACTGTAATACACGTTAATGGAAGGAAGGTGGGGGGAAATCACACGATCGTCTCAACTGACGCAATTAACGCATTTGACAAAATTCAGCACCCTTTCATGACAAAAACATTCGACAAACTAGAATAGAAATAATAATAGGAAGGAATTTCCTCAACTTGATAAAGGGCATCTATGAAAAACCACAGCCAATATCATACTTAATGATGAGAGACTGGATACTTTTCTTCTAAGATCAATGACGAGGCAAGATGCCCACTTTCACTACATCTATTCAACATGGTACTTGAAGATCTAGACAGGGCAATGAGGCAAGAACCGCCCCCCACCCCTGTAATCTCATTAAGTCACTAGATCACCACTAGCTACAGAAAGGCTGGGAAAGTGCCTGGGAAGCGGTGCAGAATTACTATATCAATTTTAGAGCAGTCATGAGTCATCCCCAGGGGCTGGAGGAGGGATCTACCTTCTTGACTTCATGCAATTGAGTACATCAGAGATCCACCAGCAGGAACAAGGTAGGAGGGGCGGGTGTTGGGTAGGCAGCTCACCATGTTCACCAGGCTATGTTACGCCTGAGGGGATAACACATGGCTTCACATGACTCCATGCAGGTCTTCCTTTCATGTGGCTGCAGGCCCCCTCTCTCCTTGGATAGGACAGAATAAGACAAACAGCACAACCCCGAGCAGCTCCACCGCTGACCACTACCAGTTTCCAAAACAGGGCAGCCCGAGTTCTATGGTCATCCCTCCACTCTTCCGCATCCACTTTCTGCACTGACCTGTCGGAGAGGTCTTTCCAAGCATAAGCATGGGAGGGTAATAATGTTACACCACACCCTGTTTGAAACCCTTCCGTGGCCGCCCTTTTTGTTTTAGGATAAAGATCAAAATCTTTGACACAGAAAACAAAGCTCTGCCTTGCTGACCTCTGCCTACTTCTCTAGCCTCATTACACACTTCCTTGGAGAAGGCTTTCTCCAAGAGTAGGTCAGGTCTTCTATACATTTCTAGAACCCAGTGAAGTTTTTCTTTACCTCACTGCAGTGTGCAATTTTGCAGTTATTTTCATGATTGCTTGATTAATGTCTAATTCACCCACTACATGTAAGCACCATAGGGGCAGGAACTCTCTTTTTTGGCTCCTATGTGCAGCAGAGATTGCTAAAGACCTCTCAATAGCTAGTGTCCACTTTTTCATTAGTAAAAGAATCCTACATTTACTAAGGGGGGGCAATGCACCCAGCTGAAATATTATATGTCCCAGCTTCCCTTGAAGCTAGATATGACCATGTGACTTAGTTCCGGCCAATTAGATTTAAGCAGAGTGTAGTGTGGTAGTTCTGGGATGTGTCCCAGAAAAAGGTGAGCATGAGCCGCTCTCCATTCTCCCTTTTTGTTTGCTGGAATTTGAACACTAGGGCTGGAGCTAGAGCAGCCATCTTTTTTTTTTTTTTTTTTTAATGTTTATTTATTTTTGACAGAAAGAGACAGAGTGCAAGCAGGGGAGGGGCAGAGAGAGAGGGAGACACAGATTCTGAAGCAGGCTCTAGGCGCTGAGCTGTCAGCACAGGTGGGGCTCGAACTCATGGACCACGAGATCATGACCTGAGCCGAAGTCAGACACTTAGCCAACTGAGCCACCCAGGCGCGCTGAGAGCAGCCATCTTAGATCCTGAGTTGCCATGCCGAGGATGGTAGAAGAGCATGCTAGAAGCCTGGTTTTCTGACGACTCTAGAGCTACCATATGAGCCCTGGGGTGCTTATCTCTGAAGTACTTTAGTGTGTGAGGGAAATAAACTTGTGTTTATTAAGTCACTAATTTGTTTTTTTTTTTTTATTTTCTGTCGTATGAAGGCAAACTTGATTATAATACAATATTGAATCATCTGCCTTACACATAGTAGAAGCTCAACAAACACTCGTAGAAGGAAGAAGGGAAGGAACAGAGGGAAGGAACAGAGGGAGGGGGAAAGGAAGGAGGGAGGAAGGGAGGAGGGAGGGAGGAAGGGAGGAGGGAAGAGAAGGAGGAGCGAAGGAAGGAAGGAGGGAGGGAGCAAAGGGAGAAAGGCAGGGGGGCCGACAGGCACTGGTTGAGGAGGATAAGTGCCACATATGATAAATGTGTAAGCAAAAACCTATGAGAGTCCAGAAGACAAAGAAAAAATTGATTCCTCCTAAAGTAATCTGGTACGTTCCTGAATTTGGATCTGGTGATTTGTCTTGTTCCCAAAACTCGTTGTGTAGATCTCTTTTAACGGCACTGCCACTCTGTGTTGTTGTTGTTGTGTTACATAAGTAATGTATATTCTTTGTAAAAAGAATGATTTTTGAACATATGGAGGGGTAGAAAGTCGAAAGTAAAAATCTCCCTCCTTGTCTATTTCCCCAAAGCCAAGACTCCAGAAATAACCAGTTATCCTGCGTGCTTCCAGAAATGTTCCCTGCATATGTAAGCATATATGTCTTCTATCTCTCTAAACGTATAAATAGCTCTAACAAGAGTCAGATGGGATTGGGTCTTACTCAGGCCCACAGGTCCGCTGCTTTTTTCTCTTAATTGTGCGCCTTTGGCCACCGCCAGGCTGCTTACAGGGGTCTGCTTTGGTGTTTATCGTGCCCTAGACAGCAAACCTCATGACAAGTGAATTCCGTTCTTGCTCATCTTTGAAGGTCTGAAACCTACAACAGGTGCTTAACAAAAGTGCTGCTGAATGAATGCTCAGGAAATGGTTGAAAGGGGCCTTCAAGCTGACACAGGGCAAGTGGCAGAGGTGGAATTATCCTCACTGACGAGCTGTTATTTTTTTTATTTTTTTATTTTTGAGCTGTTATTCTTTCAAAGGCAGCCTTATGGTCACCGCACACGTCGTTTTTTATGCCCCTGAATCTCATCAGGACTTGACAAGCCACAAGCAGTCATGCTTCAGAACAGGGAGTGTTAAATGAGCTAAACCCCTCAGCTGGAGCTCCCTGAGCTGCCGAGGCCCAGAAGGAAAAAAAATAAAATTAAAAGAACCCAGCTCAAACTGGAGTGCTGGCTTTCTGCATCCCCCTCAAAGCCACCCCTCGGGGTCTCATCAAAATGCAGCTCCAGAGACGGAGGAAGGGGAAGGCCCTCTAGCACAGTCTGAGGACAAAGACTGAGTTTTTCATGTTTGTTTGTTTGTTTGTTTACCATGAAAAGAGCATGAAATAGAGATTCTTGGCAGGTCTCAGACCTTTGACCTGTGGGCACTTCCACTGAGAAAATTTGCATCTGGAAATCAAACTGGAACATCATAAGAGAGAAGACAGAACTTCTAGTTCCCTTGCCCGAAACTCTGTATCATTTTTAGGGTTTGCCCACTTTTTATTTTCATGCATTAGTTAAAACCCAATTTTAACAAATCTGGTGGGACATCCGATTTGCTTCGTGAAATTCAACTAGGTTTGAACAGAAATCCGTAAGCAGCACATATAGTGGGAGCGTTCGGAACTAGGTCACAGGGTCTCACCCCTGTCACCCTCTCCTCTTTGGCGCCCGCCAAAGTGCCTGCCCTCCCCCCCAGCTCTGAAACCAAGCTCCCTGCTCTTAGGGAGAACTCAAGGCTTCCCTGCCCTTTGATGTTCTCCAGTTTTTTACCCAGTTCTAGTTACTACTCTCTGAGACAGGAAGCTGGAGTTTGCTAAGTGTTTGCCGAGCGCTGTACGGAAAAGTGCGCTTCGGCAAAAACCTGTATTATCTAGGCTCTAGAAGACACCCTTGGGGTTATCTGATTCGATGGAAAAGGTTTTACTTCTTGAAAAATTGTAGATAATTGACAACAATGCAAAATAATTCCTGTCTATGGACATGTAAATTCTGTTCTGTCTGATAGGGGTTCAGCTGACATTCAGTTGAACCCACCATTTTATTGCAAGCAGTAAGCAAGCCTGTCCTTAGTCCACGAGGAAAATAGCCTCAAGGTTGCTTACTACAAACACATCCTGAGAAATGCCTCGCATTTTTGCCATACCCAGAAAGCCAGGTAGGAGCACAGAGACCAGGGAGAGCTCTCTCTCCCAATAAGGACCTACAGTTGAGTAAAAAGAGCCGGCCACAGAACTGCATGTATGGTAAATCCCATTTTTATAAAACTCTATAAAATTTTGTAAAATTGTATTTGTAAAATTGTATAAATGTATTTTTAATTTTTTTTAGTTTCTTTACCTATTTTGGAAGAGAGAGAGAAAGAAAGAGCCCAAGAGCAGAGGAGTGGCAAAGAGAGAGGGAGAAAAAGAGAGAGAGAGAGAATCTCAAGCAGGTTCGTCACTGTCAGCGCTGAACCCAACACAGGGCTTGTTCTCAAGAACCTCGAGATCATGACCTGAGGTGAAATCAACAGTTGGACACTTAACCAGCTGAGCCACCCAGGTGCCCCTGAAATGTACTTTTTATAAAATGTGTATTTATAAAATGTATAAATCGTATGGGTGTGTGTGTGTGTGTGTGTGTGTGTGTGTGTATATATATATATATATATATATATATATATATATATATAGGTATGTTATATAACATATGTGCTACATGCCTAAAAAACTGTTTACCAAGAAGTTAACAGTGGGTATCTCTGAGTGAGTAGATCAGGTGATTTTTAAACTTTCATCTCAGTACCTTTGTGTTATTTGAATTAATTTCAATGAGAATGTATGGTTTTCACAAAAACCATAGTTATTCTTAAAAATACTGGGGGGGGATCACAGTTTAGAGGCGATTACAAGATTAATTCACACTCAAACCTAGGTTGATCAAATCCAGGAGCAAACTGGCAATAGCAGGAATGAAAAGTAACCAGGAAGCTAGGGGCTGACACGCATTTACTGGTTGTTATGACAAAGACAAGGGAACAGCCAAGGCCATGGTCAAATTCATTTTGACATTTGGGAAGTCTGACTCCATGGTGAAAATCCAGGAATAACCAGGTCCATGCAGACAATGATTCTGACATCATCCTAGCAGATCTTATCCTTTTGAAATGACAAGCCCAAATTAAGCAGAGACAGAAGGAAAAACCAGGATTTCCCCCATTAAGTCAGTGTCTTTCTATATCTCTGGGCTAAGTGAAGTCACTTTTCAAATATAGCACTACCCTGTTACAATACAGCTTGTTAGGATATGCAAGGAGTTAAAACATGAGCCATGAATATAATGGCAAAAGCATTATGATTCTGGGCAAATTTAGGAGTTTCACTGTAATACCTGATGCCCTTAAAATGATAACAGGTTTACTAGCAAAAAAAATCTGAACTGTAAAACTTGTGATTGCTAATGAGTAAGTTCACCCGCTTTGAAATGTCAGATAAAGTCAGTGGCATTATCTTTGGGGGTCCTGGCTTTTAGGGTATTAAAGCTGCCTTTACCAGTTGTTCCTTAGTGTGGCAGCTGTTAATACAGTTACCAGGAGGCTTGGTCCCAGCCTTGTCCCTGAAAAGCGATTGCTAATAACTGAGCTGGGCGTAAATGGAACCGTTCACGGGATCAGCGGGGTTGGAGTTGGAGTCCTCTGCCCCCAGTGTTTCCCCGTTACCAGTTTTCAAAAAGAAGAAACTGGAGCCGGAGTTGTCAGGACGGTTGTTTGCAGAGAGCTGGGAGCTAATCCAGCAGACGAGGGAGCAGAGGAAGGGTGCTCCAAACCTGGAGCAGAATCAGAAATGAGTGCAGGCTCCAGCAGCCAAGATGCAGGTACAGGTGCAAAGCGTCGTGAGTCAGCTGGAGAAGCAGCGCTCCCGGGCAGGGAGTGTGCCAGCTCTGGGCTATGGCCCTCTGGCTCTTCCGGTGGCTACAGGCAGTGCTGGCCTCCAGAACCTCCTGACTTTGCACAGCAGCTCAGAGAGGGATGGTCCCAGATGAGGTCACGAAGCCCCTTGCAGCTCTCACATCTGCCGGTTGGTTGTCTGGTCCGTGAGCAGTGCCCGGGAGCATCCTCAGGCCAGGGGCTGAGGAGCAGGGCAGATCCTGGAAGCAGCCGCTACCTGAATGAGAACAGATATGACATACCCAGGGCTCTAGGGAAATAACCTGGAGACATTAGCTCCACCGCCATTTTCTGCTCTGCTGCGTCGTGAGGGGAAGGCCGGGCATCTCATTTCATGAGTAACTGAAAAATGCAAAATATCAGATGAAAATCAGAGAAGTCTTCATCTGCTATCTTCACAGGTTGGGGGGGTTGTTTTTATCATGACAGCAGTATGTATAAATTTGTTCTATTATTCTGTTGTTGGAGGCATTTAACGAATATCTTCTGCACCTGTAAATCTCATCTCAGACAAAAACCCATCCAGGAACACACAGCACCCTCCACAGAGTAAACACTCACCATCTATTTTGTGGAATAAACAGATGAAATGTCCAGTGTATAGCGGTCAGAACTGGCCCCTTCCCCCTTAGCGGAGGAATCCAGAAGGATTCTAAATCCTCGGACTACCCTTCTTCTGTGAGGAGGATATCTGCCCCACAAATAGTCCTCACCGGAAAGTAGAGCTTCTGTTGCAAAAGAAAGGAAAGGACACATTTCAAAAGCTTTTATGTGCTGTAGGAAATTAAAGACATCCAGCAGGGATAGATGGTCTGGCTGGCAAGGCATTTTGAAGTGGCCCTGGTTTCTTAGACACCACGGGACCTCTGGGCATTGTCCGTAGGCAGGAAAGAGAGCACTGAAACTGGTCTGCATGGTAAGAGAAAGGACATGATGGGAAGGAGGGATTGAGAGAGATTATGCCATATTCAAGAAAAAGAAGCTTCTCCTAAAGTGGCTTAATACCATGCAGTCTCTAATAATTATAGTTTGCTCACTGGAAGGATGTATGTGGGTGTGCATCCATGCATGCAAATGCATTTTTCTTACTGCACTGAACCAGGTTTTGCATTTTATTTAACGCCTGAACGTGTTTATGCCTTGTCTCCACAGCTCAACCGTAGGAACCCTGAAAGCAGGAATAGAGTTAAATCTCTGCACCTCTGTGGTCAATAGACAGAAACAAATAACATCTGGCAAATTAAAGCTAATTCCCCCAAACACCAGCCCCGTTTTGCCTGCTCTGTGCTGATTAGAGTTAATAGTTCGACTGATTAGAGCAAAAGGTGTCTTTGCCAGGAAAGCTGAACTTAGAAAGGAGAATGGTGGTGACTTTTCCCATAGAACACTGACTTGTTGCAGCCCAAGGGACCCAGGAGGCAAAGGAAAAAGTAACCCTTAGCTTCACTCACCGTCACTAGGGGCATGGCGTTTAGAAGCAGGGCAACTCAGAGTTGATAATTCTTTCTATTCTAAACTTTCTGATTAAAACGAGATGAAAGCAGCTAATTTGTTTTTTACTTTTTATTTTTTTATTTTTTATTTGGGGGGGAGGGGAAACGGCAGAGAGAGAGAGAGAGAGAGAGAGAGAGAGAGAGAGAGAGAGAATCTTAAGCAGGCTTCACGCTCAGCACAGAGCCTGACGTGAGGCTCTATCCCACACCTCTGGGATCGTGGCCTCAGCTGAGATCAAGAGTCGGATGCTCAACCAACTGAGCTACCCAGATGCCCCAAAAGAAACTAATTTTTATCAATCTTCTTTCTTTTCTGTTCTCTCTGCCTAACAGCACATATTTTCCCACGGTCTGGGATTGTCAGTGAATATAATAGGGACATTATGGGAGCAGTAAGAGGAAGCATTACCCCTGTAGCGAAAACTGCACTAGACAAGGGTTTGGAGACCTGGATTGGGATCCTAGCCTCACTTAACCAGCTGTATGACCTTGAGAAAGTCAACACATGACCCCAGAGGATCCTCTGAATGTAGAATCCTAGACCAGAGGTTGGCAAAGTACAGTCCACAGGCCAGATTCAGTGCACCCCTGTTTTTAGAAATAGGTTTTATTGGAGCACAGTCACACCCATTCTTTGACATATTATTTCACGCTACAATGGCAGAGTTGAATAATTGTTACAGAGACTCTGTGTCCTGAAAAGCAAGAAATATCTACTATTTACAGGTGCCTGGGTGGCTCAGTCAGTTAAGCATCTGACCCTTGATCTCAACTCAGGTCTTGAGCTCAGGGTCTTGAGTTCAAGCCCCACATTGGACTTCACGTTGGGCATGAAGCCTACTTGAAAACAACAACAACAACCTGAAAACAACAACAACAAAAGACATATCTACGATTTGGCCTTTATTTTTTATATGTATAAAAAAAAAAAGGTGTGCTCTGTTCTAGACTCAAGCCCTAGCTCCTGTTAGCCTTGGAATTCCAATCCCCACATATAGTTTTCTCATCAGCAAAGCCTAGGGTGCTATAGAGAGTAACTAACGATGAAACACTTATGAAACGGAATTCCACATAAGAGCACCATTTCACCACGGAGAGCCAAAGAGCTCTTTTCTACAGAACCCTGTGCTCCGCCGCCTTACAGAGCAGGAGTGGGCACCTGCCTGCAATGCTGAAAGGTTCTCGTTTATTCCTGATGCTTCAGCAGAACGGAGGAGGGAGCTCAGCCGGCACTGAGCGAGTCTTTGCTGCTGCGAGGCACAGTGACAGGGAATAATGGGAAAAATCTGCTTGCCGCACGTCATTGATTTTAGACACGTATTTTTTAAACATTTTATTACTTCTGAAATCAAGATGTAGTTTGTCATAGATGAGTCCTCGGGCCATAATGAGTAGCATTTTTACTTTCTGAGTGGTGCGTACAATAATGGTACTTCTCACCATTGATGGTTCAATGATACAGGTTCAGTGATACAGGGTGAATAAGGGAGTCAAAGATCTGTTCATTTCAGCCAAGTCCTGAGGGCCGAGAACAGCGGAAGGAACATTCCAGATAATGGGATTAGCCTGTGCAAAATCCCAAAGGCAGAAAGTAGTGTGGGGCCCTTGAGGAACCGAACGAAGGCCAGTGCAGCTGGAGTGAGAATATTCCAGGAGGACCTGGAAGTGTGTGCCAGGGCATTCAGTGCTTTAAGGGCTGTGATCAGGTGGGTTTCAACAGGAGGGTGACGCACACCCACACAGTGTTGCATTTCTGACAGCTTTGCCTTTCCAGAAGGGAAAGGTAAAATCCACGTTATTTGTTTATGGGGCGTGATTAGAATCAGGAAGGCTGGGTGGGGGGAATTTTAGCAGCACAGGCAGGAGAAGGCCGTGGCCACCACCAGGGTGGAGCAATAGAGGTGGAGAAGGGGTGATTTGCTGGATGCTTGGAAGGTGCCCCAGACAGGAACCCCCTCATCGTCTGACCACAGACTGGGGGATGAGTGCAATGGGGGAGGGAAGAAGGTGGAGAATACAAGTCTTCCACTGGGCTTGTTCCCGTAGTGGGGGCCTGGCTTTTCTGCCTTTCTGCCGTTACCTCCAAGGATACTCTGTACTCTCCTCTAGTCTCTACCAAGCCCAGCACCATGGAACCCTCTTAGGGGGAGGAAAGGGTCCCCAGTGACGAGATGGGGTCGCCTCTTTCCACTTCTCAGCCTGCCCTCCTCAGCTCAACCTTTCTTCTGCCCGTTTGCCCGATTAACCACTAGATGCAAATGCTGTGGGGACGTACAACTGCTCCTGCCGTGATTCACCTCAGGCTCTTTGCAGTGTTTTCTGCCACTGAAAAATGGTCTTGCCCAGACTGGTCAGTGGCAAATCCTCAGGGATTCTGGTGTTCACTAACAGCCAGCCCACTGGGCAGTTGTCAAAAATGATAAGGGAATGATGTGCCTTTGCTCGGGTCCCCAAGCCCCAGCATAGTCCACAGCAGGGGCCAGTGTACAGGAAGCTGGGCTCTCTGCTCCTGCTGGAACGGCCCCTCACCGCACTCTATTTCTCTAAGCCCACATGCATCGTTGATGTGAAGCCACCCAGAAACCTCACAGAGCACGCACCAGCCTCCCCCACTCGGAAGTGGCTCCTCTGTCTGCTGCCTCCCTAGGGATTTCAGGGCTCTGTGGGTGTTGATGAGTTTAAGTTCAGATAATGACAGGGAACCGCGTGAATGTTCTCGGTGACTGGCTTTCCTGCTGCTCGCCCGCCCCCGCCTGCCTCCCGCAGCTTCAGCCACTACCAGGAGGCAGCACCAAAGCCCCGTGGGCCCAGCCGGCCAGCAGCCCCCGCCCCCCACCTCCTGCCTGCTCATTCCAGAGCATCTGGCTTTGCCTCCCCATCATCTGGCACTTGTGGGACCGATGCCAGTGACTGGGTGCTGAATCGGGGGTGGAGCCCTGTTTGCTGCCTCCCAAAATATCTGCTCCTGTGTTTTGAATCCCTCTGGCATTTGTCATCCTTTTCTTTGCTCATTTAGCATTTAGCTTATGATGCCTGGAGTCTCAGGTTCATTTCACGGCGCCGTATCATATTGCTGCGACCAGATAGTGAGCTCCCGGGGAGCCAAGCCCATGTCTCCCGGGTCATGTTTCTCCCATAGAGTGCCGCACCCAGTGCCGTGAGAAGAGGGATATGAGCTATATGGGAGAAGAACACATAGTGGCTGACCAAAGGCTTGACTGGGTCTCCCAAGATTTCAAAATTCCGGAAGACAAAGTGTCTTTGCAATTCCTGTCTTGGAATTGTGTCTCAGGTGGACTTGGCCTCAAGAGACGCCCACATTGAAGAGAGAAGAGAGAAACCAAGAGCAGGTGGGTCTGAGGCCAGAGGAGGTCCCAGGCAGGCCAGCAGTGCAACCTGGAAGACCGTGGTGGAGTGGTGTTCCTGGCTAGTATTGACATCCAGAGGCAGGGCCTTCTAGCAAATGGTGACAAATGGCTTTCATCTTGATGGCCAATACTGATCCTTAAGAGTGGCTGCCCGACGTGCTTTGTAGCAAGAGATCCTAAGGCTGTAACCACAACCAGTGGGAAAGATTGCCAGGCCCATTGGTACTGACGGCATGAGACCAGGGGAGGGGAGAGAGAGCGTGCCTTAGCTCTTCTCTTCCAGACAATGCTGGGAATGTGGACTTGGGTGAATGGCAGAATCTGTGGTTCCAGGAGCTCCTTCTGTGAGGAGCAGAACCGTGTCCAGAAGTGAAGATGAGGAAGGTCTGGCCTTCATGCCAGGATGAGCTGGCCTAGTCCAGGCAGCTGGTCACTCAGTGGACAGCTCAGGACAGCTCTCCTGTGGGATACCTGAAGCACAAACAGAAAATAGAGACGGGGGTACGCACAATCATGGATACAAGGTGAAAGGAGACAGGCCCAGTGTAAGGCTTCGGCTCCCTGGGTTCACCTCATATACCCCAGATTCTAAGCTCTTGGAGAGCAGACCAATTCTACAATTCTAGACCCCACTCGTTAGTGGAGCTAAGCATTTTAATATAATAGTAGCCAGATCAGATTTGCATGTGAGGCTGGGCTTTAGTGGGGAGCATGCTGCCAGGGACAGGAATTAGCAAGCATTGAGATCCCGTTTGCATCTTTAACCTAAATAAACACAATGGCCTCCCAGCCCCCAGGTTTATTCCACTCCAGTTCATCATTACTGATGATGCCAGAATGTTCTGTCTAAAGCACACATCTTTTCCCGGGAGCCTCTTGTTAAGATTCTTCAATGAATCTTCACCATCTACAGAGTAAAATCTAAGTTCGCTAGAGTGGTATGTATGATGGGACCTCCATTATATACACCCTCTTGCTCTCCAGCCCGATAAGAGTGTCCCTGTTTCCCTGGTGGCCTTGGGCCATGCTGGATAGTCTTCACAAACTATGTGATTTATGGCTGGGGCGGGGCAGAGAGGGCTTTGGCTTGCATAGTATCCATTTTCCCTCTGGAGGGGCTGGAGACTGAAGTCAGCCATACAGGTGGTCAGCCATGTCTGCATGCTTAAGCCCCAGTAAAAATTTCTGGGTACCAAGGTTCAGGTGAGCTTTCCTAGTTGGCAATGCTCCATGCATACCATCACATATTGTTTCTGAGAGCAACTGGTGCTGTCTGCTGGCCGCTGAGGAGTCAGGGGAAAACATCTGGAAACTGTACGTAACATCTCCTGGACTCTTCCCTGTGTGCCTCTGCCTTTGGCTGAGTTTAATCTGTGTCCTTCTGCTACGATAAATACAATTGTGAGTATAATTACTTTGCTGAGTTCTATGATTCCTAGAAAATTACTGAAACTAAAGGTGGTCTTGGGGCCCCTCAAACCTGCGGTTCGAATCAGAATAGCACGTGCCCTTGGGAGCACTTGGATTTGCAATCGTGCACTCTAATATTAAACGCTGCAGCAAGGGATGTCCTTATTCACACATATTGAGACAGCGGTATGTGTCTTTAGCCACATTACTAGAAGTTAGTTGCTGAGTCAATGCTTTTGAACATTTTCAATTATAATAGATAACACCCCACTGTCGCTGTGCCCCCAAATAGCCCACCCAGTTGACACTCCATCCTGAGGGTTGAGAAAGTCTGTTTTCTCACATTATCAACCTGTTTTCCCCCAATCTACCAGGTTTGTTTGTTTGTTTTAAAGGTAATCCACAAAACAATATGTATTGTTTTTATCTGTGTTTTAAAATTGTGGATGAAGTTGAATATTTTTTCATATTGTGTTTTGATCATTTGTATTTCTTTGAAGAATTGTTGATTCGTGATTTTCCTGTTTTTCTCCTGTATTTCCACATGTATCTTATAAAAGCTCTATGTATATCAGGGATCTTAACCTTTTGTCTTTGACCTGAAGTGTTTAAAATCAGAAATCATACTTTCCTTTGGAGCAATGTTCCTTCCAAATGCCAAAGGGGTGTTTCTGCATGGGGAAAAATTACTAACACATTTCCTCAAAGGTAAAACTGTATTTCTGCTAAGTCTTGAAGCCCAAACCTATGTTGCCTAATAGAGCTTAAGCATACTGACAAGAAAAGTCAACCATTCTGCTTGAGTTTAGGGATAAATAATTTCATGCCAAGTGGTAATTTAAAAACTGAATTATTGCAACAAAAATGAGGTCAAATCACAGTGCTCACTTTAAAGCTTTACTGTGGCTTCATCTGAATTCATCATGCCAAAGCAAGTTGTCTTTTTTTTTTCTTCTAAATTTTTTTTTTCAACGTTTTTATTTATTTTTGGGACAGAGAGAGACAGAGCATGAACGGGGGAGGGGCAGAGAGAGAGGGAGACACAGAATCAGAAACAGGCTCCAGGCTCTGAGCCATCAGCCCAGAGCCTGACGCGGGGCTCGAACTCACGGAGCGCGAGATCGTGACCTGGCTGAAGTCGGACGCTTAACCGACTGCGCCACCCAGGCGCCCCAAGTTGTCTTTTATAAAGGGATACTGTTTGAATCACGTTATCTACCATAGAGTTAGACAATCGCCTATGTCCCTTGAGGCTCGTACCACCCTTAGACCTGGGCAGGAGGGGCCCCAGCCCTGGACTTGTGCTTCCAAAGGCCCACTGATCATATATGCAGTCAAAACTGTGTGCCTCAGTCACTCAACTTATAGTCATTTAGAATACATAGCTTTAAGGGTGCCTGCGTGGCTCAGTCTGTTAAATGTCTGACTCTTGATTTCAGCTCAGGTCATGATCCCAGGGTCATGCTCAGAGCCTCCTAGGGTCAGGCTCTGAGCTGAGCATGGAGTCTGCTTAAGATTCTCTCTCTCTCTCTCTCTCTCTCTCTCTCTCTCTCTCTCTCTCCCTCTGCTCCTCCCCACTGTTTGTGAGCACTCTCTCTCTCTCTCTAAAATAAAATAAAATAAACAAAAGACATAGCTTTACACATTGTGGGGGCAGTTCTGATGCCACATTTAAAAAAAAAGTTTATTATTTTGATAGAGAGAGAGAGAGAGAGAGAGCACAAGTAGGGGGAAGACAGAGAGAAATGGATTGAGAAAGTATCCCAAACAGGCTTCTCATTGGCATGTGGGGCTCGAACCCACCAACCGTGAGACCATGATCTGAGCCAAAATCAAGAGTCGGACGCTTACCCTGCTGAGCCACCCAAGTGCCCCTAAAAGTTAAATTCTTAACATCAGTGTATGAGATTAGAGGTGTATTTAAAATTTTTATAATGTTTATTCATTTTTAAAAGACAGAGAGAGACAGAGCACAAGCAGGAGTGGGGCAGAGAGAGAGGGGGGACACAGAATCCGAAGCAGGCTCCAGGCTCTGAGCTGTCAGCACAGAGCCCGATGCGGGGCTTGAACTCATGAACCGCGAGATCATGACCTGAGCCGAAGTTGGACGCTCAACCGACTGAGCCACCCAGGCGCCCCCAGGCGTATTTTAAAGGATACACCTCAGGGACTACCACATGGGAGAGACTCAGAGTGCAAAGGATAGAGGGCCAGTGCCTGCAGAACTCCCACACCCTCTCCAGGCACATCTCCCAGCATCTCCACGTGTTCACCAACCCAGAAGCTCCTTGAACCCTGTTGCTTAGGGATTTTTATGGAGGTTTCATTACATAGGCATAATTGAGTAAATCGAGTAAATCACTGACTGCTGGCTCCCTTCCATTCCCTGGAAGCCTGGGGATGGAGCTGGACGTTTCAGTCCTCTAACTAACTGGCTTCTGATGACCAGCTCCCACCCTGAAGCTCTCTAGCCCCTCCCCCACCCTCTCTCATAAGCCATCTCATCAGGGCACAAAGACAGTCACGTCCAAAAGTTTCAGGAGCTTGGTGCCAAGAACTGGGGACAAAGACCACATATTTATTCTTTATTATACCACACGCATATTCATCAGTTTCACGGTTGTGAAGGTATATTTGTCAAGGCAGAAATGAAATACACTTTAGTTAACTAATTTATTAGCTGGATTTTTAACTTTAAACTATTTAGACATTTGGTCATGCGGGCTATCGTTTGAAACCCTGTGCTAAGCCCCACAAACATTAGGAACAAGCCTGCTCAGCGAGCTGACCAGGCCATGGGGAGAGAGACTTTGTGTCTGTGAATCTTTCCCATGCCATCCAAGGATGGGGTCTGAACCTTTAAAATAGAACCCTTGGGAGAAAACAGCAGTAGTGGCCAAGTGGCTTCAGAGTCAGACAATCTGATTTCTGTCCTAGCTCTGTCACTTGCATGCTGTATGACCTTGGGCAAATTATTTCACCTCTCTGAATTGAAAGTACTTCACCTGTAAAAGCCACCTCACTGGGTTATTGCAAGAATTAAATAAGAATGACTATGAAGTGCTTAATACAGTTCCAAGCACTTAGAATACATTCGATAAATGGCTTCTGTAATATTGTTGTGTTAGTACTACCATTCACTCTCATCTAACCAGACCACACAGCTTTGAGGGCTTTTAGAATGCTGGGCACGGTAGCAAATGATCCCCACAGCTCTAACTAAATACAGTCCTGGAAACCTCCCGCCAAAGACCCATCCAGAAAGGCAGACCCCTCGAGTCAGTCCCCTACTCTCAGATGCTAGGGACCCTCCTATCCGTTTTGGAGTGTGCTTAAGTGCCAGGTGGTTGGGAGCAGGAAAATGGAGAATTCTATGTGAATCTGGAGACCTTTCCAGGAAAGTGAGGTTAGAGTCTGGGGGATGGAGAGGACAGGGTTCTGAGGGACTGAAAATGTTCTGAGTTAGTCTTATGTCTGACCTCACTCAGCACGCTCAATTGTGCCCACCCAGATGGTCGGGAAACCCCGGGGAGAGTCAGGTTTCCGAACTCTTTTCAATTTTTTTTTTTTTTTTTTTTTTTTGCCAAGAGTCCATCTCAGATGCCAGAAGCAGTTTACACTACTACCACTCTGGCCTCAAACTCGAGAATAGTGTAAAAAGCACAGCGATATCACCCTCTGCTCTGGTCTGGATATTTGTCTCCCCTCTGAAATTCATATGTTGAAATCCTAAAGCCCACAGTGATGGCACTCTGAGGCGGGGTCTTTTGAGGTACTTAGATCACAAAGGTAGAGCTCTCAGGAATGGGATTAGTACCTTATAAGAGAGACCCCGCCCCTTGGCTCCCTAGGCCCTCCACCATGAGGATGCAGCGAGAATCCTGTCTCCACCCTGATCTCAGACTTCTAGTGTCCAGACCATGAGCAATAAATTTCTGCTGTTCATAAGCCACCCAGTCTGTAGTATTGTACGACTGGAGCCCAGACAGACTAAGATACTATTCATGTTTAGGGGATGCGGAGATGGACCCTACATGATGATGATGGTGATGATGATGATGATGATGGTGATGATGATGGTGATGATGATGATGATGATGGTGATGATGATGGTGGTGATGATGATGATGGTGATAATAGCAATAGTAATAGAGCTTGAAATTTGAAAAGCATTTGGAGAAAATTCAAACCATTATTACAATTATCAATAATGTTACAATAAATGAAGACAGAGCTTAACGTTGGGGATAGAAAAGGACCCGGAACATTTTCCTCAACAAAGCTTCTTGACGGGGCTCTTTCTTCTACCTTCAGTAAATGAATGTTATTTATGTGTTCTGTTTCTGCGTAGTAAGAAATTACAGGCAACCGGCTTGTTTGCATTTTACCTGCTTTAAGTGGTTCCGACTCCCATCTTCCTGGACGAGTGAACTTTTCTTTCACTGATCTCTGAGTCCATATCCAGGTTCATTTCTGACATATTTAACAGAGGGGGAATAATCTCCACCACAAAAGTAATCAGCCTTCAGAGGAAAAAAATTTAATTTCACATTTCATTCAGCTATACAATCTGACACCAGGCAGTTTGGTCAGTTTGCAAGAGCAAAGCTTGCTTTCTAAAAAAAATAAATCAATAAAGTGCATTTAAGACTGGAATGGACTTGGTCTTCAGCCTGCCCAACTCTCTCTTTACAAAGAGGGAGACGGAGGCCCAGGGGAGTGATGTGAACTACCCAGCAGAGCAGAGCCGGTCTGATGCCATGGCCTCCAACCCAGCGTGTCCCTTCAGAGGGACGAAGGGCACTCACAGACCAGAGGTCCTGGCTTGGAGGCCCCACCATAGAAACTTAAGGTGTCCTTTAGTGATGACAACATCTACCTTTCTAGGTAAACATCTATCAAAAATGCAGTATAGAGAAGATTCTGGGAGAAAAAAAAATGATATTATTTCCTATGACGGAAGATCGTTTTATTATACAGAAATGTTCAAAGCACAAGAAAGCTCCGGAAATATAATGAGCATATGAAACGTTCTCTGCATTTGAAAAATCTCCCCTTTTAAGACTGGAAATGGAAAGAAACAGAGATGGGAGGAACCAATGCTGATTTTTACAAGGTTTCTTTTTTTTTTTTAATTTTTTTTTCAACGTTTATTTATTTTTGGGACAGAGAGAGACAGAGCATGAACGGGGGAGGGGCAGAGAGAGAGGGAGACACAGAATCAGAAACAGGCTCCAGGCTCTGAGCCATCAGCCCAGAGCCCGACGCGGGGCTCGAACTCCCGGACCGCGAGATCGTGACCTGGCTGAAGTCGGACGCTTAACTGACTGTGCCACCCAGGCGCCCCTACGAGGTTTCTTAAAACGGTGTGAGGGGAGGCCTGGATGGGGGCTGGCAGGGCTGAACTGTGTCGCTCACTAACTTACTGTGTAGGATGTGGGCGAGTCATATCACCTCCCGAGACTTCAGTTTCTTTTCTTGTAAAGTAATGGTTTTAAACTAAATGCTTTCTAAGGACTCCTACGATCATGGAAAGTTCCATGCAAAGTTATTCCAACCACCTGCAAATCCTCACCAGCTTCTTCCAACCTTATGATTGCCTTCTTGATAATGATCACTTGAGAGAGTGCCGTGAGTGTTTTTCCATTTTAATTAAAATCCCAGCCTGCCTGAAAATTATTTCTATCAAGCCAAGGACCCAGAAGCCCATGCAAGTTAACATGGATTGGCATTGTCAACATTCTCCATCACATCGTATTTTATTTTTCATCTTGGAGGTAGATAGATTTTTCAATTTGTTATTTCTAAGTTGTCTTTAACGCTTGCCATGTCTCTGGGTGTGCATAATGGGTAGCCTGCTCATTTTTCCAGCCCATTTTAGTTAAAAACCGGTAGGCCAAAGAATAATTCTTCCAGCTCTCTGCCGGATGCCACCAACCAAGCCACCATATGGTCTTCTGCCCTGAATGTGGCCTTTTAGCCAGAGACATTCTGTTTGGAATTAACAGATTCTCAATGTCAAATCTCAGTGTACTGACACTTGGGTTTTTCTGACTGCTTTCCTATTTTAATTAGAAACTATAATGTATATCTCCAATCTACATCTCAGGAAACCTGCCCAATTGCAAGATAGCGGGCTTACCTCAGGAAGGTAGTGCTGATGTGGGTGACGATGACATAACATTTACCATGGGCTTATGACATACCGGGCACTATACTAAGTATCACTGTGGCATATAAAGAAATATATTTGGGCTTTATCCTCAGTTCCTGGCATATAGCTCCTAAGACTCTAGAATGTGCCAAGGGATATTAGTGTCTTTTGTCATTTGTAATGAGCCCCTTTCATTGCACCTAAGCTTATGCTAAGGAGGTGACTTAGAGTGACCTAGGTAGCCTCCAGATGAGGCTGATTGCCAGAAAGACCCAGTGATTGGAGAGTGGGCACTTTCAGGCCCTCCCACTGACCCCTGGGAAATAGGGGGGTGGTTGGAGAGTGAGCTCCATAAAAAGTAATGAACAAGAAGATTTGGAGAGCTTCTAGGTTGGTGAGCACATCAAGGTGCTAGAAGGGTAGTGCATCCAGAGAAGGCAAGGGAGCTCCATGTCCCTTCCCCATGCCTGGCCCTTTGTGTCTCTTCCATTTGGCTGTTCATGAGTTGTGTCCTTTATAATAAACCAGTAAATTTAAGTAATTTGTTTGGTAGCAAGTGATCTGACTTGAGGTTGGGGTTGTGGGGTCCCCTGATTTATAGCTGTCTGGTCAGAAGTATAGGTGGCCTGGGACTTACGACTGGTATCTGAGGTGGAGGCAGTCCTCTGGGACTGAACTCCTAAATCTGTGGTTACTGATTAGTGGTTAGTGTCAGAATTGAATCAAATGGTTGCCCACCCACTTGGTGTCCCGGATAATTGGTGGTCAGTTTGGAAAACATGTATTATCCCATAGCAAATCCTCACAACAAACTTATGGGTTAAGTACCAATATCACGCTCATTGTACAAAAGCGTACCATGATTATGCTCCTTGTACAGATGTGGACCATGATTATGCTCCTTGTACAGATGTGGACCACGATGCTTGAAGAGGTTAAGCAACTTTCTCAAGGTCACACCATAAGTGGTGTAGGCAGGATTCCAACCCCAGCCATCCGATCTCAGATTTATCTGATGCCTTAGAGAATGGCAAGAGAATAGAATGATCCCCGTGCCTGTGAGTGACTTGGCACGACAACAGCCTGAGAACAAAGACTGAGTTGTTGTCAGTTGGCCAGCACTTGCTTATGCAACCAGCATTTAGGAAAAATCTACCATGTGCTTAACTGTGTGAGGCACCCAGAGCCTAGGTGACTAAGACAGAATCCCTACACCCTTGGAACTTGCAGGCGAAGAGCAAGAGCAACAAAATGTGCATAGATTGTCACAAATGAGCAACAGAACGTGGGACATGCCATGGAAGGTACAAAGTACAGGGGATTCAGGGCAGGCCACGCATTTCAAGCTGCAGTGATCAACAAAAAATTGTAGGCTCTGTAGATAACTTTTTTCTCTCCAGTTCATCTGAAAAACTGACACCATCCCACCTCAATGTATTATTTCTTTATTTTTGTCTGTATGTGTTTCAATGAAAATGCATGTAAAAAGTCAAATGCCTATTGCTTATTGGGAGTGGACCAACTGGCTTATGCATTCTCCATTAGGGTGGAACCTGGCAAGTTCTACCCCCAGAGAAGGTCTCTGGGGCGCATAGCAACCATGGTACCTAGCCCAGATGACTTGAAGTGACAGCATCTCCTTCTCCTGGTGATAAAGAAGGCTCTCCATCATTAGCACTGCTCATCAAGACTCATCTTCACTGTCAGACTCCTGAGCACAGGCACCACGTCAGTTTAATGCAGAGCTGTGAGGCTCTTTCTGGGGCAGTCCTGGTTTAGAATGCGATTCTGTTGTCCTACAGGTGCTCTCCTATTTGTCTGACCTAGCCCCAATTTTAATTTTATTAAAAGGGTCACTGGAAACTTAATGAAAGATACTGTAAAGTAGAAGTCAGGAATCCTGGGTTCTGGACCCAGCTCCGGTACTAACCTGGATAATCTTGGGCACAAAATTCCATATCCTGGGCGAAAAACTTCATATCCTAAAGCCACAGCTTTCTCATCTGTAAAATTTGGCAACTGGTCTAAATTTTCCAAAGGGAGTACCACTGACTTTTTAGTTGGGACCATTCTTCTTAGGTTGAATTGCTCATGTATGGCAGGATGTTTAATGTTCCTGAGCTCTAACGGTCAGTTACAGAGCCCCCTACCCTCAGTCATTATGAAAATTAAATATTTCCAAATGCCCCATGGTTGGGGGGAGGGATATGGGGCAGTGAGGAGGGATGGGGATACCACTCCTGGTTTAGGGTCATTGAGCTAAGTAATCTCTAAAAGGGCCTTTCTAGTTGATTCTAGTTGACAAACTTTGGGGTAAAGGGTTGTCTCCAGGCTACTTCCTGGAAGTATTTGAGGTGTGCTGTCTCCACAAGAGCCTTGCAAGAGCCTTATCAATACAGACCTATTGGTTGTCAGGTGTGCTGGAATATTCTAGGTTTTCATGTTGGTGTTTTGTCCCATCTGAATCCTATAGGCATATAGAGCATTGAATTAAAGCCATGTAAGCCCCAGTAAAAGGTTATTGTTGACAGCCAGCTTTTTATTCTGACCAGACAGAACATCCATTCATGAGATCATGAACTTGCTATTTCTTCACCTCCTTTAGCAGGTCTGCTATTTCCAGTATGTACCTCTTCTTAGCTGTCAAGGAAAGCTCAGACACTAAAACTTCTTGCTTTATTACTACAAATTAAGAACCCAGAAATGGCCCAAATGTCTTTCATGTGGGCCAGGAGGCCAGTGTTTCCGGTATTCAGACTGGTCACCATGGCTTTAGGCTTGCCAGCTAGCTGCCTCCTGGTAGGAGCCCTCCCAGCCACCAGCAGCTGGAAGAATTTGGGCTGCAAATGGCATCACTTTGCTGTTAATTGAAGTGAAGTAGCATACTGTGTTTAAGGGACTTGAACGCCTGTGTGTGTTTATGAAGCATGAATAAGTTATGACTTTCTGTCTAAGAATCTCCTTTGAAAGCAGCTGCTCTGTGCTCCCGGCCTGGCCCTCGGCTTTGTGGCTGCTCCCGGCTGTGGCTTTGCTTAGTCAACACCTGTGATGTGGGGCTAATTGTTTTGTCTTTTGAAATCTCTTCTTCTAGCACAGTCTTCAGAAAGCATCCTGTAAAATGTGATGCTTGTCACATTGTGGCCCTCCCTCCTGAGCCATCAGTGTAGGATCCGGTGGCTGGAACTAACCTGCATGGATGGGGACCTAATTCAGCATGCAGGGAGCGGGGAGTTCAAATTGGCTTCACTGGGGCACCTGGGTGGCTCAGTCAGGTTAAGCATCCGACTTTGGCTCTGGTCACGATCTCACAGTTTGTGAGTTTGAGCCCTGCATCGGGCTCTCCGCTGTCAGCACGGAGCCTAATTCAGATCCTCTATCCCCCCTCTCTCTCTGCCCCTTCCCAGCTCATGCTCTCTCTCTCTCTCTCTCTGTCTCTCTCTCTCTCTCTCTCTCTCTCTGTCTCTCAAAAATAAGTAAGCTTAAAAAAAAAATCTCAAATTGGCTTCACTCTGTCTTGGGTCACCTCTGCTCCGACCTGCAGTTGCAGGGGGCTTCTGTCCAGCAGTGGTAGAGGAAATGAGCCAACTCAGAGGTGAATGCCAGGAAGCCAGCCTGGGGGAGGAGCTGGGACCGCAAATGTCCTCCAGGCTGAGGAGCATAGGCCAGGCACCATGCACTGACTGAGCTGAGGCCAGAGCTCCCCCTCATCAAGGCAAGTAGAAAAGTAGTACTCGTTATGGACTCCTCTTGATGGTGTTACTGCTTAGTTGAAATATTAAATACCCTGCTCTGTGGAGAATCAATCTTAAAACGTGCCTCCCCCGAGAATGTCCACTGTGCAGAAAATGGAAGCAGTTTTCATTTCTCATTATTTGCAACGTCATTACATTCTGTTCTTTATTTCTTCAGAAAGTCTCCAGTCTCACTTTTCTTTCCCCAGTTCTGGCCACCACCTCGATCGAGACCCTCATTGATGCACACTTCGATTACTTTTGTAAGCTCTGGGATAGAAACATAGTGAAGAGGGTAGGAAATATTCTTCCAGGAGATCAAAAACCATGGGGCGCCTGGGTGGCGCAGTCGGTTAAGCGTCCGACTTCAGCCAGGTCACGATCTCGCGGTCCGGTCCGTGAGTTCAAGCCCCGCGTCAGGCTCTGGGCTGATGGCTCGGAGCCTGGAGCCTGTTTCCGATTCTGTGTCTCCCTCTCTCTCTGCCCCTCCCCCGTTCATGCTCTGTCTCTCTCTGTCCCAAAAATAAATAAACGTTGAAAAAAAAAATTAAAAAAAAAAAAAACCTTACAAGCTCACAAGGTGCATTTAATTTGCCGATCATTACTGTAGACCAAGTGGAACGTTCTGGTCGTCTAGGATTAGTTGAACATTCTCCAGGGAAAAGACAGAAGAGGGATCCCCATCCCTAACCCCCGTTCCCCACCCGCAATAGGTGCTTCTAGCTAGAGAGCATCTGTCAGCATCTTGGCTCAGGGCATTGGAGAGGAAGCAGCAGATGAAATCAGAGGAAAAGAGCCTCATCTTGCATAATCTGAGGCAGGCACTGTACCCAGGCAGGCTTCCTGGGCTGCCTTTGCAAATGCCCTAGGGAGATAGGTCATAGCCCTCTATGTGTGAAACATTCTCATTCAATATTTAGAAATCGACTCACTTTATGCTGATCCAAAGGATGTAGATGAAAACTTTGCCAAAATGCAACATGGGACTTGGCTGTATGTTGAAATTTCACATTTTGCCACCAACACTTAAGTCAGACTCAGTCAGCGTTCCATATAAAGTCACTTGGAATTAAAACACGGGATCTGGATGCCTGGGTGACTCTTGACTTGACTCAGGTCATGATCTCACAGTTGGTGGGATAGAGTCCTGTGTTGGGCTCCTCACTGGGCACGGAGCCTGCTTAAGATTCTCCCCCTCCCTCCCCCTCTATCCTTCTCTTGCTCACACATGTGCTCTCTCTCTCTCTCTCTCTCGAAAATAATTCTCGGGTCACCTGGGTGGCTCAGTCAGTTAAGCAGCTGACTTCGGCTCAGGTCGTGATTTCATGGTTCATGAGTTTGAGCTCCGCATCTGTCCTGCTCTGTGTTGACAGTTCAGAGCCTGGATCCTGCTTTGGATTCTGTGTCTCCCTCTCTCTCTCTGCCCCTCCTCTGCTCACACTCTGTCTCTCTTTCTCTCAAAAATAAATAAACATTAAAAAAATTTAAAAAATATCCTCTAATTCCAGATTTTCTTTTCTCCATCTTTTACTTTAGAACAGGGGTCAGCAAACTACAACCCATAGACCCACCACCTGCTTTGGTAAATAAAGTTTTATTGGAGCACAACCAAACCCACTCATTCACATTTCCTCTGTGGCGACTTTGGCTCCAATGGCAGAGTTGAGTCATTGGTACAGAGACCTTATGGCTCACAACCTAAAAATATTTACTATGAGCCTCTTGCCATCCTTTGTCCTAGAACTACCAAGAGGCTCCCAATAAAAAACCTAAATGTTTTTAAGAAAACCTAAATGCAATACGCAGGGCCACAGGCCCAGAACACGGGCTTTGACTTCAGGCCAACTTAAATCCGGGGTCGGTCCCTTACTAGCTGTGGAATCGCATAAATGAGCAGCCTTGTCCTTCTCTGCTCAAGTTCCAGCCATAAGTAACATACATCCCAACTCAAACAGGCTGAAAAGCTTCTAAAAGATGTCATCTCATATGAAAGGAAGTCTAAAAGCAAAACAGCCTTCCGGGGTTAGTGGATTCAAAGACTCAGCACTAACTCAGAGCCCCAGGGTGCTGTTGTCAGTGATATCTGCATCCTGAAGCTAACAGCGGTTCCAGGCAACAACCTAGACTCAGACTTCCGGAAGAAAAGAACCCCTCTTTCCCTTTGGTTCTCTCTTGGGAACAAGAACGAATCCCCCAAAGTCCAACAGCTGGTCTTCCCTCATCTGTCACTGGCAGCTGCCAGGTCACACGGCAGTGGTTATGGGTTGCTGAACTGCGACATTAGTTTAATTCACAGTCTCATTCGTTCTTTTTTAAAAATTTTTAATTTATTTTTTATGTATTTTTTTGAGAGCTAGAGAGCAAGCTGGGGGAGGGGCAGAGAGAGAGAGAGAGAGAGAGAGAGAGAGAGAGACACACAATCCGAAGCAGGCTCCAGGCTCTGAGTTGTCAGCACAGAGCCTGACGTGGGGCTCGAACTCTCAAACTGTGAGACCTGAGCCGAAGGTGGACGCTTAACCGACTGAGCCACCCAGGCGCCTCATGTTCTTACGTAAAAGCTTGGGGACCAGTCTGGAAACAGTGGATCAGGATAGAACAGGATATAATAGGAAGATCTGAATGTCTCGGAAACATCCAAACCCAGCAGAAGGCGCCTTTCCTTTGCCTTCCGATGAGGTTATTTCTGCCTTGCCTGAGGATGCCTGAAGATGATGGCTGAGGTGGGTAACTTGCAAGTAGGCTCATTCTCCTCATGATTTAGCTCAACCACCCCAATTTTTTTCTAGGGTTTTGACTAGATTCCAGCTTCCAGTACCAGCATAGCTTGAGATGTCACTCTAAAGACAAATCCAGGAGGAGCACACACCAAAAGATATGCAAGATATTGCCAACGCTTACTTTCCTTCTTTTTTAAAAAAACATATTTATTTTTTGATAGAGAAAGAGAGCACTGTGGGAGCAAGGGGGGAGGCAGAGAGAGAGGAAGAGAGAGAATTCCAAGCAGGCTCCGCGCAGTTCGGAGCCCAACGTGACTCAGGGCTTGATCGCACGGAACCGTGAGATCGTGACCTGAACCGAAATCAAGAATTGGATGCTCAACCGACTGAGCCACCCAGATGCCTCTGCCAATGCTTACTTTCAAAAACTCGCAGAATACGGGTTTAGACCAAGGAAAGAGAAACTTAATTTTAGATCAGGCTGAATTTATTGCTATTTGGGTGTACCAGAAACCCTGAATTCAATACTCCAGGTTGAGCATCTGGAAGTGATTTCAGTTGTGCTTTCAATTAATTGACAGATACCTGGGCTCAGGGGTGGCCTAACTGCAAGGTGTTGAGACGCCAGAAATTTGCTGGCATAACTGTAGGTTAGTGCTTCTCGAGCTTTAATGTGCTTACGAATAGCATGGAGGTCTTGTGAAAATTCTAATTCTGTAAGATCTGGGAGAGAGTCCAAGATTCTGAATTTCTAACAAGATCCTAGGTAGGTGATGCCAGTATTCCTGGTCCTTACATACTTTGAGTAGTAATGATACAGAGAAATGATCCAATGCCTTGGGGGATACAGGAATGTTGGGGTGGATTTATTATGGGCATCCCACTCATCCATCGTCTATGTGCCTTAAAAGAACCTACAATACATTCCCTTAACCAAGCTCTTGAGAATTATGTTGGTGAAGTATTGCCATAATCTTCAAACGTAACCATAGGGTCTATTCTATACAGGCTGAGGATGCTGGGGGGAGAACCTAAGATGGACACGAGTTTCTTGGTTTTTATGACAATGTTGGAATTCCAGGGTAGATCAAATCTAGGAACGGTATTTAATTCCTAGAGGTAAAGTGGAGGAGTTGCTGAATAGGATATGGGACTAAAGTAACAGAATAGTCTTACTCATGGGGATCTTTGGCAATGGTCATTGATTATAAGCAGCTTAGAACTTGAGTAGATGGTCAGTCTACTTAGTTCCTTATCGATCAATATAACAAACAAAATCTAAGTCTGATGCACAGAGACCCGAGCACCTGTAGTAATAGTTATAACTATTTATGGCAATAGTCTTAGCTCCTGTCTTAAGTCAAGTTCTCGGAAGCAGACCCTGAAATGAGGATTTCTATACAAGTTATTCACTAAGGAAATGCTCCCAGGAGAAACTGGTAAGAAAAGAGGAAGGAAGCATGACAGGCAAGGGAAATAAGCCAAGCAAGGTGCCTGATCCCACAGGGAAGTCTGGAGTTTAAATTATCTCAGAGCTTTTTCTTTGCTTCAGGCAAGGAAGCTGGGCTTCACACCCTTGCTCCAATCAGTCATTGACTGGGAGTCCCA
Organism: Herpailurus yagouaroundi; assembly: GCF_014898765.1. Lineage (NCBI taxonomy): Eukaryota > Metazoa > Chordata > Mammalia > Carnivora > Felidae > Herpailurus > Herpailurus yagouaroundi. The sequence goes on from NW_024412397.1 coordinate 24,722,450, forward strand.
TGAGGGAGGGGATCATGAGCTCCCAGGCACCCCAGCTTTCAGTGCATGTGGCTACAGTGGCTCCAACAGCTAAAGGGCAGATGTCTGAAGAACGTTGTAGGTAATGGGATGTTAGAAGCAGAAGAACCCAGAAACCAGGGGAGGGTGCACGGAAATTGTAAAAGGGATCCAGGGGGATATGGGTGGACACAGAATTTCTGCTGTAATACTGCACCCCACACTTAGTTAATTCACAGTCTTAGAATGCTCTGAATGAAGGGACATTGCAAGGAAAAGATCCCACAGACCAACCAAAGTACATACTTCAAGTGTTCCTTTCATTCTTGTCCAAAGGAAACTGGGGCCACTTACCAGGGCAAATGGACTTTGAGGAATGGCAATTACCCAGCTTCTTGGGGATTATCAGACACAGGTTCTGAGCTGACACTATTTCTATGGTCCCAAAATACTACAATGGGTCATCAGTCACAGAGGGCACTTGTGATGATCTGGCACTGAGAACTTTGCACCGAGTCCATCTCCTGGTAGCTCTAGTGAGACCCCCAACACTGGTCAAGGTTATTTCCCCATTCCTGAGGGTAGAGTCTGAATAAATAGACTCTCTAGTGGGCAGAAGTTCCACGTGGACTCCCCTGTCTGAAGAAGAAGAGTGATTATGGCAGAAAGAAATGAAAGGAAGCCCTGGAGCTCTGTCTTCCTTCCCAAACTATAAACCAAGACCAATACTGCTCCCTGAAAGAACTGAAGATCTATTGAAAGACTTGGAGGTAGTAACCACATAGTTGGTTAATATAAAAGACAGCTAAGTCTTAGAAAAACGATGCTCGCTTATGCAAGTGATGCAGCAATTGTGGCTGGTGTTCCAAAAGCTGTTTCTATCAAAACAGATTAACACAGTCTCCATGACCTGGTATGTAGTATTGACCTGATGCTTTGTAAAAATATATTGAAAGAAAGAAAGAAAGAAAGAAAGAAAGAAAGAAAGAAAGAAGAAAGAAAGGGGAAAGGAGAGAGACAGAGGGAGGGAAGGAAGGAGGGATGGGGAAGGAAGGAAGGAAGGAAGGAAGGGGGAAAATGCCAGGACGAAATTGTTTATCTTGTTAGGGACTGCAGTACACTTTCACAATTTTATAGAATGTCCCACATTCTGGATTTGTTTAAATGTTTTCTTGTGGCTGTGTTGCTCAGACCCATTTATATGCCACAGCTCTGAGAGGGCCCACACTGAGAGAAGTCTCATCAGCCAGTCCAGGCTGCTGTACCACAGCTCTGCCATTTGGTCCTTTGGCCAAGGAGATCTAATGACTGTGGCAGATCGGCATGCTATAAGGAGCCTATGACAAGCCCAAGGGGACACGTTTAGCCACAGTCCCGAAGGGTTTTGAAATAAAATCATGCCCTGTTTAGAAAGTAATTATTTTCCTTTTGAGATACAGTTCCTGGATTGCTGCTATACGTTGGTAAATGTTGAGTACCCGGTTGCCATGTGACATAGAATGTGAGTTGCTGCTCATTGATTGGGTGTTTTCTGATACATCAAGTATTAAAGAAAGTCGCATGTGCCCAGAGCACTCCATCAACAAGAAAGAACAATATATGGTAGTCAGTCTCTAAGGTGACCTCCAACGATTCCAGCTCGGGTATTCGTGCCTTGTGTAGTCCTCTCCCACACTGCATCAAGTTTGGTCTGTGGGGCCATTGGAATACAGCAGAAGTGACAAAGCTATGTTATAAAAGACATTGCGATGTGCGCCTTGTTTTCTCTCTTGGATCCATTGCTCTGGAATAAGCTGCCTGCCATGTAATGAAGACACCCAAGCATCCTATGGGGAGGCCCGCCTGGCAACCAACTGAGGGCTCCTGCCAACATCAAGAGAAGACCTGAGACCTCTTGCCCTCAGCCATGTGAGGAGCCCTCAGGGAAGTGGGTCCTCCAGGCCCAGCTCAGCCTTCAATGGCTGCAGGCCTGTGGACACCTGGAGTACAGCTTTGTGAGAAACCCTGAGCCAGAACCACCCACCTGAGCCGCCCCCACGTTCCTGACCCTCGAAGACTACGTGAGATGAGAAACGTTTGTTGTCTTAAGCTGCCGTGTTTCGGTGTAGTTTGCTAGGCAGCAATAACGGATACACACTGTCGTGTATTAGAACAGGCCTTAAATCACACATAATTATCGTGAGGAAGCTCACATTCCCATGGGCCTACACGTCACTACTGCCTCCCTCAACGGATGGGGAGTTTCCTAGAGAGTTTGAGTTTTCAGAACTGTCTGCATGTTACGTAGGTACCAGTGGAGTGACATAATGGGCCGTGAGGTCAACGCAGAAGACAATTCCTCCTGACGGGCAGAACTTAAAGCTGCACATCTCACTGTCTTCTTTGCCTTGCAAACCTGCCTTGTAGCTAGAAGACATGTCAACCAGTCTCTGCCATGTGGACACAGCAGAGTGGATATTACTTAGCAACGAATGCCAGAGAAACAGAATTCCATTCTCGTGTAGGTAGTAGCAACAGGGGTGGCTGTGTCCAGTTTCCAGTGGTCACAACAATGTCCAGTGCCCAGTACCGATGGTACCAGTGACACCAGTGTAAGTGGTATCTTTATGGAACAAGCTCCGTGGAACTATTTTGGACATGGTCACTGGACTTGCTCCTAGAGCACTCTGGGATATCCTATAAGCTACTCAATCTTTTAATAAATTCCTTTTCAGGAAAAATTGGCCAAAACTGGTCTCTATTGTTTTCATTTAAGAACCCTATGTGATAGATTGGCTATAATTTATTCCTTCCTATCACTACAAGTTTTGCCACAGGGCCTTTGCACATATTTTCTTCCACCTGCCTAGAACATGCTTTCTTCTTGCTTCAGTCAGTTATTTACTATTCATTCCTAGAATCTCAGCTAAATTGTGCTTCTTTTCTTTTTTTTTTTTTAATTTTGTTTACTTTCGAGAGAGAGCGAGCATGCGTGAGCAGGGGCAGGGCAGAGAGAGAGAGAGAGAGAGGGAGAGAGAGAAAATCCAGAGCAGTCTCTGCACTGGCAGTGCAGAGCCTGACGCGGGGCTCGATCTCACAAACCATGAGATCACGACCTGAGCTGAAACCAAGAGTCAGATGCTTAACCAACTGAGCCACTTAGGTGCCCCTAAATTGTGCTTCTTAAGGAAGGCTCCTCTAGCCTATCATCAAATATTCTCAAAGTGCCATTTACCTCTTCTTCTCATTATTTATCACCTTTACACACACTAATGTACATATCCCCTTTAGCATATAAACTCCCTGAGAAAAAGGACCATATCTGTTTGGGTCACTATTATATTTCCGGGGACTAGTCCTGTGCCTGGAGCATAATAAGCTCATAACAAGCGTGTATTGAATGAACAAATGAAAGAAAGAAATTGAAATGGTTTCCCCAACCTTTCGATGGATTACCACAAGAAATGATGGAGCATATACATAAAGCAGACATCAGAATTCCTGGCACAGAGAGGTAGATCGGTAGATGTCCACGGAATTCTTCCTGGCTTTTCTGCCCCCATTCCTTGCACTCAGCTCCAATCCCTTCTTGGTCTTCAGCTCTATTATCTAAACAGGTGAAGGATATTTTATGAATCCTCGAAACACAGTTGATCACACATACGGGAGCAACTAAATGGTGAAAACGTTGGTTACTCTGAATCCTCTGAAATCAACACTAAATTACTCAACAGACAAAGACTCTTTCAATTCTGTTCTACCTGCAGAAAGGATCCAAACTGCTCTCAGAGTTCTGGCTTGTTACAGCTATTACTGTTCTTGATGCCCCCACGTAAATTACATGCCTGTAGCGCTTTCTAAGCTTAAGAAGTGCCTTTTTGTTCTTAGGTTCATTCACACAGTGTAGGCTTGTGTGCAGACTTCTCCGTCCCCCTCACTGATAAATTTATTCAGGGTCGCTTCTTGTTCTTAGCTTGAAGTACCAATTAGAAGCTGCTTTGGGAGGGCTGATATAAGCATATGTGACTAAATATATACAGTTACATGAAGATTTACAAGGGAGACTGATCCAGGCAAAACGCCTGAGCACACATAGGGTGAACCTGCATGTTGGCACGGTCTCATCCACCCACACGCAGCTTCACAGAGATGTTGCCATGGAATTTCTTTGACAATGAGAAAGACTCCCTGTCTGCACGCTATTGTTCTTCCAGAGATCTCCTGCACTTGCAAGTTCTGTTTAAATGTCAGGCGCCCAAACAAGGCCCTTAACTACTTTATCATTCACTTTTGCCCTAACTGAACACAAAACCACCAGCCAAGAGTACGAGCTCATCAAAGGCATCCGTGGGGGAGATACTTGCCATTCAGAGAATTCTAATGGCTAGGTCCTGTTCATTCACTCTATCCTTTGTTAATTCAAAAACGGCAAAAAGCGCTTTTTTTTATAAATCTGCAAATTTCTAGTCCTCCATTCAGTTTCATTTTGAAGACTAAGACTAGGCAGAAGATCTAAACTACGTTTGCAAGGAAGCAGCTCAGTCCAAATTGCATTTTATGTAACTCACCCTAATTAGCTGGCAAAAGTGCTCAGCAAGGAATCCAGCTGTTTCGCCAGAGTGAACCTTTTGAAGTCTCCCCTCCCCAGGCCCGCCGAAATTAGAGCAGTCACCCATTTTTCTGTCACAAAAACCAGACATGTAACATTCTGTAACTTAGTCTTCCCACCAGTGTAGGAGGAAAACATAATAAAAGGAAGTCATTTATGCAGTAGAGAACAATCTAGCAGCACTGAGAGTAAGACTCGCCCAGACTAATCCTAATTCAGTTTCTTTACCCCAGAAAATCAGTGCGCAAGATCAGGACCTTACTCCGCACCCTTACGGGTCCAGGGAGCTGGCAATAGATTGAGGGCCTGCCCCGATGATGGCATCGTAAAATCGTTGGAATCCAGCCTCTCTGAGATGCTGTACTGAAGTTTTATGAGGTGTGTAGGTTTTTTTCTTTTTATATCCACTTCATCTGCAAGATTTATTTGCTGCTGTAGATCAAACCAGGACCTTACTGAACTGAGACCTGAAAACAGCAATTTAATCAGCCTTGCTTCCAGGAGCACACTTTTCTCTTTTGAGGAAAAAAGAATTTATCTTCATTGAAACAGGAGAACGAATTGACTTTGAATTGGTAAACTTGAGTTCTGGTCACAGTTGCATCCACCGTCTAGTGGAGACTTCAGCCAAATTACTTGTCCTCTTACTTGCAAAATCGGGGTTGGATTAGGTAATCTCCAAATATTGGAAATTGGAAGGGAATTCTGTTAGGCCAAACCTGATAAACCTAATCTGTCCTAGTGAAATAGGCATGAATCAGACACATGACTTCAGAAAAACAGTAAATGACAGAGATGCCTGAATGTCCTATGCCCAGCGACAGGTCTACAAACATTTAATGAAGAGCTCTTCTGTGCTTGGCACTTTCATAAGTGGCTTTGATTCAGCTTGTTTTCCTGGTGGTCACCAGAAAAGGATGCTGAGGACCCCAGTTTTGCCCATGGCATTTATTACTGTTAAGCTCTCCAGGCCTGGTCTCTCTAGGACGTCTTAGTATGGAGTGGCTCTCAGTCCAATATATACCCTACAGACCCAACTCTCTGGGTTCAAGTGTGTTTCCTTTGGCTCTTCCTTCTCATTGGGCTCAAGTGTGCAACCACCTAACTGCCTGAGCCTAGCTGGCCTTCGGGCACATTCAGTGGGGGTGTTAAAAAATATTGAACAATTGGTAAAACCAATTGACAGTCTGCCCAGTGTAAACAGCTGAATGTCAGCCCTGAGTTTATGCTAACCTTGCATGATGCAGCACCATGTCCCAGGGCCTTTGCACATGCCATTCACCCTTCCTGGAATGAGTTGTCTCCCCTCTTTACCAAACTGTTGCCTACTGACTCACTCAGATGAGATGAATCCAATCAAGGAATGAATCCTATGCAAGGTACATTCATTTTCTATGCAGATTCATTGTCCTTGGTCTTCTTTCTCCAGCAGCAGCATTGATTAAACACTAGCAGTATGCATGGCATGGTAACATTTATATTTGTAATTCTCTATGTGGGCTGGGAATGAGAGGAGTAGCTTAGCAAAATTTCCCAGAGATTCCTTGGTTCCCTCACCTCCACCTCCCCTGCCAAAGAAAGTTATTAGTTTGGCTAGGCATGAGCTCTCATGTCAATGAATTTTGTGCATAGATGCTATTGAATTCAGGTATGCTTCATAGAATAACACTGATATGCTTTCAAAAGTGATTTGTAAGACAAATGTTTCTGACAATGATCATTTCCCATTGGTTTTCACTGGAATTTTAAAGTTAATGTTGCCACTGAGAAAACACTAGTCTCAAAAAACAAGTGGGAATACCATTCAACAATTATAAAGCCATAAACTATATGATGCCATTTATATGACATTATGGCAAAGACAAAACCTCAGGGACAGAAAATAGATCAGGGGCATTTAGGGATAGGGGATTAACTTCAAAGGGGCCGGAGGAAACTTTTTGGGGCAGTAGAAATGTTTTATATTTCCGTTATGGTAGAAGTTACATGGCTGTACGTAGCTGTTAAAATTCGAAGAAAGGTACACCTTAATTTACTAAGGTATTTGATCTATACTTCAGTAAACCTGGCTTACAAAAATAGTACAATTTTAAAGTGAAATAAAACTCCAAAACTTTCATGACTTTCTAGATAGAACAATATCTGGTGGTAATGAAATTGCCCTTTTTTAATGGGCACAGGTGTCCCCAAGCTCAAGAAGCACGACATCTTATGTGACGCTCCCTGCCAGGGCAGTGTCTGTGAAGGGGTGGGGTCTGGGAAAGAGGGGCTTGGCCCCCCAAAGCCAAGTCAAAGGCCGCACTGCTGTATGGTCAGGCCCAATGTGTAGGACAGGGATAGGGGGATAAATTCTGAGCTGAAGGGTAGGAAGCAAAGTAGTGGGCCGGGCTGGACAGAAGCACAGAAAAATCCAGATGCCAAGCTGGACATCGGGCAGAGCAAAGAGAAGTGATGGAATAAACTGAGAATCAGGATGAAACTGTGGCTCTAAAGATGTAGAAACCAGAGAATCCCGTTGCTCAAAAGAAATCCGTGCCCCACTGATTCTCTACTTCATCAGATTCACACAAACACACATTAGAATGAGGACAGGACCTTCTTTATTCACCACTGTATCTTTGTCACTTAGAATAGTCTCTGGCATATGTTAGCAACTTAATGTACATTTCTTGGTGGAATGAATCATCTGTAACATGTGGCGGGCAATAAATACAGGCGTTAAAACCAGGGGGCTGGTTAGCAAGAGTGGGTTCAAATCCCAGTCGTGTAACCTTAGGCAGTTTGTATAACTTCTCTGTGGTTCTGTTACTGATCTACGCAATGGGGCTAACACATTGTGGGCTCATACTGGGGACTGAGATGGGAACCTGTAGGTAAAACCAGTGCCCAGAAGGCAGGATGCACCAGGAAAGGTCACAAGTGATCAGTTACTGCAGCCCCAATCTAGCCCACAGATACGGATATGACCCACACAGAAATTTTTTAAAATACTTAATTAACAACATTAATAAATTGGTAACTTTTACATAAATATCTGGATCTTGGGCTTTCCTTTATTTTTTAATTAAAAAAAATTTTTTAAGTGTATTTATTTATTTTTGAGAGAGACAGAGAGAGAGTGAGCTGGGAAGGGGCAGAGAGAGAGAAAGAGAGGGAGAGAGAGAATCCCAAGCAGGCTCATGCTGTCATCTCAGAGCCAGATGCGGGGCTCAAACTCACGAACCGTGAGATCATAACCTGAGTGGAAACCAAGAGTCGGATGCTTAACCAAATGAGCCACCCAGGTGCCCTCTTTAATAACTGAGCCTGCCTTCCCCCAGGGCAACCATAAACTGGTTCTCATGTAGAGACCCTTCCCTTTAGACAGGGCAAGTAGAGACCCCTCCCTTTAGACAGGGCAAGTGTTGTCCGCCTTTTGTGTTGTCCCGCCCACTTCCTTGTGGCACCACCTACCTGGAGGTTGTGGAAATGTGTTTGCACACCAGCAATAAATGGCAGTAGTATGGTTCATGTTTTTACGATTGCACTTTAATAAAGTGCATTTTGAATGGCTTTTCTTAAATTTTCATGACCACTAGAGGGCAATACAGATACAATTTTTTTTAAATAGACGTTAATATTGTTTAAAACATTACACATATTTTTAAATATATGAATCATTTTCATAAATACTAGTATATCTTTATGTACATACATATACAGAAAGAAGGTTTTTTTTTTTTAATTTTTTTTTTCCAACGTTTATTTATTTTTGGGACAGAGAGAGACAGAGCATGAACGGGGGAGGGGCAGAGAGAGAGGGAGACACAGAATCGGAAACAGGCTCCAGGCCCCGAGCCATCAGCCCAGAGCCCGACGCGGGGCTCGAACTCACGGACCGCGAGATCGTGACCTGGCTGAAGTCGGACGCTTAACCGACTGCGCCACCCAGGCGCCCCAAGAAGGTTTTTTTTTAATGAGGACAATGGTGATATTTTTATTGTTAACATCATCTGATGCAAAGAAGAGAGGAGACACCAATAGGACCCAGCAGAGACCTGATACCTGAATAACTGAGACTCACCACCTAAGTAGTTAATATGGAGGAAAAGCACAAAGAAACAGCTCTTCCCTGTGGTTCCAGTCTCCTAGAGCAGGGAATTCCTACGTTTACTCCCCCCCGACATTATGGGAGTGTCCTGCCCCATTTCAAATCTATATGCTATATGATGTTTGGCTGGTTACTTAGCCTTTCAGTGCAGTGTCTTCTGCATCAGTAGAATGAGGATTATAGGGGCACCTGGGTGGCTCAGTCGGTTGAGGTTCCGACTTTAGCTCGGGTAGTGATCTCACGGTTCATCAGTTCAAGCCCCGCATCAGGCTCACTGCTGTCAGCACAGATCCCACTTCGGATCCTCTGACCCCCTCTCTCTCTGCATCTTCTGTACTCATTCTCTCTCTCTCTGTCTCAAAAACAAAAATAAAAAGAGGATTATATGAATTGATATACTCAGCAACAGCTGCATGGATGAGTGTGTGATCCCTGCAATCTCATAGACCCCTTTCCCTCTCCTCAGAAAGGCCTCATGCCTGGGATTTAACGCCCCTACCTCGTCACCCTCTCGAAATTCTTAATAATTTCACCTTTGAGTTTGCATTTTGTAAGTGAAGTCTCATGGGACAATGGAGCAGGTGCCAGGGACTTGGAGCCTCCCTTTACACATAGTCCTGCCTCTCATAGGGAGCCCAGGATGGGTCCTCTGCCACCTGCTCCCGGCCCCGGCCCCTAGGACAATGACAACAGTGAGATAGTGGGAATGTGTCCTGTAGGAACACAAATCATAACAGCCCAGCCTTCGCGGTCAGGGAGGCAGCCTCCATGCTGAGTTCTGAACCGCACCCAAGGGAGGCTCAACGTGACTGGTAACCAGAGAGTGAGGAGTCCTGGAAAATCAGGCCGGGGGTGGGGGCACAGCCTGGAATCAATCTCTTCTAAACCAGCCACTGCTGCCCCCAAAAGTACCATTAACTCTGGCAAGAAAAACTGGACTCAGACAGAATCACAAAAGGTTTAGTACTTCCCTCAAGATTAAGTATATCTGTAGTACATGGCTCCTTGGTGGATCCTTCTAGATGATCAAACAATCTATGCAAGAAATTATATATTTTTTCTTGTGTATTTACTTATTTTGAGAGAGAGCACAAGCAGGGGAGGGGCAGAGACAGGGGGGAGAGAGACAATTCCAAGCAGGCCCCTCGCTGTTGACAAACGGTGAGATGACACTTAGCAGACTGAGCCACCCAGGCTTCACTGTGCAAGAAATTATCTTTGATCAAACTACTAATGATCTCAAGGGAGCATAAACCATATCCATTACTGGGGAAATAGAAATTTAAGAGAAATTAAAAATCATATCAACATTAAGAAGGTAATAACATTTCAGCTTTTTTCATTATCATTTTAAAGTATTCATAATCTCCTATGACTCAATTGAGAATTCTCTATAAACTCATGTTATCATTGGTGGTATTATAATAAGGAAAGCAGTAATAAGTTTATATAGCTTAAGATTTTTTTAATTTATTTATTTTGAGAGTGAGAGAGAGTGTGTGCATGAGTGGGTGAGGGGCAAAGAGAGAGAGAGGGATAGAGAGAGAATCCCAAGCAGGCACCTCACTGTCAGCACAGAGCCCCACGCAGGGCTCAATCTCACGAAATGTGAGATCATGACCTGAGTTGAAACCAAGAGTAGGACGCTTAACTGACTGAGCCACCCAGGTGCCCACATAGCTTAAAATGTTTTACTTTGTTTTTTAAAGTTTATTTATTTATTTTGAGAAAGAGAGGAGAGAGACAATGAGCAGAGGAGGGGCAGAGAGAGAGGAAGACAGAGGATCTGAAGTGGGATCTGTGCTGACAGCAGAGAGCCCACTGTGGGGCTTGAACTCATGAACCGTGAGATCATGACCTGAGCCAAAGTCAGATGTTCAACTGACTGAACCACCCAGGTGCCCCAATGTTTTAAATAACTAACCTGAACGGGGAAGAAATCCACCTCCCTCTGTATTTACATGAAGTATTAGTTTTATACCAAATTCACCTACCAATTATTAAGGCAATTCTCTTTAATTATCCCTTTCTGTTTTGAAATGGTAAACATTTTAAGAAAACATGATTTTAATTGTATAGTTAAATCTAATATCCATGACTTTTCATTTTATTTCTCAAAGTTCTACAGAACCTTGGTAAATAAATATTAGTAAATGACAAAGTTAGGAAAATATACATTGAAAATCTTACCTAGATTTATAAAAAATAAATTCATAATGCTTCTTTCTACTCAGGTTTACCTCCACAGCCAAGTTTTTTTCAAACAACTATTTTTTTTAATGTTTATTTTTGAGAGAGAGAGAGAGAGCGAGAGTGAGTGTGCACATGTGCACACGAGCAGGGGAGGGGCAGATAGAGGGGCTTGAGCTCATGAACTGTGAGGTCATGACCTGAGCCAACTTGCACTGCAAGGTCATGACCTGAGCCGAAGTCAGAGCCACAAAGGTGACCATCAAACAACTATTTTTTTTTTTCCAACGTTTATTTATTTTTGGGACAGAGAGAGACAGAGCATGAACGGGGGAGGGGCAGAGACAGAGCGAGACACAGAATCGGAAACAGGCTCCAGGCTCTGAGCCATCAGCCCAGAGCCCGACGCGGGGCTCGAACTCACGGACCGCGAGATCGTGACCTGGCTGAAGTCCGACGCTTAACCGACTGCGCCACCCAGGCGCCCCTCAAACAACTATTTAAAAACTTTCTCTTTTGTTGTATCACGTAACCGATGTGTACTGACTGAATCTCAAATTCACCTTAACAATAGGAAGAATCACCTTATAGATGTTCCGAAGCTAGAAAGATTTAGCGACATAGCTTACAGACTTTTTTGGAAGCACTCCAAATGCCTAACAATAAGGAACTAATTAAGTAAATACATCATATGAGAAAGTATGCAGTTATTCAAATAACGTTGTAGAATAGTATTTAATGGCATGGAAAAATGTTTATGATCTATTAAATAAAAAGAACAAGTTATACCTTATTGCACAAGACTCTTTTTATACATTTAACAAAAAGAGCTGGAAAGAAGTAAGACTGGAAGAATGTATCCCCATTCTGAAAAGTGGTGGCCTTTGGTGTGGGGGTGAATTTTCGAATGACTTTTCTGGTTTTCTTTATTAGTTGCTATGATGAGTAAGGCATGACGTGTGGTACATTAAACCATTTCAAAGTGCATTGCTCAGCAATGGGTCATACCTGAACTCTTAGTCAACAATTTGCAAATAACTTATGATTTATCCTTTTAAAAAGTTAGAGCAGATTCATATTTATGCCTACAATGACTTTCCTGCTCACTTGCCTTCTTTTTTTTTTAAGGTATTTGTTTTGAGAGAGAAACAAGTTATAAGTTTATTTATTTCTTTTGAGAGAGAATGAGAGAGAGAGAAAGCACAGGAGGGGCAGAGGGAGATGGAGAGACAGAGAATCCGAAGCAGGCTCTGAGCTGTCAGCACAGAGCCCGATGTGGGGCTCAAACTCACGAACCAGGAGATCATGACCTGAGCTGAAGTCAAGTCAGGTGCTTAACCGACTGAGCCACCCAGGCACCCTTCACCTTGCTTTCCATATGTTCTCTTAAGCAGGAGAAAAAAAATGTGGGTACAGGATACAGTTGGAGGCTGGACATATCCCTGGATCCTCCCTGGGCGTGCGTCCTGCACAGGGATGTTAGAGACTGCCCTGTCCCTTCTGCTTGAATCCCCTCTTCTCCTAACTGCTCTTAGGCCTTGGCCTACGTATCACTTCCTCCAGGAAGCCTTCTTTAATCCCTATACATATATGTCAGGTGCTTCTGGGTGTCTCTACAATATCCTCTACACACAATCAACTCATTGATCGCATGTGTTTTTTATATAAGCTTCATGGGAAGGAAACTGGTATCTTCTTTATATCACTGATGCCCAGCCCCTAACATACCTGAGTCAAAGTAGATGCTCAGTAAATGTTTGTCAAGTGGATAAGTAGATCCCTCTTGTCTATCAGAGCAGAAAAGAGATAGAGGGCCATTGCAGTGAAGTTTCTGCCAGAGTCCTCTACAGATGCCAAAATGGCTGAAAGGGGCACAAGGGAGCACATCTTGGAAGACCAAGGGATCAGATCACATGCAGTCAGGAGAATAGGGCTGGGTTCAGGAATAGATACAGGATGCGCCAAAGGGTGGAGAGAAAAGATGATTCCAAGACAGCCAAACTAGGAGGTCCAATCGGATTAGGAAAAGAATATCAATATAACATGAGATTTAACCCTTCATAAAATTAAACATTATAGCCCAGCAAAGATCTTGGGGCCTAGTCTCCTAATGTTGCAAACAAATACTTCAAAAACAAGAAGACTGTTTAAAAACAAGAAGACTTTTCATTGTGTCTCTGCCCCAGCAGCATACGCAAGCAGAAAATCACACCTGGCACATGGATTCCCAGCCCACAGGGGCAGAATACTGCTCTTTACTGAACTCGAAAGGGTGCCCTGGGCCCCAGAACCAGGAAATGTAGCAGTTAACGTGGCATCGAGTCTCTTCTGACTCAGAGCAGGTCAAGGAGGGATAAAGAGCAAATTCCCTTGTCACTCCTCCCCCAGGACCGAAGTCAGCCCAAACTCACAAATGGCACAGGTGTTTGTGAATACCCGTCTCTGAATCCAACCCCACCTCCAAGGAGAACCTCAGAATGGGAGAGAACCACCCACCTCCACGCCCTGCCCACAAGGAACAGCAGAGGCTTGGGTGTTTCAATTCAGGGAAGCCAATGATTGTACGCTTTCTCACGGTCTCTAACTTGGAAAGGATTACCAGAAGTGAATCACTATTTCTAGCTTATTAATACCAACAGCTTCTTCTGATAACACTCTTCTCTAACAAGAGAGCTCTGGCAGAGGTGCTTTCATCAACAAAAGTATAAACAGGAGCCCAACTCTCTTGATATTCTTCCAAGCTCTGGAAACAGGCCAGAGTTAAGTTTAGGTCTGTAAGTGTCCCACTTGAAGAAAATCCTAAACCCAAAATACAGATGTCTGAAACAGAAAACTGTAGTTTTTGTTACCTTCTACTCACAGAGCACAGCAGGCCCATGACATTTTGGGTTACTAATGATCAGGGAGATAAGGGGTAATGTCTACATTCTGAAAGGCTACCTTGGGACACCTGGCTGGCTCAGGCAGTAGAGCACGGGACTTCTAATCTCAGGGTCATGAATTTGAGCCCCATGTTGGGTGTAGAGATTACCTTAAAAAAATAAATAAAAGGCTACCCTGGGGCGCCTGGGTGGCGCAGTCGGTTAAGCGTCCGACTTCAGCCAGGTCACGATCTCGCGGTCCGTGAGTTCGAGCCCCGCGTCGGGCTCTGGGCTGATGGCTCGGAGCCTGGAGCCTGTTTCCGATTCTGTGTCTCCCTCTCTCTCTGCCCCTCGCCCGTTCATGCACTGTCTCTCTCTGTCCCAAAAATAAATAAACGTTGAAAAAAAAATTTTTTTTAATAAATAAATAAATAAATAAATAAATAAATAAATAAAAGGCTACCCTGCCGTTCTCATCAAAAAGGTCCAGAGATAGCTTCCTAGGTTCCGATTCCAATAATGGAGGAGTAGGACAATGGGCTAACTCTCCCACAGATAACAACTATAAACCCTATTCAAAATATTTTTAAAACCAGCTATTTGAAAAGTCAGGAAAATGGCCCAAAGCAGGCAAAACTAGAAAGAACATGCCCCTCAGAAAAAAGGGGGAGGGGGTTGCCCTGGGTAAGATCGACATTCAGACAGGTGTTAACCAGCTATCTGCAGGTAAACTAACATCCAGGTAGACAGCTGCAGTCTTACTTAATGGTTTGAGGTATCAGAGGAAGGAAGGATTGGGGGAATTCTGGAGCAGCTGGAAATAGAAGGGTGAGATCCTGGAAATGAAGGAACCAGAGAGGGAGAAGTCCCCAAATCGATTTACACATTCCAGTGAAATACTTGCTCTGCCTGGGGGACGGGGAGAGCTCCCAGGAGCACAGGGGAGAGCAGCCGCTGGGAGGATGACCGAGCTGAGTAAAGCCATCAGTTGCTACCCACAAAAGGGGAGACGAAGTGTAGACATCAAATCCCGCTAAGTCAGGGGGTTTCATCAAACATTGTTGGCTTTCCATTGAAACAGCAGAGGGCCTTAGGGGTAAATAGCCTGTGTCCCAAGACTGATGAATAAACAGATGGAAACACGCACACAGTGGGATTACCAGAAGGCAAAGAAAAAAAGGAGTGTGAAATGGCACCACTCACAGAGTTTTCCTTCCAGAGTGGGGAAATAACCATTTCTTCCCTACTGTGTATTTCTCTTCCCTGTATGTCTTCTTCACCTGTACCAAGAAGGCTTCCCTTCTGACACTCCTGGTCACCAAATATATGAAGGTCTTTCCCCACACCAGGCAATTCTCTATGACACCAGGTGGGTGTCCTACAGTTTAAGTTCTGCCACCATCTACCCAGAGATGGCATCAGATTCTACAGGTTAAGGGCTCAGTCCCACAAGACTGCCCTCCCCTGACCACACACACAAACACACACACACACACACACACACACACACACACACACACTTCACACACTAGTTGCAAGTTGCAAGCTCAGGTTGTTACCTCAAAATCATAACAGTAACTATGTATTGGCTGATCACAGCTTATGGGCAAATGAATGAAATGAATGACAGCAATGTTATAAGAGACAGGAGGGGAAAAATGGGAATGTAAAAGGTACCTGCACTACCTGTGAACAGCAATTATGTTATTTGGGACTGGACGTCAATTAATTATAAAAATATATCACAAATTCTAGTGCAACCACTAAGACTATTTTTTTAAACTTTTTAATGTTTATTTTAGAGACAGAGAGACAGAGCACAAGAGGGGATGGGGCAGAGAGAGCCAGAGACAGAATCCGAAGCAGGCTGCAGGCTCTGAGCTGTCAGCACAGAGCCTGCCGTGGGGCTCAAATCCATGAACCACGAGATCATGACCTGAGCCGAAGTGGGATGCTTAACCGACTGAGCCACCCAGCGCCCCACTAAGACTATTTTTAAAAGAAGTATGATTTCTATGCTAAGAGAAAAGGAAAAAAACCAGAATCATAAAACACTCAGTTAAAACCAGAGAAAGAGAAGATTAAAAAAAACAAGAAATGAGGAACAAATGCAGCAAATAGAAAATGGTAACAAATATGACAGATATTAATCCAAATATATCAACAACCATTTTAAATGTGAATTGGCTAAATACACCAGTTAAAAGGCAGAGATTGACCAGACTTAAAAGAAAAAAAAAAAAAAAAAAGACCCAACTATACCTTGTTTACAGAAACTCACTTAAATATAAAGACACATAAAAAAAATTTTTTTAAAGGAGCTCACCTGGGTAGCTCAGTCAGATAAGTGTCCAACTTTGGCTCAGGTCGTGATCTTGCAGTTCATGAGTTCAAGCCCCACATCGGCCTCTCTGCTGTCAGCGCAGAGCCTACTTTGGATCCTCTGTTTCCCTCTCTCTGCCCCTCCCCTGCTCACGTGCTCTCTCTCTCTCTCTCAAAGGTAAATCAACCTTAAAAGAATTGAATATAAAGACACGAATAGCTTAAAAGTAAAGGGTAAAGATACACCTTGCTAACATGAATCAGAAGAGACCTAGACTAGCTATATTAATTTCAGGTGAAGAAACAAGAAAAATTTTCAGAACAAGAAAAATTGTCAGGGAAACAGAGGAGCGTTAATGATAAAGAGGTCAATTGTCCAAGAAGACATAACAGTCTACAATGTGTATGTGCCTAACAGGGCATCAAAACACACAAGGCAGGAACTGATGGACCGGCCAGGAGAAACAGACAGGGCCACAGTGGTAGTTGGGGACCTGTCCACCTCTCTGTCCGTAGCTGGTGTATACAGAAGGGACATAGTTGAGCTAAACAGCAGCACCAACAAACAGGATTTAATTGACAATGCTTCATCACATAGAATGCTTCATCACAACACTGACAGATTACATACTCTTCTCAAACTCATGTGAAACATTCACCGAGATAGACCACAAGCTAGGCCATAAATCACACCTTAGCAAATATAAAATAGAAGTCACCTAAAGAATGCTCTCAAGCCGACATGAAATTAAACTCAAAATCGGTAACAGAAAGGTAGCTGGAAAATCCCAAAACATTTGGAGATTAAACAACACCCTTCTAAACAACACACAGGTAAAAAAGGAGTCTCGAGAGAAATTCGAAAATATTTTGAAGGAAGGAAAATGAAAATACAACTTATCAAAATTTGTGGCAGGCAGTGTAAGCAGGGCTCAGAAGAAAACGTAAAATGGTACAGCCACTCTGGGAAGCGGTTTGACAGGCTAAAAAAAACCAGCAACTAAATATGCAACTGTCATGGGATCCAGCAATTGCACTCCTGGGAACGGCACTCCCAAATAAATGAAGATTTATGTTCACACAAAAAACTACTTGACTGTGTACAGCAGCTTAATTCATGAGAGCCACAAACTGGAAACCATCCAGATATACTTAAACAGGTGGAATGATTCAAGAAAGGATGTTGCATCCATATCATCTACACCATGGAAAACTACCCAACAATAAAAAGGAACACACTGTTGATATATACGACAACCTGTATGAATTTCCAGAAAATTATACTAAGTGAGAAAAAAGCCAATCTCAAAAGGTTTTATACTATGTCATTCTTCTCTATAACATTTTTGAGATGACAAAATTATCGAAATGTGAAATGGATGATTGTCACGGGCTGAGAAGGGGGAGTGTTGGAAGGGAAGCAAGTGTGGCTACAAAGGGCAGTAGTAGGGATCTTTGTGGTGGTGGCAATGTTTGTATTTTGATTGCATCAAAGTCAATATCCTGGTTGTGATCTTGCACTATATCCGTGCAAGACTTTGCCATTGAGGCAAAGACTGAAGGCTAAAATCTCTCTCTGTTATTTCTCACAGCTGTATGTGAACCTATAATTATCTCAACATTAAAAATTTAAGAAAAAAAGTGATAGGGGTGTGAATTACACGGGTATATGCACTGGTCAATACTCACTGATCTATATTCTTAAGATGTGTGCACTTTACTCTATGTAAATTGACATACAGCCTTCTAATCATACCATAATTTCTCATAAATATTTTTATATGTGTTCCTTAGAGATTTATCTTTTTTTAAGTTTTAATTCCACTGTAGTCAACATACAGTGTTATATTAGTTTCAGGCGTACAATATAGTGATTCAACAATTCCATCACCCAGTGCTCATCAAGGTGTCTCTTAATCCCCATCACCTGTCTCATCCATCTCCCACCTACCTCCCCTCTTGAAACCCTCTGTTTGTTCTCTATAGTTAAGAGTTTGATTTTTTGGCCTTAGAGACTTAATTTGACTTTAACAGAGTTCAACTGACATTATATTGAATTATTTCTACTTTCTAATCATATGCATGGTCTTGGCTCCAGTTTGAGTAACACTGTTTGAAATATATCAAGGAGGATTCCTTAATAGCTTGAGTAACACTTTTTTTTTGCCACTTGTATTAATAGATATGTTTTGGAACAATGACAATAGTTTATTAGGAGATGGGCTGTTTCATAAAAGAAATATTTAGTATTATGAAACAAAACTGCATGCTATAACATATAGTTCTGTTCAATATGCCACCATAATGTCATTTATGATTAGGTATAACATTTATAAATTGTGAAATCTTACAAGTATTATCTAATAAGCAAAATAAATTAGAAAACAATATCTGCGCTGAGAAAGAATTATCAGGGTTTTTAGTCAGTGAAAACTTCTTTTTATTACTCAACTAGTAACTTCGAATTTTAGTATTTCTTTTTTTTTAATGTTTATTTATTTTTGAGAGATAGTGTGGTGGGGGGGTGGGTGGGTAGAGGGGCCGAAAGAGAGAGGGAGACAGACAATCTAAAGCAGGCTCCGAGCTGTCAGCACAGATCCTGACATGGGGCCCAAATTCCTGAACAGTGAGATCATGACCTGAGCCAAAGTTGAACGCTTAACCGACTGAGCCACCCAGATGCCCCAGGGTGTCATTATTTCTTGAAGCTTAATATTCACAGATTCTTTGCTTAAAAGATGAGATTTCCATGTAATTATCAGCAAATATTTTTTATAATTTTTTATAATCCAGCCAGCCAGAATATCCTTTAATTTCAACACGAATGTATTTCCCAGAAGTAACTGGGAATATTAGAATCATAGAATATTAAAATTGGAAGGTCCTGAGAGAGATTTTTGTTCAACCATCTCTCTATATACAAAAGGAAACTGAGGCATGAAGTCCCTTACCCAAGCCACAAACTCTTTAATGTGCATTCAGAAATATTTATTTAGCACCCTCTACTGTAAAGCCCTATTAGATTGGCTGGGGACATAGCAGTAAATATTAGAGACAAAAACTCCTGGCCTCAGGAGCTGATATTCTCGTAGAGGAGAAAGACAAAAAATCGTTAACATACATAAACCATCAGATACACATACATGCTATAGAGGAGAATAAAGCAGGGAAGGGGATGTATTGCAGAAGGGAGATGTAATTTTAGACATAGCGTGGCCTGAGAAGGCCTAAATGATCAAATAATGTCAGATTTAAAGGTGAGAAGGAGGGGGTTCACATGGGTAAAGGGTGAGGAGCTTTCTGGACGGAAGCAACAGTCAGTGCAGAGGCCTGAGGGAGACCCCTATTTGACCTGTTCCAGAAATAGCATGGAGACGAGAGAGGCGTCTGAGTCACAGAGGGGTGCAGGAAGAGCCTTCCAAGTCTTTGGAAGGACTCAGAAATGGGGAGCTATTCAAGGTTTTTGAGTGGCAGAGTGAGCTGCTTTAACATTGGTTCAGTAGAGAATAGACAGTAGGGAGGCAAGAACAAACACAGAGACCAGTTAGGAAGCTTTGAATTAATCCAGGGGAGAGACGATGCCGTTTGGGACCAGGGTGTTCAATACGGAGCTTGTGAGAGGGGGTCAAATTTTTGAAGGTAGAACCAAGAAGGAGGAAATGGCCGACGTAGGACCAGAACCCAGGTTTCTGATGCCCTAGTTTTCTTTTTGATGCACCATGTTGCTGGATTATTTTGTATAGTCCCAAGAAATCATTGGATACCTGAGTCACAATAAGGATTATAGTTGCAATTTTTCATATGCAGCTTAGGCACGGCTCACAATCATTCTGGCAAGACGTTTGTAACTGGAAATAACTCACATTTGTCCTGTTGGTCCATCAGAAAGAAGAAAATTTTAGTTGCCTGCACTTTTTGAGTTGCTGAATTGATCCTAGACTTATGGTGAAACATTCTGACATTATATGCCTCCTAGCGTGGCGTAATATGAAGTCGACAGGACTGCCTATGAAATATTATTGTCAAAGACGTTAATCATGAATCTAATTAAGACTTTAGCTCTATCATCCAGTTTATAGGAAACACAGGGGATAGAGACACAAGCTAAATATCATCATGAGGAAATGATCAGACATCCAGATATAAATAACCTGGTCTCCTAAAAACAGTCCAGTAACAGAAAACAAAACCCAAAGCAAAACAACAGGGGGAGCCTGTTCTAGCTTCAAAAAGACTTAAGAGCATAACCAAGGATAAACCATGAACCTTGATTGGTGTCTCACATCTTTATTCATTTATCAGTGGACACTTCGGTCCCTTCCATATCTTGACTGTTGTAAATAGTGCTGCGGGAAACATTGGGGTGCACACATCTTTGTGAATTAGTGTTATTTTCTTTGGGTAAATATCCAGTAGCGGAATTACTGGATCATATGGTATTCCTATTTTTAATTTGAGAAACCTCCATACTGTTTTCCAGAGTTGCTGGACCAATTTACATTCCCACCAACAGCGCCCAATAGTTCCATTTTCTCCACATCCTCGCCAGCACTTGTTTCTTGTCTTTTTTATTCTAGCCATTCTGACAGGTTGTGGTTTTGGTTTGCATTTCCCTGATGCCTAATGATGAGTATCTTTTCATGTGTGTGAAGACATGGGTTTCTTGAATTATGCTGGATGTAAATACTATGTTTATACACAAAACATGCATGGAGAAATGATACACGTATATAAGCTTGATATCTGAAAAATATATCACTTTTCATGAACTTTTACATGTTTTCAAATAAGCTGAGGCAGGGCACACCCTCTACAGGTGATTGATGGGGACAGATTTTCATTTCCAATGCAGGCTTAACTTAATTATTATGAGCCCACTTGCTGCCTTTTCTCACAACTGTAGTGCAATTTCAGACTAATACTTTCATCATCTCTTGTTGTACGATCAATTATGCAAAAAAAAAATAGTGTCTTTAAACCACTATAATTTATTTTTCATGATTTCTTCCAAGTCCTGAATTCAGTCAGAGCACAGTAGGGGGCAGCTTATCTTGGCTCCTTGATGCCGGGGACCTCAGCAAAAATCACTGGGGGCTGGAATCATTTGTTCACATGACTGGTGGTGTTGGCAGTTAATGTGACCTCTCCACGTAGCCTTGGCTTTCTCCCAACATGGTGACAAGGTTCCAAAGGCACACCTCCCAAGAAAGAGACAGATGGAATTCATATTGTCTTTAATAGCTAGCTTGGAAATCGTGCAGTGGTATTTCCTCTCCATTCTATTGGCTGAAGCTACAAAGATATGTCCAGATTCAAAGGCAGGGAACAAAGATCCTGCCTCTTGATGGAAGTGTTGATAACACACTGAAGGAGTATGTGGGATGGAATATGGAATTATCCCATCCATCCATCTTTGGAAAACACAATCTGCTACAAGTAGTGACAGCTAGATCTCTTCCCTTAAAGTTACATTTCACCCTTTGTCTTAGCAAGTAAGACAAACACCAGATTCACATCCAGAGACACAAATTGGATGAGGCCAAAAGGATCTGAGGGGACACCTATAATAGTTAGGAAATGTGAAAGGGGACAGAGTATCCTAAGGAGAGGTGAAACAGGACAGAGGTTGATCAGATGTACCCTGAACACTTTTAACTACTGTGTTACCTAGAAAAAAAAAAATGTGTTATCTATGAATAACTAACTTAAAAAAAAACAACAGAACTTTTAAAGGAACAGAAGAAAGACTTTATCACATAAAAATTGGTATCTCGGGGCACCTGGGTGGCTCAGTCAGTGAAGTGTCCAACTTTGGCTCAGGTCGTGATCTCTTAGTTTGTGAGTTCAAGCCCCGCATCAGGCTCTGTGCGGATAGCTCAGAGCCTAGAGCCTGCTTCATATTCTGTCTTCCCTTCTCTCTGCCCCACCCCCCCCCCCCATGCTCATGTTCTGTCTCTGTTTCTCAATAATAAATAAACGTTAAAAAAAATGTCTTTTTTTTTTTTAAATTTTTTTTTTCGTTTATTTATTTTTGGGACAGAGAGAGACAGAGCATGAACGGGGGAGGGTCAGAGAGAGAGGGAGACACAGAATCGGAAACAGGCTCCAGGCTCTGAGCCATCAGCCCAGAGCCTGACGCGGGGCTCGAACTCACGGACCACGAGATCGTGACCTGGCTGAAGTCAGACGCTTAACCGACTGCGCCACCCAGGCGCCCCAAAAAATGTCTTTTTAATTAGTATCTCAATATAGAAGCCTGAGCAAGGTGCTGGGTCTCTGTTGCCTAGCCCTCTCCTCCCAGGGCCCACAGGCTGGTGGGCCTAAAAGGTGTGAGGCCAGGCCTCAGGCTCCGTGGCACCCAGCTGGAGACAGCCAGCCGGAATCTGTTGCGCACCAGGCCACAGGGCCCGTGGCAGAGAACTGTGGCAGAAGGGGCAAGGCCCAAACTTCTGGAGAGCCATGCTGTAGGGACCATGGGCTTCAGGGGAAAGGTGCTTAAAGACGCAAGCTACTGAAGAGAAGATGGAGAGCAAAGGGTGAGGAGTGAATCTGAGGGCAGAGAGACCCAGGACCATAAGATGCATCCAAACTTAGATTTTTAAAAATGTTATTTTCAAAAATACAGAAGTTGAACAAACCTGTCATTTTTTTTCTGAAAATGAAGTTCAAGTAACAGAGGTTAGTTCTTGTTTGAAAATCAATGTCTTTTTAAAAAAAATTTTGGGGCGCCTGGGTGGCGCAGTCGGTTAAGCGTCCGACTTCAGCCAGGTCACGATCTCGCGGTCTGTGAGTTCGAGCCCCGCGTCAGGCTCTGGGCTGATGGCTCAGAGCCTGGAGCCTGTTTCCGATTCTGTGTCTCCCTCTCTCTCTGCCCCTCCCCCGTTCATGCTCTGTCTCTCTCTGTCCCAAAAATAAATAAACGTTGAAAAAAAAAAAATTTTTTTTTAATTTTTTTTTAAAGCTTTATTTTTACTTATTTTGAAAGAGAAAGCACGGACGAGTGAGGAACAGAGAGAAGAGAAAGAACCCCTAGCAGACTCCACACTGTCAGTGCAGAACCTGATGTGGGGCTCGAACTCACAAACCCTGAGATCATGACCTGAGCTAAAGTCAGATGCTTAACTGACTGAGCCACCCAGGTGCCTGAAAATTAATGTCTTTAGTCTTCCTTGAGGGACAGTTTACCAAATGTATGCCCAAATTAACGTAACAAGTTGATTACATGCTAATGATTAAAATAGAGACTAACTGCTCCCCTCAGTATCCATTCTACAAGAATTAAACACATTTCTCGACAGTTGTTCACTATGAGTTTCAGGAAGAGATATTTCAAACAGATAAAATGTTTTTTATGGAGAAAAATGATTTATAGAGAAAAATCAAGCAAGACTTAAAGATAATGCCATTGTTTTTATTTAAAGCAAGACATGAAAAATTAAACACATCTGCATTTAAATTAGGGAGGAAGAAAGGATAACAGTATGTAGTGCCCATAATATACCCCGTGGTCATCACAGTGACAGTGTTAACCAGGCCACCAAGCCTTGGGGGTCATTTTTCCCTCTGCTACAAGGATAGACCTGCCAAGCAGATGGCTGAGACCAGGATGGTTAACTTTATGTATCAACTTGACTGGCTGTGGGGTGCCCACATCAAACCTTATTTCTGGGTGTGTCTATGAAGGTGTTTCCAGAAGGGTTTAGCATATGAATCATGGACTCAGTAGACTACCCTCCCCAACGTGTGTGGGTATCATCCAATCCGTGGAGGACCTGAATACAAAAAAAGGTGAAGGAGGAATTCACTTCTTTCCTGCCTCATTGCTTGAGCCACAACACCTTGTCTTCTCTGGGTCTCAGGCCTTCAGACTTGGACTGAATTGCACTCTGGCTTTCTTAGGTCTCCAGCTTGCAGACGGCAGATTGGGGGGCTTCTCGGCCTCCATAACCACACGCACCAATGTGTCATCACAAATCTGTGTGTGTGTGTGTGTGTGTGTGTGTATCCTATTGCTTCTAGAACTCTGGAGAACACCGACTAAAACACACATAGCCAGTCTCCCCAACTGTGGAAGAGAAAAAAACATCCTAAACGCTTGCAATCCAACCACCCATTTTCCATGACAACTCTCGACTTGCTTACACGTTATCATCTTTTTCATCTCAATATACTTTTATTACAATATCAATACAGGTTGATGTTTATAGATTGGTTTACACTGCATGTATTTCAGGTAAGCTGTTTCCAACAACATATGGGAAAGCAGAATCATCACAGGGAGGGGCTGCCTACAAATCCAACTTTTGCCTGTTCACTGAAATGCCATTGATAGAATTTTGACATTCACGACCTTTAATTCTAATGAGCCTGTGTACTCTTGACCTTATCTTCTCGACCTTTTTCTTCCCTAATCATGTCTGTACCTATCTTATTGGGGTCTACAGCACTGTCACTAAACACAAAAACAAAACCTGAACATTTTTTAATTCCATTACATGCCTAGCACAGAGGCTCATATGGTAGGGGGTTACCCATGTGCTGAAAGAAAGTGAATTTGGGACACCTGGGCAGCTCATTCAGTTAAGCGTCCAGCTCGTGATTTTGGCTTAGGTCATGATATCATGGTTCATGGGATGGAGACCCACAGTGGGCTCTGTGCTGTCAGCATGGAGCCTGCTTGGGATTCTCTCTCTCCCTCTCTCTCTGCCCCTCTGTACTCTCTCAAAATAAATAAACTTAAAAAAAAAAAAAAAAAAGAGGAGTGCCTGGGTGGCTCATTCTGTTTGGTGGCTCACTCTTGATCTTGGCTCAGGTCATAATCTGTTTGTGAGATCAAGCCCCATGTCAGGCTCTGTGCTGACAGCGTGGAGCCTGCTTGGGATTCTATCTTTCCCTTTCTCTCTGCCTCTCCCCTAAAATAAATAAATTTTATTTATTCAAATAAATAAAAACTTAAAAATATATATCTGGAAAAAATATTTAAGAAAAGAAAGTGAATTTTAAAATACATATGCTTTATTTACTAAAAAGTTTCATTTTTATAGTCAAGCAGAAAAGAAAATAAGAAAAGCAAAGAAGTTATATATAAAGAAATTACATATAAGGAAACTATAGGAGTGGCCTCTATATCCGACTCTTGGCCAGTTCTAGAGCTCAGGAGGACTTCAGGTTATAACGTATCGGGTAAGGCCTCCCCCTCGGACCTCGGAGAGCCTCCGGCAGTGTCGTAAGATATTCAGTATTACATGAAACCGCTTGTCAGCTTTCAAAGTTGTGAACTCCTTTATGTCCGCTTCCACTATAAAATAATGACCTGAAAAATAAAGATATTTGTGCCAATTTTCACGAAGACAACTTTCAAGATGAATCTTTAATGTGGTACAATGTGAATATGAATAACATTAATCGTTTTTACTATTAGGCAACTGGAGTGAGATGCGGTATTCTTGCTGAAATAATCATTGTTCAACTGCAGTTGCAGTTTTTGAAATGCATTTTAGAAATGCACTCATCTGGTGGTACCCACTTTCCAAGAGGGAATATAGTATAGTGGCTGAAAGAATGAAACCCCCGTAGCTCTATCCCTTAACTGGCTGGCCTTGGGCAAGTATCTTAAGTTCTTTTTGCCTAATCTGCAAAATGGGAGTAATGGTACATACCTTGTAAGATGTGAGGACTAAAGCTCTCAGTACACTATCTGGTACATGTTAAGTGCTGTGTAAGTATGACCAAGTGTTTTTCATTACTATTCTAATTCTGAAAACCCTGGGTATAGTTTCATAATAGACTCTAAAGCCATGTTTCTCAGCCTCGGAACTACAGACGTTTCTTTTCTGTGGAAGCTGTCTTGAGCACTGTACTAAAGTGTACTTTAACAGCATCTGTAGTCTCTAGATGCCAGCAGCACCCCAACCCTGGTTGTAACCACCAAAAATATCTCCAGAGATGGTAAAAATGTTCCTTAGTGGGAAAGCCACCCCTGGCTGAGAACTACCTCTCTAGATTTAGAATTTTCTAGAATAAGTTTTGTTTCTCATGAGTTAGTTACATTCCAAACGGCTGACGTGCACACATACATATATATGCTATCATTTTTACCTTTGGTATCCTTTGTTTCTTCATCAATAAATCTGTGATAGAGATTTCTGGCCACAGAACTCATAGACTTCTTCGGCTGATATAGGATCTTGTATTTACTAACTATTGCCTTGTTGATTTCTTTAATAACATCATTAATTTGACAATAAGTTAAGCGGGATTTCATGTACCTGCAAATAAGTATATGATTCATTTTTTAAAAGAATCATTATACAAAATCATTTTCTTTGAAAAACATTTATGATGACTTTATACAGTAGCAGCTACTAGAACTCTTTATGCCAAAAAAATGTATATCAACTTCCAAATAAACCACACATCTCAACAATTGAAAAATTAAAGACATACCACAACGTATCAGTTGCTTATCTTCCCTACTTACGCCTAGATATATTAACCTCCATTACCTACAGAAATAATACTACAATTTAAAATAAGGTCTCAAATACTGACTCAAATGGACTGGTTAACTGCAAGCCAGAGGTTTAAACATTTTTAAATGTTTGTGAGCAACGGAAAGAAAAATTTAAATATTAATAAATTAAATAACTCACACCACTCTAGTTTTCTGCAAACTTATCTGTTCTGAGAAAGAAAGAAAAAGAAAGGAGGAGGAGGAGAAGGAGGAGGAGGAGGAGGAGGAGGAGGAGGAGGAAGGAAGATGCGCAACAAAGGCCACAACAGAGATGGCAATTCCCATCAGGACACAGAGCCGATCGCACAGGATGATGGCAGAGAAGAGGGCTGGGGGTGAGTCAGAGGACGGACTCCACCCCATTGAGCACTGGTCTTTCTCCAAATCTACTCTTCCAGTCCCTTCTCCCCCTTGCTATGCTCCCCGTCACCTATAGTCTTAGAATATAAAAACAGGAGACTTGATTTCTCCGTATACACCAAAACCCAAACCCAATGATCTGCCTCAATTTTTCCCTTCAACAAAATGTGGGTTCATTATGTGAAACACTGCCCTTCTCTTCTCTCCAAAGGGACAGATTTCTTTCTTTTTTAAATGTCTATTTGTTTTTGACAGCAAGAGACAGAGCGTGAGCTGGGGAAGGTCAGTGAGAGGGAGACACAGAATCCAAAGCAGGCTCCAGACTCTGAGCTGTCAGCACAGAGCCCGATGTGGGGCTCAAACTCATGCCACAAGATCATGACCTGAGCCAAAGTCAGACACTTAACCAACTGAGCCACCCAGTGCCCCCAAGGGGGCAGATTTCTAATCAAAACTTACTTAATATAAAATAATACATGAATATGTTTAAAGGAAAATGTTCATATAGATCAAAACACATTTTCATTGTTCTTTTCTAAATTCATTTTTGCTGTTGTTGTTTCTAACCACAATTCCCACAAACTGTTGATCCCACAAACTACCTCCCCCCGTCCAAAATAATTCCTTTAAATCCTCTGAACTATCACCTTAATTTCCTCAACACCTGTCCCGCCTCTTCTGCCAATGTTCTCCACTTTAACTCCACCCTCAGTATTAACTTTTTAAAGATAAATAAATGAAAGCCCCATGCCTGGAATACATTCTTCCTTACCCCAATCTTCCAAGTCCTCTCATTCACTAAATATCCCCTTAGTTTAAAAATGAATACTCTGGGCGCCTGGATGGCTCAGTCAGTTGAGTGTCCAACTTTGGCTCAGGTCACGATCTCATTAATTTGTGAATTTGAGCCCCACATTAGGCTCTGCGCTGACAGCATAGAGCCTGCTTGGATCCTCTGTTTCCCTCTCTCTGTGTCCCTCCCCTGTTCTCTCTCTCTCTCTCAAAAAAATAAACATTAAAAAAAACCCACAAAACTCTACCATGCCTATTCCAATTTCCTTCATCTCTTCATGGAAGCATTTTCTAAAAACCCATCTACTCTACTGATCCTCACACACATTTGCTTTTCCCTTTAGCTCAGCTAATGAGCAATAAAAATAACAATTTAAAAAACTGAATAGCGCCAAACAGAATTATCATGAAAATGAAGCAATCATAAAAAGAAATGACTGACCAAAAAAAATAAAGATTAAAGAGAAAGGTCAGTCTCATTTTGATGAAATATAATACAACTATTAAAACCCAAGTTTACAAGAATAGCTAACAATGGCAAAATGCTCATGATAAAAAAGGAAGCAAGTGGTATTTACTATATAACTACATTGTTGTCATAACAATCAGAAACAACCTATTATATACGTGAAATAAAATAAATATCCGGGTGGCCGAATTACAGAGGAGTTATTTTCTGACATCAAATATTTTCTAACATGTATTATTTGTATAATGGAAACGTAGTAAGAAATGCAGTAATATAGAGCCAAGAAATTAAGCAAAGCCCTGGAACTACATTAGTTTAAAAACATGAGGTTCCATGATGGGCTCTCCATTACCGTCCTCTGTAAAGAGCAAAGACCTTCCTCCAGGGAAGTTATCTGGTCTTACTCGCCCCTGTATTCTCCTCAGTGACCCAGGGCCTGGAACGAGCATGTGGCAGAAGTTGAGTAACAAACAGAAACCAAACACAACACTTGCCATTCCAATTCTCACACCTACGCAGCACGCTTTCCTCAAAAGTACAGCGAAACTGAGGCTACTTCTAAATTTTTTTTTTTTAGCGTTTATTTATTTTTGAGACAGAGAGAGACAGAGCATGAACGGGGGAGGGGCAGAGAGAGAGGGAGACACAGAATCGGAAACAGGCTCCAGGCTCTGAGCCATCAGCCCAGAGGCCGACGCAGGGCTCGAACTCACGGACCGCGAGATCGTGACCTGAGCTGAAGTCGGACGCTTAACCGCCTGAGCCACCCAGGCGCCCCCTGAGGCTACTTCTAAAATGTAACTGGATAAATCTCTATCACAAAATGGTCCTGGAACTCAGCAACAGACTGACCCATCTCTAGATCTCGCTATGAAAAGAGGTTTGACAACTAAATAAAAAACGATTTTAAGCATCTTCAAGAGACTTCCTGCATTTTCCTAGTACAATGTTAAGACTATTTTAGAAAAAAATCAATATTTGAACACAGCATACTATGAATATAATCAAGCTTTATGATTTAAACAATCATGTACGTCGACCATTAAAGAGTTGAATGTTAAAATTTATCTTAAGTACTTACGCTGGAATGCCACTAAACTCATCGGAAGTTATAAATGACATTTCTTTAATACTTCTTTGTTCTTTTGGGTGCTTCTTTGTGGGTGCAGGTTCCTCAACTTTGACTGGTTCTCCAGGGTCAACATCTGGCACATTAACACTAGGGAACAGAGATGCACACAGTTGTACAAGTGATGATCAGAATTCCGCAGCATACTAGAAAGTTTTCCCAACTGAAAATACTCAGTAACAAATACAAGATTCATCTTGTGATTGGTTTAGTCATTTTTTGCTACCCCGACTCCTATGGTTCATGAAGATCTGAATAGTGAAGAGAACACTGAAAAATTAAATCCCCAAATCTTCAGTAATAGAATTATGTTTATATACCCCAAACATGGTGCATGCAGTAAATATGCTAACCATCTTCACCAGTCATTCCTCTGGCTCCTCAAGGCAGTATGTGCAAAGCTGAACTTATCTTAACCTCTCAACAGCTTCTCTTCCTGACTCCCTATTTCTGGATGTAGAAGCATTAATCACCTTCTACTTCTATTTTTCTAATTTATCCCATTGGTTGCTAGTATCAGTCCCTGCCTGTTGCAGACTCATTTTAGTTGCCAGCAATGAGCATGGAACTCTTGGATTCAGTCCTACCCAAATTTTGGAGTCAGTGAGAAGCCTAATATAGCTCCTACCCCACTAGCAAAGAGTCTAGAAATAGGCTGTAGCTTCTGGGTTATTTAGCTGCCAGGGAAGGAACAGACCCTTGTTTCTAGCAGCAAATGAAGCCATACTGGCTCAACTGTTCCAAAAAAGAAATGGGTTATAGGAAAGAGGAGATCGAACCCAGGAGTGAGTGAAGGGAATCCCAAGAAAGACAGGGAAGTGAGACCCCAAGATGACAGCTGAGCACCAGACACAGGGCAACCAGGCCTGACTGAGGTGGTAAGACTGAGGATGGACATGTTGTGTGTTGTCAAGATGAAGATGCCCAATGCTATGGTCCCATCAACCTTATATGAGTGTTATCGTGAGACAACACGGTGAGGCTGGCTGACTTTTCTCTGTGCTTATCTTCACCAGGTGCTAAGGAAGCTCATGATTTCTCCTTCATGCCCTGCTGTGAGTATCAGCTGAAAAGAACCATTTCCACCTGCAGAAATGTTCTGCTTTGACTTTGGCTGAAAACTGAAACTAAGCCATAGCAAAGTCAGAAGAAGAAAAGTCCTCCTATTCCCCAGACCATATTCCTGCTGGATATCCAACATCTAGTTCACACTACCATCCTGGCAGATCTCCTGTGATGACCTGTGATCCTAGCATTCATTCATGACCTTGCCCATCACTTTCTCCTTGTAGGGAAATCGCAGGGCACCCTGACCATGCCAGGCACTCTGTTGAGCTTATCTTCTTCTGGAGAACTCCAGCCATCAGCAAAAATGTGGCTCTTCTACATAGCAAGGCTCATGCCTTCCTTTAAGCTTTTCAAATTTAAACAGTATATTGTTTATAGAAATACTCAGGTAAGAGTATGATTATCATAAACACCAGGATGACTACCTCTTTGACAGAGGAAGGGTCTGCAAGGAAGAAGGGTTGTAAGGTACCAGGAATATCCTATTTCTTAATCTGACTGGTAGATACACTGATGTTTGTTTATTCTTCTTTAATTTGTACAAATAATGCTTTAGTCACTTCCTGTGTGTGTGTACACACATATATATATTTCAAAAGTTAAAAAATTTTAAGTTATCCACGGCGTGTACTTGGAACCCTGGAAGAAGAATCCAGAAGCCTAGAGAGGTGGAGGTGGTGGAACCCTGGAAGGGCAAAACACAGGAGCTCTCAAATCACACACACAAATGATGATGGGAGATGGCATTCAGAGCCAGGCAATGAGAGCAGAAGGGAGGCCAGGGACAGACAAAATCTTGCAGGGACAGCAGCTTGGCTGAGGGCTACAGAGAGCAAGACAGGCTGAAGGCACGGAGTTCCCATCCCGGTGATGGGCGGAAGGCAGCAGGCATGACGGGTGGGTAACAAAGAACCAGTCAGTTGAGCCTCGGACACGCACAGTTGGAGAGAACAGCTCATTTATCAAGCTCCCAGCAAGCAATTAAAACAGCAGAACCAGAGGTCACGTCAAGGCTGGAGTTGGACATTTGAGAGCATTAACAGTGGTGTAAGGTAAGCGTAAGCAAAACTCAGCAAAACTCAGCTGTAATTTAAAGGAGGGCAGCCAAGTCAGAGACGCGGGACAACAAAGCACCGTGGCAGAGCAACAAACAGAATTTCAGGAACAGAGAGACAGAGAGATAAAATCTGAGAAGACGGATCAGGGCTAAAGGGGGGATTTCTTGATGAGTTTCCTAAGTGTGGTAGTAATAGCAGCCCAGAGCCCGGCTCAGGTCAGGGGCTCTGCGGCAAAGGGGAGGCACAAGCATATACAGGCAGGGAACGCAGCGGGGACACGAGTTTGAGGGGAAAAGCGAAGCCAAGTTTTTGGTTCCTTCGGCTGTTTTTAAGATGGGACGTGTATGAATCTTATTTTTACCCTAAAACAATGGTTCTCAGGAGAGAGACTGTCCCCCAGAGGACATATGGCAATGTCTGGAGACATTTCTCATTGTCACAACTGGCCGGGGGCGGTGAGGGCGCCACTGACGCGTAGTTGGTATAGGTAGAGATCAGGGTTGCTACTGAACAGCCTCACTATCCTCATAACAAAAAATCATCTAGCCTAAGAAGGCAACACAGCCGAAGTTGACAAACTCTGCTCTAAGGGAAAGAAATGAGAAAAAGTAGGAAAAAAGAGCCTAGCGGACACTCACCCGTGGGAAAGAGGGACGACATCGTCCAGAGGCAGCAGGATAAGACCGGGGCAGACAAAGCGAAACACTATTTCCAGTGTAAGTGACAACAACACTAACACTAACATAATCACTAGCAAAATCACAAGCACATGAAAACGCAAAAAAAGAGCTGAGGTGTTTAACGGTTTTATAAATGCAGACAGCAAGAATAATTATAAATACACTTACAAGTTCTGGGTTACTGTTACTTGAGGCAAATGGGGAGGAATGTTTTCTTTGAGATGTTCCACATCTTTATAATCCTCTTCGAGAGATGCACAGAGTTCCTAAAATTTAAAAAATGCTCCCCAATAAGCGGCTGTCCTGCCTGTGTGTGTTTTAAGACATTTTAAAGAGCACAAAAGATTCAACCACAATCACCATGACTGGGAGTGTTCAGAACACAGAAGAGGTGGAAAAGCACAGGTAGCAGCAATATTTTTTTAAGAACCCTTTGGTTTCTAGAGCTGTTTTTGGATGGCAACATTGTATCTTTCTCTACTGTTTTTTTGTTTTTTGTTTTTTGTTTTCAGAGAAAACTGCTATAATCACTTTACAACAGCTAGGGTTGACATTTAACTTCAGCCTTGGCAAGCAACTAAAAAATGCATGAAGGATTTATGTTTGTCATTCCAGTAAATTGCCTTTGTTGACTTAGCAAACCTTCCCCGGTGTTATCTGTGCAACAGCACCAGGGTGACAATGCATGCCTGGAACGCATGTACGAGAAGCTACACAGAACGATTTCCACTGCTGACCTGCATAATTCTCTAGCTTAATGGAAATTTCCACTGGATCATAATTGCTTGTGTTTGTTTTGTGTTGTCTTTATTTTACCTTTCGCTAGAACTTGAGGCTATGAACTCATGCAAATGTAATAAGAAAAATACTCTACACCTTTGGAACCCTGTCATCTGACTCTCAATCAAAACATGAACAAAAATTCTATGTAGGCTTCACTTCTAAATTTAACATTCACTAGACACACACTTAACTTTGGGTACTCCCAGGCAGGTTAGAACTGAAACCAATATTGGTTTCTGTTTTGAATTTACAGGACATCTCTCTTTCAAAGAGCCAAATGATGCTCAAGCCCCTAATTTCATTTCAACTAATAGTAGGATAGGCATATTCATGCCCATTCCTATGAAAAATCTTTACAGAGCTTAAGGATTATGAGGCTGAAAGGGTCCACAGAGGCCCCTGTTCACTCCCACCGAACACATCGACGGCTCTCAAAGCTTGAGGCAATGATGGACAAATTTGAGTATTTTCTCAGAAGTATACAAGCACTTTCACTAGCTTAGTCAATTAGAAAGCTTATTTAGAACAAAATGGTGTGTGAATGGGGCTCAAGTTTTTCTTGAGAATCCTTGTATTACATTTTATAGAACAGAGAAATGCAGAATGGAAGGAACCTAAGAAATAGTTCAGTATGCCCCATTAATTTCCAAATGAGGACAACAAGACCCCAAGGCGTAAGATGGCTTTCTCAGCATGGCAGAGGGTGATAAGGGCAGCCAGAGTGAGAATCCACATCTCCTCACCCCAGGGCTAGTGTTCCTTCCACACCACTCTATCAGATCATTTGTTTCAATTAAAGCTACCAAGAATTATTCAGGAAATCTTCCTTTTTAGTAAAGTTCAACTTCAAGAAGAAAGAAACACCTGTGGAGTTCTGGAGTCCTTTATATTAATACAATGTAAATGACATTCTATACCATTAATAATAATTTACAAATCTAAGAACATTTGAAAGTATCCTTCAGAATTCCCTGGATTAGGCAATTTGTATTTATTGCCCTTTTGTTTCTTTACTGAAAAAAATGTTACCTTGAGTGAATGGTTGGTTTGTTCTTGATACTGAATTTCCAATTCCAATTTATTTAGAAGTTCATTTACTACAATGATCTCATCTCCTATTTTATCTAATGTAGTCTTCAAGGTAGGTTCCTGACCTATCAATAAACAAAGATAAAATGGTAAATAAAATATGTAGAAGACTATTAACAAAACTGTACTCTTTAACTCAATTGTACCCAATTAAACTCTTGGACCAGAGCTTTACTTTAGATAGAGATGCTTAGGGGAAGAGAAAGGACTATTGTTTCAACCCTAGGACCTGTCTCCATGGATAATCTTAAGATCTCATTTCTAAGTAATTGGAAGAGAAGGAAGGGAGAGGTAAGTACACAGTGTCCCCCGAGTCTTCTGTTTCTGGCAAATTCCTCCACCATAATAAAACACTTAGAAATGTTAGATAAAAGAAACACCCTTCTACATGCATAGCTGAGCTTTCATGAGAATAAGGTAAATCCCCAAGGGCTTCAACATGAAGGCAGACACAAAGACTAGGCAGAGTGTGTGAGTCAGTGTTGCAACAGCCCTGACTGGGGGTGCAGAGGAAAGCTGGGGAGAGAAGGCTGCCAGTCTCAGCAACCTAACACATTTGGTTTTAATGGGGATAAGAGCCAAGGCTTTGGGACTCCAAAGCACAGGGTGTTAGAAGTTAGAATCCCAGATGAGGCTCCTTCATGGGATATATCTTCAGCGAAAGTGTAAACCTTAGAATTCTAATCACTGGCCAGGGAGAGAAGCTGATGCTTTGGACTGGCCCTCAGGGACGTGTGGAAAATGGGGGAGAGCTTCTCTTCAGAATTTGTTAATAGCGGCTTGGGATTCACTTGGATTTGAAATTCACATTTACACTATCCACACTATTCACTAAGCAGAAAAAGTAATATAAAAAGTCACCGGCTAGTAATCAGTCTGGGGTACTTGAAAGAAACAAACACGGGGCGCCTGGGTGGCGCAGTCGGTTAAGCGTCCGACTTCAGCCAGGTCACGATCTCACGGTCCGTGAGTTCGAGCCCCGCATCAGGCTCTGGGCTGATGGCTCAGAGCCTGGAGCCTGTTTCCGATTCTGTGTCTCCCTCTCTCTCTGCCCCTCCCCCGTTCATGCTCTGTCTCTCTCTGTCCCAAAAATAAATAAATGTTGAAAAAAAAAAATTTAAAAAAAAAAGAAACAAACACCAGACATCTGTAAAGTAGCATGCTCTCGTATTCCCAACCCCACCTCCTGGCACCTCTCTCTAGCTCCATAGATTTGAGGATGGGAAAGCCAGAGTCTCCTCCTCCCTAGAAATAAAAGAAGTAATAAAAAAAATTTTTTTTAAGAACAGATCAAAGGCACAAAAGAAAAACTATTCTCATAATCATATCTTTCCATCTTTACTTCTAGTAACCAATGAAATACACATAAACAAAAGCATAATTAGGGAGGCAGGAAAAAAAAAAATAAACAAAAGCACAATTTGACCCTATCTGTAGATTATGAAAGCAGAAGAGTGAAATGGTCAGAAGATTCAAGGCCTAAAGTCAGAGATGCCAGTACCTACTTTAAGGTTACTATGAAGATAAGTGAAAAAGTACATGTAAGATGAGTTGAACACTGTGCCTGGAATCTAGTAAAACATTCAGTAAATGCTAACCCCTACTCATCATTATAATGACAAACAACATATAATTCTACCTAATAGAGCAATGCTAATTGCATTTGACAGGTTCATAACAACTAGAAGAAATTAGTAAGTAAATGAGAGTATTGATGTCTCTACCAAGATTAATTTCAGGGGATTAAATAACTAGTTTCGATACACTGGTATCTCCAATAACTTTTAGTCATTCAGGGCCTTATCTACTGATTTGTAGAAATATAATCCACTGAGCAAATACGCTACTTTTGATAGTAGTAATCTAGTACATTACAGCAGTCAAAAAATGTGTGGCAAACAAGTTACTGGGCTCTATTAAATAAGCTATGGAACCAGAAAGCCAAATTATTCTTCCCACATACACATGATGGTTACCCAGTATGTAGTAATCTAATAGGTCACATTGCTTCGGTCAGGTCTCACGCTTTGGTGGGGTCATTTGAATTCAAGGTTTAATAGTTTTATAGATCTCCAAATTTTAGGTGTTTATCCCACAATAATCACGCCTCCAGAAAGAGATTCTAAACAAGTTATTAACACACACAAAACCAAGCAAACAAAAGGTTTAAATTATCAATTCATACTACAAACTACAGAAAAGTTCACCACGATGGTGCCAGCAGGTAGAATTCTGCCTATCAGTAAACCTTAAGCTTGCCTAGAGTGGACTGGGGAGCTCATAATTTTTATAAATAACATTTTCCCAGACTTGACAAAGATCACCTATTTCTTTGCACTGTCCTTGCCACATCCTTTCAGCACTTCAACACATTCTGGAAGATGGTTCCAACCTCCGAGTTTCCTGACCTTAAAAAACTGGACATTTTCAATTGTTTGCTAGTCATACACATGGATAAGCTTCCTCCAAACTAGATTGTGAGATGGGTTATGGGCTATTTCTACCTCTGTGGGTGTTTTCCACTTCTATATTTCTCCCTTACCTTTCAGTATCTCCATTTAGCTTTAGAACCACAAATGCCCCGTAACCTTCAAATCTTACTATTGTGCCTTGTGTATCTCAAAAAAACATAAGCAATTAAGTCTAATTAATATCCAGTTCATTGTTCAATATAACTGGCATTTTAGTACTCTCTGCAACAGTCAAAATATTAATGCTGGAGTGCTTCAAAAAACCACTACTCAAAAAGTTCAAATTACTGGTCACTTAACTAGGTAGGTGTAAGATATTGAAAGTGGAACAATAATTAAAATGCATTATCTATGTATAACATCAGTGAAATCTGTTCTACTTACCACAGTTTCTTAATGACAGCATTCTTTTAATATTGCCAATTTTTTCATTAATATGAGAGCATAACTGTTCCAGGTCTGAGGAGGCCATCCTTTAAGCCTCTGAAGAAACAAACAAACAAACAAACAACCATATTTACCAAGAAAAGGCCAAATTTCTGTTCACTTTCAAAATCCAATAATGGTAAATACCCATTTCTTGAAAAGAAAGTACAAAAACTCAATTTCTTTTAATTTTATAAAATTCAGTTTCTAAACACAGTCCAGTACCTGTCTCTGAGCCTTCTGTAATCAACGCATCCCAAACCAAAGTACAGGGAATTTACGGGGACAAATGCACTGTTTACATATAATGACAACGTTGAGATCTTCTTTAAAAATGCAAAGTACACATGACTTTTAAGAAAAAACACAGTTAAGTACACAGAAGTAGGTCCAAGTAAGCATGTCTTCCATGCTGTGGGGGTCTGGCGCTTTACGGTTTGGGGTCCATAAGGAGGCAGAGGGAGGGGAAGGAAGGGAGTCAGTTAATCACTCGCTCCGAGGGTAGGACAGAGTATCTAAAGCAACCACTCCAGCTAACCGAGCGGTGGAAAGACAAGGCCGGCTCCACGGCTCCGCCCGGCTGCCCCGCTCCCGCACTCCGCCCCAGGAATGCCTATCGCCGGCTCCCGAGGGCACGACCCCCAATTCCAACCTCGCTAGGGTCCGGGAGCAAAGCGCCCACTCGCTGCGGGTTTCCGAGCCGCCGAGCCCTTGAGTCTCCTCTCGGCCAGAAGCCCAAGATCGCGAGACGCAACTCAGGGAGCGAAATTCAAAGCGCCCGCCAGGATCCGGCGCCGCGCAGGCGCACCTCGGCGTTCCCGGAACGCGGGCTTAAAGACAGTTCGAGTTACGGCGCCTTCCGGGGCCGCCCCTGAGCGGGGGGAAAGGGCGGGGAGTGGGCGGGGAAAGGGCGGGGCTGAGTGGGCTTTGAAGCGCCCGGCTGCCAGGGCCACTGCTCCTCCTAGCGCCGGCGGTGAGGCGTGATCCCTGGCCGTCACCACCCACCGGCCAGGGGCCGCGAGCTCTAACAGTGAGTGTCCAAGCTGGCTGCACGTTAAAATCACCAAGGGCAGCTTTTACAAATTCCAATTCCATTGAAATCAGGCACTCTGGAAGAGGGGCCCACTCCCTGATATTTTAAAAAGCACCCCAGATAACTCCAAAAAGCACCCAAGTTTGTGAACTTAGAGACGGGGAGGGACCTTGTCCTCATAGAGTTTACAGCCTCTGTGAGCGCGAATACAAATTTAAGATAAAAAAGGTTAGGGGCGCCTGGGTGGCTCAGTCGGCTGGGCGTCTGACTTCAGCTCAGGTCATGATCTCGCGGTCGTGAGTTTGAGCCCCGCGTCGGTCTCTGTGCTGACAGCTCAGAGCCTGCAGCCTGTTTCAGATTCTGCGTCTCCCTCTCTCTATGACCTTCCCCCATTCGTGCTCTGTCTCTCTCTGTCTCAAAAATGAATAAACGCTAAAAAAAGATAAAAAAAAGGTTAATTATCCCTGTTGAAAAAAAAAAGGGGCGGGGGGAAGTATCCCGGAGCTGGTGTGGCATCTCCACAGTCATCAACTATGCAGATTCCTTCTAACTTTTGGCACCACCCTCCACAGCGTCATGCATTCTGGTCTTCAGGTTGTCTGTGAGGCAAGATGACCCTGCCAATTCCTTCCTCAGGTCTTGGTCTAAGGCAGCAGAAAAGAGACAAGGGTCACATTCATGGAAGCTACACCCAATGGCTTCTATCTGATTTCACAGGTCATTCACATTTGCAAAAGCAAGACTGGAAGAAAAAAATCATCAAAAAGTTTTTTGATTTAGATAGTTACATTGCATCCTCAACCATGTAGGGGTTCTGCTTGTAAGGGAGAAGGAGAGCATAGGTTCTGGATAGGCACATAGCAGCCTTGGCCATTTCTACTTATTACTTTTAAAAATCTCTGAGGGAAAATTTCAAACTTATAAAGTTAGAATTTAAGATAACGAACCCCATGCTCAACCCATCACCCCAGCTTCAACCATTATTAATTTATCTCAAATTTTTTTCATCTGTACCTCCTGTCCTCTTACCTTTTACCTACTGGAATATTTTATTTTTTATTATTACTATCTTTATTTTAGAGAAAGCATGCAAATGGGGGAGAGGGGCAGTGGGAAAGAGAGAGGGAGAGACAGAGAATCCCAAGCATGTCCACACTCAGTGCAGAGCCCTACTTGGGACTCAATCCCATGACCCTGGGATCATGACCTGAGCCAAAATCTAGAGTTTGGCTGACTCAGCCACCCAGGGACCCCTGGAATATTTTGAAGCAAATCTCAAATATTATATCTTTCCATCCAAAACATCTACAGATTTATCTCCTGAAAATAGAAACTCTTTAAAAATTACCATGTTAGCATGATCACACATAAGTATTTTAACAATTATTTCTGAATACCAAATATCCAATGTTCAATCCCCTGATTATATCATCATTTATTTTTAAACTTTCATTTGTTTGAATTAGAATCCAAATAAGAATCACACATTGTTATTTGGTTGATACATTTTTAATGTTTCTTTTAATTTTGACATACCTACTTATCTAAGGCTAAGTCATTTAACAGGAACAAAGCCTTTCATTGTAGGAATAAAATTTTTTTTTCAACGTTTTTATTTATTTTTGGGACAGAGAGAGACAGAGCATGAACGGGGGAGGGGCAGAGAGAGAGGGAGACACAGAATCGGAAACAGGCTCCAGGCTCCGAGCCATCAGCCCAGAGCCCGACGCGGGGCTCGAACTCACAGACCGCGAGATCGTGACCTGGCTGAAGCCGGACGCTTAACTGACTGCGCCACCCAGGCGCCCCTCATTGTAGGAATAAATGTAAGGCCTCAAATGTCAATATTCTAAGAAAAGTAACACAGTAACACAAATTCACCCTGTAGCATCAAGAACAAACATTATCAGATTATTTCCCATGAGAAAACAAATAGGAAGATGAGAGCATAAAGGCACTGAATTCAAGAGGAGGGGGGGGAAATGTGGGAAAAATATAGAAATGAGTAACTGGATTACACTGCCTAGTTCATATTTCTTTCTAAGACAGGATTATTTATCAAGACTTGAAATACAATGACAGAAACTCAAGCCAAACTGACTTAAGCAAGAAAAAAAGGACTTCATTTGGCTTATAAAACAATAAAGGGTACATGTGTAGGTCTGCAGTTACAGCTGGAGCCAGAAATTCAAACATTTTATTAAAGAACCACCTCTATCTCTCAGTTCTGCATTCCTCTGTGCTGATTCCATTCCCAGGCAGCCTTTTCCCTATGGTGACCGCTGGTACCTCTAGACTCAGACTCTAATAGGTTAGCAGTTCTTGCTTTCCTATGGAATCTAGCAAAATCATTGGTCTAATTTGAGTCATCTGCCCAGTCTTAAACTAAGCAGCCTGTTTAGGGGGGTGGAATGGTCAGGTTGGCCACATATCCTGGAGCTGGGAGTTAGGATAATCCTACCCAAAACACAGGGTCTGAGAGTAGGACAGAAATGGTTTCTGGAATGTAATTTTACAGACAAGGATGAGGAAATTGGGAGGGGTTGTTTTGAACAAAAGTTTGTTGGAGAAAAGCAAGAGTTTCTCATTGGCTGAGTTGCAGAGGGGATTGATTTCTTGTAGGGGATGCAATGTACATCTTTCTGTGTTGGGGTCTGTAATTGATGATTCCGTCTTATTGATGATTCTTCTGCTGGGGTCTATAATTGACAATTCTTCCTATAATTGACATGGAATGGTAAGGCTCCTTCTAGTCTCCTGATTCCATGTCAGAGAGGTTTCCCTTTATTTTTATATGAGCAAGATAGAAG
This sequence comes from Herpailurus yagouaroundi, assembly GCF_014898765.1. Classification (NCBI taxonomy): domain Eukaryota; kingdom Metazoa; phylum Chordata; class Mammalia; order Carnivora; family Felidae; genus Herpailurus; species Herpailurus yagouaroundi. Next base: position 24,763,179 of record NW_024412397.1, read on the forward strand.
AAATTGCTGGACTGGTCCTTGCAAGAAATATAAGCAAGAGTAAAAGCAATGTGAACTCTAGTCTTCAGGGAAAAATAATAACAATGATAACATCAATAAACTTTTAGTGGGTACTTAGTCTAATTCAGGCATTTTGCACAGATTATCCTATTTAATCTTTGTAATAAACATGAATACTTACAATTATGATCTGTAATTTACAGATGAGGAACTGAGGCTTATAATCACGTACTTGCACAAGTGAGTATCTCAGAGCCTGTCCTCTTTTGATGAGACTCTGTTACCTCTCAGAACCAAAAGGGTCTTTCACTCACCCCCATGTTTTATGTTTTGAACCTAAAGACTCCCATCATTGTTTCATTCTCTCATGCCATGCATATTCCACACGTGCAATTCTGGATTATTTATGAATTCTAAGTGTTTGATACTCAACTGACTTTGACAGAAAATACTTTTCTTTGTATTTTTTGTACTTCCTTTTTGTCCTTTTCTTGCAGCTAGGGGTCAAGTTTAATTTATTTCTGGATGTCCCCAAGTCAGAATCAACTAAGATCCTCATTGTAGAATAAAGATCAAAATCTCTTTAAGCAATAGGACTCTGCGCTTCTGGGAAGCTGGAGAAATACTTAACCCTCTGGTTTTAACGGTGGATAGTGACCAATAAGTTTGGGGACAGCTTCATAGCTCTACTTCCTGAAGAGGGAAAGCTCCCAGTGTAATAGACGGGGTGCATTCTGAGATACCTCACAGATCAGAGATAGGTCTGACCCTTTGGGGAGTTATAACATTCAAGGCAGATTGTGTTTTTACATTCCCTGCTAAACTACGCTCCTTTATCTTGTTCTTAAGTCATTTTCCAACTGACAATATTAAAACCCAAGGCGTACACTCATTATACAGTTCTCATGGGGACCATTTCTCAATTCTCATTGCCTGTCAGAGCAGCTGAGGTGAATCAGCCCAGAAAATCAAACTCCTCAGTTTTACAATGTTTCATACCCTAAAATGATTTAAGCCTCTTGGTGGCATTTTTTTGGTTTTGTTTGTTTGTTTGTTTGTTTGGTCGAGGGTTTTTTTTTTAAACTAGAGAGAAAAAGAGAAAGAAAAAAGCTTACACTTTTCCCCTAGTGTTCTCTCCTCATTTTATGGAGTCTTTATCCAGTGTGTGCTTTTTTAGTGTTATACTTAGAGCCCCAATTTCCGGGCCCCCAGGGTGTCTCTTACAAAGACTCAGAGGGATGTAGTATGGTTAGAGGCAGGGAAGGAAAGTCACCAGCATGAAAACTACACACACACTTCTCTCTCTCTGAGAGAATTCCACCCATTAGTGAGAAAGAGGAAGACGGGGGAAAAAATATCAAGAGACCTTTAGGTAGTCCCAGCTCAGTCATTAACTAGCTCTGTGAACTTGAGGAGTAGATGACTTCTGACATCATGCTCAGCTCAAAGCATTAGGGTTTGTTCCTTTTGAGAAGTATTTCCTGGGGAGCCTGGGTGGCTTAGTCAGTCAAACACCCTACTTCTGGTTTCAGCTCAGGTCATGATCTCATGGTCGTGGGATTGAGCCCTGAGTCAAGCTCTGTGCTGGGCATGGAGCCTGCTTAAAATTTTCTCTCTCGTTCTTCCTCTGCCTCTTCCCCACTCGCACACATATGTGTTCTCTCTCTCTCTGTCTCTCAAAAAGAAAAAAAAAAAAAAAGGAATTCCCTCTTCCTGTGACCTGCTTTTAAATATAAACATGACAAGGTGGAGAGTAATAGACTTTTAAGTTAAAAGGGAGAATTAAGACTGACCCACATTTTGCTTTCCCTACTTCTTAACAAATGTCCCCCAAATAAGTTTTTTTTAAATCCTTGCCTCCCAAAAAATCATTAATAATCGGCAATAAACAGAGATAATGTAAGGTAATAAACTTCAAAAACTGATGTCAAGGAGGGAAGTAGAAGATTCTGGAGCAAAGTGGAAAGGCAGAGGCCTGACTCCTCACCACACGACCACCTGAAATCATATTGGAAAACCCACAAATCTAAGAATTGCAAGCAATCTGAAGATTACCAACTGAGGGATAGCCTTTCTTTCCCCCCTATTCTTGGCAATCACTCTGTCGCTGAGTCCAGTTTCCCATTGGGAAATGACCCAAAGGTTGAGCGTGTTCCCCAAAGAGATGGACTATTCGTTGAAACTGCAAAAAGCAGAACAAATGGCTCGGTGCATTTAACAATGAAAATGAGAAAGTGGGGGAGGCAAGGAAGGAGGAAATCATGCAAGGAATGATAAAGAAAATGATCTATAGGAATACATAAAGGAATAACAAGACATTTTATATCTCTGTGAATTGTATATATACTAATTAAAAATAAGACTTCATCAAGAAGAGAGTAAAGAGAAACAAAAGAAAATGATAAAAAGGAGAGCTTCAGACTGAAAAATATAAATTGAGGGGTGCCTGCGTGGCTCAGTTTGTTAAGTGTCTGACTTTGGCTTAGGTCATGGTGTCACGGTTTGTGAGATCGAGACCCGCATCTGGCTTTGCCCTGACAGCTCAGAGCCTGGAGCCGGCTTCGGATTCTGTGTCTCCCTCTCTCTCTGCCCCTCTCCTGCTCATGTGTGCTCACTCTCTCTCTCTTAAAACGATACACACACACACACACACACACACACACTTCTTTTATTAAAAAATTAGTGGTTTCCCTAGAATTTGCAATATACTATAATATTTGTGGAGCTAAAAAAATTTTTTTAATGTTTATTTATTTTTGAGAGACAGAGACAGAGCATGAGCAGGGGAGGGGCAGAGAGAGAGGGAGACACAGAATCTGAAGCAGACTCCAGGTTCCACCTGGAAGGGCACCTGGGTGGCTAAGTTGGTTAAGTGACCAACTCTTGATTTAGGTTCCGGTCATGATCTCACACTAATAGAATTGAGCCCTGCGTTAGGCTCTACCCTGAGCTTTGAGCCTGCTTGGGATTCTCTCTCTCCCTCTCCCTTTGCCCCTCCCCCTCCCCCTCTCAAAATAAATAAATAAACATTTAAAAAATATACGTATATACATATAAATTGAGGGGCCAAAAAACACGATTACAGAATTAATACACTGAATTACAAATAGCAAGGACTAGAAGAGACACCTTTGGAAATCAAGTTAAGAGAAAAGCTTAAGATGATCAGAGTGCATGCAGTTGAAAAAAAAAGAAATTAAAGAAAACACAGAGAAGCCCACAGAAACAGAAGATAGAAATTATCCAACATGAGGATAATTTGTGTCCTAAATGCAAAGTAACCCCCATAATGGCCAGAAGATTTAATACAGGTGATTACCCAGAAAAAAAAAATTGAGCTTCTAGGTGGAGATGCACACCGCATTCAAGGAAAAGTTATTAAGGGACGCTTTACAACTGTAAATATCAGAGGTAAGTTATTCCACCTTAAGGATAAAGAAAGAATACTTCAACCATTCAGGTGAAAAGCGAATTGACTACAAGAAAGAAAAAAAAAAATCAGGCTGGCTGGCTGGCCTCCAACAACGGTACAGTAGCATTCCTCCCCCCATATTCTTTTTTTTGAAAAATTTCAGCCATACAAAAAAATGGAAAGAATTGAACAGCAAACATCCATATACCCTTCACTTAAATTCTTCAAATTGAAACATTTGCAATTTTTTCCTTCCTATATATCTGTACATACACAGTGGTGGTTTTAAAACTCCACAAATACAGAACCTGGAGCCTGCTTCAGATTGTGTCTCCCTCTCTCTCTGCCCCTCCCCCACTCATGCTCTGTCTCTGTCTCTCAAATAAACATTAAAAAAAATGTTTTTTAGCCCCACAAATATTATAGTATATTGCAAATTCTAGGGAAACCACTAATTTCTTACGAAAGAAGTGTAACTGTTTACTAATAAAAAATGCTCAGGGCACCTGGGTGGCCCAGTCGGTTAAGTGTCTGACCCTTGATTTCGACTCAGGTCATGATCTCACAGTTCATGAGATCAAGCCTTGTGTCAGGTTCTGTGCTGACGGTGGCAGAGGCTGCTTGGCATTCCCTCTCTCCTTCTCTCTCTGCCCCTCCCTTGTTTTCTCTCTCTCTAAATAAATAAATAAATTTAAAAAATAAACCATGCTCTGGGGCGCCTGGGTGGCGCAGTCGGTTAAACGTCCGACTTCAGCCAGGTCACGATCTCGCGGTCCGTGAGTTCGAGCCCCGCATCGGGCTCTGGGCTGATGGCTCAGAGCCTGGAGCCTGTTTCCGATTCTGTGTCTCCCTCTCTCTCTGCCCCTCCCCCGTTCATGCTCTGTCTCTCTCTGTCCCAAAAATAAATAAACATTGAAAAAAAAATTAAAAAAAAAAAATAAACCATGCTCAATGAAACTCAAAGAAAGTAGAAAAAGAATCCTCTGGCAACAAATAGAAAATACTCACAAGCATGACTGATATTAACCCAAATATATGAATAATCACTTTATTTTTTTAATATAGCTTTTTAAAAAAATTTCTTAATTTTATTTAAATCCAACTTAGCATACAGCGTAATAATAATTTCAGGAGTAGAATTTAGTGATTCATCACTTACATATAACACCCAGTGCTCAATAATCACTTTAAATGTGAATGGGTCTAATTATGCCAATTAAAAGACAGAAATTGTCAGAGTGGATTAAAAAAAAAAAGATCCAACCATAAGTTGTCTACAAGAAAACCACTTTGAATATACAGAATCCAATAGATTAAAAGTAAAGGTATGGAGAAAGATTACAACGATAATGCTAATCAAAAGAAAACTAAAGTAGTTATATTCATATTGGACAAAGTAGACTTCAGAACAAGGAAAATTATCAGGGATAAAAAGCGACACTACAGAATAATAGAGGGGTCATTTTCCAAGAAGACTTACATTCTTAAACATGCATGCACCTAACAGCAGAGCATCATAATATGTGAGGCAAAACCTGATAGAAAAAAAAGAAAAATAGACCAATGCGCTATTATAGCTGGAGATCCAACATCTGTCCGTCAATAACTAATAGATCAAGCAGGCAGAAAAATCATTTACGATATAGTTTAATGGAACAACACTATAAATTGATCTAATTGACATTTATGGAATATTCTGGCTAACAAAAGCAGAATACACATTCTTTTCAAGCTTGCAGAGACCATTCACCGAGATAGACCACATTCTGGACCATAAAGTACACCTTCTTATTTATTTATTTATTTATTTATTTATTTATTTATTTATTATTTATTTTTGAGAGAGAGAACTCACTGGAGGGGCAGAGAGAGAGGGAGAAAGAGAGAATCCCAAGCAGGCCCCACATTGTCAGCGCAGAGCCCAACACTGGGCTCAATTCCATGAACCTTGAGATCACAACCTGAGCTGAAATCAAGGGTAGGACACTTGACCCACTGAGCCACCCAGGCACCCCATGGGCTATAAAGTACACCTTAAAAAATTTAGAAGACTACAAGTGATACAAAGTATATTTTTATTTACATTTTTTTTCAACGTTTTTTATTTATTTTTGGGACAGAGAGAGACAGAGCATGAACGGGGGAGGGGCAGAGAGAGAGGGAGACACAGAATCGGAAACAGGCTCCAGGCTCTGAGCCATCAGCCCAGAGCCCGACGCGGGGCTCGAACTCACGGACCGCGAGATCGTGACCTGGCTGAAGTCGGACGCTTAACCGACTGCGCCACCCAAGCGCCCCACAAAGTATATTTTTAGACTACAATGGAATTAAACTCTTAAAAGTCATATCTCGAAATTGAGTCACATTGTTGGGTTAGGGCTTCAACATATGAATTTTGAGGGGACACGGCTCACTATATCGTACACACACACACATCTTCAACTATGAGAGGCTAATTTATGTCTCTGGCTTCTAGAGTCTAGCATTTTAATGCAACAGAATGTGTCCATGTAATAAAAGAATAAGGTGAGAAGTTCAGTGGCCTGTTGAGGGGAAGGGACAAGGACGCAAATAAAAAACTTAATATTTTTTCAATAATATTAAGAAGGAAATCTTTCTTCCTTCTACCTCACATATTCTAGAGGATGGTTGTTGCACTTGGGGGGCATAAAATACCCAACCCAAACAATAACAAGGTGAAAACAGCCCCTTGAATCCTGACTGGTTGTGGCTAAGCTGACCTCAAGAGAGACTCAGAGCTGACTAGAAATTGGAGCACCGGTTTCTACTAAAAGAAAAGGAGGACGAGATGTATTAATAGAGCAGCTTTATAGTACAAAATCTCCCCAGTTTTTCACAGAGATTGTATGTTACTGTTTTCTGCCATATGCTTAGTTCACACAAAGAAAAGAGTAAACGCACTATATAATCAATGCCTTGACAAAAATAAGACGGAAAAAAACCTGGGTAATTTGAGGAGAATTTAATCAAAGGGACTGCTTGAAAAACATGGCAGAGTTTTCAGAAGGTGACAATTGATGGTGCAGTTCCCTGGGGCTTATAACCTTAAGGAACAGTTATTATCTCTAAATGTGAAGACTTAAAGTCACATGAGTTTGCGGAGGCAGCTCTGTGGAAGCGGCCACCTGGCAGGAGCTGTGACCTCTGGTTAGGTTCAGAGCACCCCTGTCAGAAACTCAACAGGAAGGAAGCTAGGAGAATAAATATCTGCCTGTATTTTCTTCCCACCTGTGGGTCTTCTTCTGATAACCCCTACTTCCATTGGCTGGACCCATCCTGAAGCCAGGAGGCAAAGGGAAATCTTGAAGCAGTCCATATAGGTCAGGCCCCCTCAGTCCAGGACTGGGTGGACAATCATGGAGAGTGGACCTTGAGGAGAAGGCAACTAACACGTACACTTAGGTCGTGGCTTTCACATATCGATATACTTTGAATTTGGTAAAATATTTCTTACAACAGAGCATCAGTACTTTATGTATAAATATTTGAGATCAAGTATTATAAGTCACAAAAACCATATCTTTTGACAGAGACTTTTCCCAAAACATTGAACACGTAAAGGACACTGTTATATTCATATTTATAAACTGGGCCGTTTCCAATTCTCGAAGCAGAGAACAGCAAGCCTTGCCAAGTTTTCTAGAATCAATTAATTGCAGAAATACCTGCCAGTCAGATCTCTACTAATGGGTCACAGGAAAACCAGAAAGAACTGTTTGTATACCATTTATATAGATGTGTTCATTTTGCTGACTATGTTCTAATCTTCTAGAACCAAGGTGTTTTTCTTGCTTACCTTCTGCAAGTTCTTCTCCTTAAAAAAAACTTAGCAATAAAAATGAAAACTCAAGGGGCGCCTGATTGGCTCAGTTGGTTAAGCATCAGACTCTGGCTCAGGTCATGATCTCATAGTTTGTGAGTTCAGGCCCCGCATTGGGCTCCGTGCTGACAGCTCAGACCCTGGAGCCTGCTTCGATTTCTGTGTCTCCCTCTCTCTCTCTCTGCCCCTCCCCTGCTCATGCTCTCTCTCTCTCTCTCTCTCAAAAATAAATTAACATTAAAAAATTTTTTTTAATGAAGACTCAATTGGAATTTCATTTTATTAACTGTCATTATGATGTCCAAATCTGTATAATGAGGTGATTTCCACATTTTGGAAAATTCTATCTGTGTAGATATGACCAAGCAAACAGAGTATGCTTCTACATCTTGTGTAAGCCTTACAGCTAAATTAATAATAATTCATGTATTTCCAAGATGCTTCTAAGATTTTAGATCTTTACATCAAAGATTGATCAGACCTCATTAGAACACTCCCAGGATTTACTATATCTCCCAGACCTCCAAATAAACTTCCCAGATAACCTAGGAAATGGTTGAATTACATCAGAGATCTCTCACACGATGTTAAATTACTGTTATAGCAGAGGGGACAAACCCAAGCACAGATTTATCCTCCCAGTTGCTATTGACGTTTGAGAGAAATGGAGGCTGCCTAGAAGGGTTCTGAGCCTCAAACAACTCCCCAGAGCCTAGCCACACTCATAGGAAGCAACACAATCATGCCAGCTCAGATGTGCCCATGCCACGGTGGTGCCTACAGCAGCAAAGCTCAATCCTTCCCCTCTCCACAGCTTAGCAGTTCCTTGCACATTCTGCAGGTGAGTGGCTCAGCTCTTCCCTCATCACACCTCAGTGAAGCTGCTCCCAGGACCTACACTGGCCCATTTTCTTCTCTGCCCGACATGGGTCCCTATACCCCACTGCCAGACCATGCACTTCCCCTTAATGCCTGGGCCCAGCTCCCCGCCCCACTTCACACGATGCATTTCCACACTACCTGCCCCGTTGCCTGTCGGAGCAACAATCCCCACCATCCATCAGGCTCCATGGGTCTTGCCCAGCTCTTGGTTATGCCCTTCCATCCATGGCAGCTATGGAATGGTAACAGCACCCTTCTCATGCTTATTGTTCATCAAAATAGACTGGTGATTCAGCTCATCGAAGGCCAAATCGGAGTTCAACTGTGCACGGACCCCTCCCCCAATTCGGATGTTGAAGTCCTAGCCACCACTACCTCAGAATGTGACCTCATTTGGAAATGGGGTCTTTAAAGGGCTAATCAAGTTAAACTGAGGCCAATAGGTGGGTACTAATCCAATATGCCTGATGTCTTTATTAAAAGGGGATATTTGGACACAGAGATACAGATGAAGGGAAGACACGGTAAAGATGCAGGGGGAGTACAGGCCAAAGAGAAGGAAGCGTGGGACAGATCCTTCCCTCACAGCCCTCAGAAGGTACCAATGCTGCCAGCACCTTGGTCTTGGACTTCCATCCTCCAGAACTGTGAGACAACAAACTTCTGTCATTTACGCCACCCACTCTGTGGCACTTTGTTACAGTGGGCCTAGCAAACCAATATAGGATATACTGCTACACCGGGCTCTGGATTTACTGATTCATTACGGCGAAACCGGGCTCTTCCCGGTGATATTGTTTTGTTTTGTTTTGTTTTGTTTTTTAATGTTTAATTATTTTTGAGAGAAAGAGAGAGAGACAGAGCATGAGTGGGGGAGAAGCAGATTGAGAGGGAGACACAGAATCCAAAACAGGCTCCAGGCTCTGAGCTGTCAGCACAGAGCCCGACGCGGGGCTCGAACTCACAGACCGCGAGATCATGACCTGAGCCGAAGCCGGACAGCTCAACTGACTGAGCCACCCAGGCGCCCCTTGTTTTATTTTTTTAAACCATGAGCTCTAAAAGAAACGTTGTTTTGTTCAATATATTCGGTTTAAGAAGTGGTGAGAGTGTTCATTTAATTTTTATGTAGGTCCTTAAGAGTTAAGCTTTGAGTGGAGAAGTTTTGTTCCTTGATGATGCCAAAAGGATGAGATTTTTACCATAAAAAAGAATGCTTGACCTGTGTTTGGTATCCATAAGGCTTCGGCAAATCAAAGTTTTAGTCAGAACAACGTATATTTGCTGTCTTCTTCAAAGTCGGTAAAGCAAATGTTTGCTTTGCTGAAACGCTGGTTGGAAGGCGCCTCTGCCATGTCGCCACTAGATGGCAGGGCAGCAGCGTTCTTCCTGAGGCCACAGGGAAACCAGAGGCAAATTCAGACCTGCTGGGAAAGTTTGCGAAGATAGACCAAAAAGTTTAGTTTTAGTTACTTTTTAGCTTATCTTCATAAACTTCACTGTATTCTTTCTCAGCACTTGCTTTTTCTTTTATAAAACGAGCACATGTTTTTAGCTGCAAATCTGAACAACACGGAAGAGTGTAGGGCATAAAATCAAAACTCTCATTTATTCTACCTGTCAGAAGCAAATAGCTGGAGGTCCTGCTCCTGGGGATAACATGGCTAGAGCATGGACCATTCCCTGAATTCTGTGTAAATACCTCTGCTCAAGGTTCCCTCCCCACCCATTTACTATGTATGTCACTCAAACCTCACAGAATCCCAACTCCAATCCAACCCTAACCCCAACCTACAGTCCCCCCTTGGTTATTTTTAGAAATTTGTTAGCAGTGTTCCCAGTGCTCACCATAAATACCAAATCTTGTGACAGCTGCAGCATCAGATATTAATCTTGGAAAGATTGATAAACTCTGCCATTTTTAATTATAGGTAAAACACTGACATCTGAAGAGACATCACAGAGAAATCAGACTTTGGTTAAGAAACAAATGTCACTTTGTGTGGTCAGACATAGGAAGTTTACTTATTTCGGAGTTAAATTGTAAATTCCTATTTTTTGAATTAAAATACAGTAAAACTGACTTCTTACAGGTTTAACACATGTATTGATTTGTATAAATTCCATCACGATCAGGATCCAGAAAAGTTCCAGCACCCCAAAACAACTCCTCTGTCCCTTTGTCATTACACCCTAATGGCCTCTAAAATCTATATGTAATTCTCACGTGGCTTAGTCACTTACCAGTTCTAACGCCCAGTCCTCTGGTGTATACCTTCTGCCTCCTCACCACCCCAGCAATGCCCTGCCTAAATCAACCCAAATCTAGGCATGGGTTTAGTGCTCCTTAAGCCTTGAATCTTTCACCAAGTTTTTATATTGATTTGCAAACTATAACAAGGTAAGTAAATGTATTTGATCCTCAATATGACGGAAAGATTCTCAGATAAACACACACACACACACACACACACACACACACACACACACAATCCAACTATGCAGTTTGAGACACACCCAAATATATAGAAAGAACAGGCTGTGTGAAGACAGCATTATCGTTTCAATCTCACCTCCAGAGTAAATCTAACCCCTTCAAGCTCATAAATTGTCTTGAATTTAGATTTCAAAGATACTATAGATGTATGTAGGATATGCATAGACTTCTTCAGACTTTCAGGGGAAAACCTGGAAATGCTGAGCCTCCTTTCCTCCTCCTGCCTACACCCAAGGAGAAAGCAGTGATCCTCCCATAAAGATCAATCTCCCCACTCTGTACAGGATTTTGCCCATTAAATTCTGCCTCCTGATTACTGTGTAACTGGTATCCTATCCTATAGGATTTATATTTTATTTTTTTAATGTTTATTTATTTTTGAGAGAGACAGGGAGAGACAGAGCACAAGTGGGGGAGGGGCAAAGAGAGAGGGAGACACAGAATCCGGAGCAGGCTCCAGGCTCTGAGCTGTCAGCAGAGAGCCTGACGAGGGTCTAGAACTCACAAACAGTGAGATCATGACCTCAGCCTAAGTGGGATGCTTACCCGACTGAGCCACCCACGCGCCCCGGATTTATATTTTAAATAAATCTAGCTCTGATCAATTAATCAGTCAATCAGTGAATCATTCAGTACAACTAAATGTCCCTGGCTTCAATTCGTTTGCTTTTAGCACTGTTTTTCACAAACATTTTTTTCTGGTGTCTGCTTAAGATTCTCAATAAAGCCTCTTGGTGAATTTCCTAGCAACGTTACCTGCAGCTGGCGAATATGTCTCTCAATGGCAACAGGGCGCAATACAGCATCCACTATACCTGTAAATTCTATTGCTAAACTATTTCACCCCCAGAACGGAATGTGTGGATTATCTGTCCCATTAGCTATCCTGCCCTTTCACCTGGACTGCCCCACATATGTTCAGGACAGATTTGGAATTGGCAACATTGTCTTATGAATCATCACAATCAGATTTGTTATTGCTTAGAAAAATAGGGTCAAATTTAGAGTCCAGCTCTCAGGAGGGGAACCAGATTAGGAATGGTTTGAGACATATGGTCAGGGGGTGAGCTGGGTGATTGTGGCAGGACTCCATGCTTCTCAGACAAAGTTGCCTTCATGGCTGTCATCTTCAAAGGAAAGCCCAGGTTCCTTGGAATGACACAAAATTCTACTGCTGGCCTGGCTCCTGCCTACATCACTAGCCTCAGGAACTACTCCTCTTGTCCAGCAGTTGATGCCATAGGAGCAGCTAGTAAGATTTGACAGATGAGTTCACCACTTAACCCACCACCAAGAAATAACCCCCATGAGTCAGCTTTCATATATAAATGATCTCTCTGGAAAACCATCATTTGTGGTCTCAAAGGCCCTTCAGTCTCCATGACATTGACACCCGGGAAGGCTGTCGCCTTGTGATGGGGTGTGTATGTCCCAAAGGAGACACAGGGCTGGGAAGCAGATGATCTGGGCACGGAGCTGGCCATTAACCAGCTTGAGATATGGAACTAATTTTTCATCTCGTGGAGCGTGGGCTATGGAATCTCATGGAGCTGTGGGAGTCATGCCTTTGTCTCTCAGTCTTCTCCCGGCTGTCCACCACCACTTTATGTGACCTGCTAGCAGCCTGGCTGAACCCACCCTACAGACCTGGACATTGGAGGAAGGATGGAGGGCTGGAAGGACTGCAGTTGTGTAGACGACCAAGGGAATGCTGCTCACCATAGAATATCACTAGGTTCTGCATTCTGCTGTAGACTGTTGCTGTAAGCACCCTATATTCCTTTGTTTCTGCCTAGCCAGTACAATACTCCAGACACTACTCCATCCACACTTATGCAATCACGGAGACACTGGCTTAGCCCCTGCATTGTGTGTGGCGCAATGGAAGACCCAGGTGGTCACAGTTATCCCAGGCATTACTGGTGGGAATGTAAAATGATGCAGCCGCTTTGGAAAACAGCCTTGCAGTTCATTGAATGATTAAATATAGAGTTATCATATCATCCAGCGATTCCATTTCCAGGTAGTAATTCCCAATAGTAATGAAAACATGTGTCCGTGCAAAAGCTCATCCACACATGTTCATAAACATTATTCATGATTGCCAAAAAAGTGGAAATCCAACCCAAATGTCCATCAACAAATGGATGCATGAAATGTGTTATATCCAAACACTGGGATATTATTTGGCCATAAAAAGGAATGAAATACTGATATATGCTACCACAAGAATGAATCTTGAAATTATGCTAAGAAACCAGTCACAAAATGCTAATATTATATGATTCCATAAATATGAAATGTCTAGTCTAAGCAAATCTACAGAAACAAAAAGTCGATTTTGACTGCCTGGGGCTGGAGAAGTTGGGGAGAAATGAGGAGTGTCTACTAATGGGTACAAAGTTTCTGTTTTGAGCTGATGAAAATGTCCTCAACTGCTTGTGGTAATCTCTGCACAATTATGTGATTATACTAAAAACCATTGAATTGTACATTTTAGATGGGTAAATTCTGTGACTTGTGAATTTTACCTCAATAAAATTGCTTCTTTAAAAAAAAACAGGGAGATAAAATAAAATACATTGTTGGTGAAACTGGTACAGCCGCCTTGGAAAAGCTTGGCAGTTTAAAAAAGTTAAACATACTCTTATCATATCACCCTGCAATCCCACATAGGTATCTACTCCAGAAAAATGAAAATTTATGTTCACACACAAAAAATTGTAAGCAAATATTTGCAGTGGCTTTATTCATAACTACCAAAACCTAAGGCCTTTCAATAGACAGATAAAACACGGTACACCTATACAAATCTAGCGCAATTAAAAAGAAGAACAGGGGCGCCTGGGTGGCTCAGTCGGTTGAGCGTCAGACTTCGGCTCAGGTCACGATCTTGCGGTCCATGAGTTCGAGCCCCGCGTCAGGCTCTGGGCTGATGGCCCAGAGCCTGGAACCTGCTTCGGATTCTGTGTCTCCCACTCTCTCTCTGCCCCTCCCCCCTTCCTTGCTCTGTCTCTGTCTCAAAAAAAAAAAAAAAAACAACAACTGATAAATGCAACAACTTGGAATTTCACAAAACATCCATCCAAGGGAAAGAGGCCTAAGTAAAGGGTTCCTTCTATATGACATTTTGGAAAAGGCAAAATTATAGCAGTAGAAAACATCTCACACCTTCCAGGTGGTAAAGATGGGGGGAGAGGTTGACTACAATGGGGTAGCACCAGGGAAATTTCTGGGAGGTGATGAGACAGTTCTGTATCTTGATTATGGTGGCTGTGTACATATTACCGTGCATTTGTAAAAATTCATGGAACTGTACAGGAAAGGAATGAATTTTATCTCATGTAAACTAAAATAAGTGGGCTAAAAAAAAACAGGGGCGCTTGGGTGGCGCAGTCGATTAAGTGTCCGACTCTTGATCTCAGCTCAGGTCATGATCTCGTGGTTTGAGCCCTACATTGGGCTCTGTTCTGATGGTATGGAGCCTGCTTGGGATTCTGTCTCTCCTTCTCTCTGCCCCTCCCCCACTTGTGTGTTCTCTCTCTCTCTCTCTCTCTCTCTCTCTCAATACATTAATAAGCTAATTTAGTTTGTCATTGGGATAGTGCAGCAGTTTTTGGGACACAACAAGGATTTTCAGTGTTTCAGTGTGAGTACAGCTCATATACTGATATGTAGGGAGGGTTGGTAAAAAGCAAGGAAAATGAAATGTGAGTTGGGGTCTAGTTGGGCAGGGTTTGTCTGCCCTCTCAGAAAGTGGTCAGTAAAGAAGACCCTGGGACATCTGTGAGACAAAGATGTGGTCTTGTAAGGCCCAGATATACAGCAACTAGAGAGGTGGGGCTGACAAACTAGACAAGAGATGCTGACAATGATTTTCAGACGTAACTAAGGGAGAGTGAACCTAATCACAAGAAAAACAAATGAGAGGCACGGGGGTGACTCAGTTGGTTGAGCAACTGATTTGATTTTGGTTCAGGTCATGATCCCAGGGCTGTGGGATACAGCCCCCTGTCCAGCTAGGTGCTGAGCTCGGAGCCTGCTTGAGATTCTCACTCTCTCTCTCTCTCCTCCTGCTCGTGCTCTCTCTCTCTCTCTCTCTCTCTCTCCCTCCAAATAAATAAATAAATAAATTTAAAAAATAAGTAAGAAAGAAAAATGACTTATTTTAAAATTTCAGTTTATTAAGGAGAGGAGAACAGATTACAGGGGCCCTTTTTTCCTCTCCAAGGCCAGAAGAAAAGCTCAAGTTCCTACTGCCCTCCTAGCAAGAAGCGCCTACATTGTTCCCACTTCCGGACAGGCGGACATATCTACAGCCAGCTAGCAAAGAGTCTGCAGGATCTCAGCATGTAGTTAGGGACTAGATCTAGTTTTGGGGTAATACGCAGGCTGGTGGCTGCTTTGCTCAGCCATTGGGTAAAGCTTTGCAGGTCTGCAGTTCTTATTTGTGTTGTTTTACATAACCCACACAGGTTTGTTTGTTTTTTAATTTTTTTTTCAAACGTTTATTTATTTTTGGGACAGAGAGAGACAGAGCATGAACGGGGGAGGGGCAGAGAGAGAGGGAGACACAGAATCGGAAACAGGCTCCAGGCTCTGAGCCATCAGCCCAGAGCCTGACGTGGGGCTCGAACTCACGGACCGCGAGATCGTGACCTGGCTGAAGTCGGACGCTTAACCGACTGCGCCACCCAGGCGCCCCCCCACACAGGTTTTAACCTGGTACTTGTGTTGCTTGCCCTGACAAATAGTGAAATTGTTAACATGTTCCGAACACCCTAAAAGTACGGGTCAGGCCCAAAGATTCCTCCTGATGGATTGAGGCAGCTGCTTGTTCAGTGCTGAAATTAAAATCACTTACCTTGTTAAGGAAGAGTTGTAAGAATGGTTGACTCTTGAACAACATGGTGATTAGCAGCATCGATCCTGTGTGAAGTCGAAAATCCACATGTAAGTTTTGATTCCCCCAAAACGTAACTACCAATAGCCTGTTATTGACCAGAAGCCTTATGGATAACATAAACAGTTGGTTAACATATATCTTGTATGTCATGTGTATTCTATATTGTATTCTTATAACAAAGTAGGTTAGGGAAAAGAAAATCATATGGAAGACTAAATACTATACTGTATTTATACTATACTATGTTATATTCTATATTGTATTTATTTTTAATCGTGTTTAAGTGGGATGACTGGTGCAGTTCAAATCCCTGTTGTTCAAGGGTCAAGTGTAATCTTAAAATACTACAGCAATAAGAGGCTTGGTGACAGCTGCCCTGGAGGCAGACAGGACAAGTGTACCCTGTGTGAAGCCAGAGTGCAGTGGGGAGCCTGCAAAGCTCTTGTCTTTACTTGTGAAGACCTTGGAACCCTGCAGTCCAGGAATGGCCCAAAAGATGCCCACAAAGATCTGGAGAGAGCAGTGGAGAATAACATCTTGCGGGTGGTGGCCCCAGTGCACTCCCAAGAGGAGCCATCCAGTCCAGCCACTCCTGTAAACCACCCTGCACTATTCTGGGCACCCAGGGGCACATCCGGCACAGCCTCTATGCTTTGCCTCAGGAGATCTGGCTGGAAGGCCACTGCCGGGTGATCTCTAGACACTGATCCCAGAGATTCCCTCCAGCGGCCTGGAGTCTGATGATGCGTGGGAAACCCAGACGCCGCTAAGGATGCATGCTTCCAGCTGTTGGCCTGGTCCACAAGTAGGGAGTCACCTCCAATGGCTCCTGGAAAACATCTGACTCAGATGTAATCCTCTGCAATTGCATAGAGTTGATCCGTGAGCAGTTGACTGTATCCAAGGACAGATGGATCAAGAGCTGGGCACCAGGAGGAACAGAAGGATAACTGTATATGACAGTTACCACTTGGAGATGGCCACTCCAGAATGGAGTGAGGAATTCCTCTGTGCAGAAGTGGGAGCTGGTGAGTGATGGCCAGCAACCACAGGACATTTACGAAGATGAAAATGATGAGAACAGTGAGGAAAACTGGCACGGCGGGTGCCCACAGGAGGCGAACGGTGCCAGAGATGAAGATTCCAGAGGCTCTGGTGAATAGGACAGCCTCAGGGAAAAGGAAAAAGGCAATGGCAGACCAGAGGTGTGAAGCAAATATCCTTCACATGTGCAGGAGTTTGGCTCTGACAACCCCAATGACCTGGATTCAGACTGATGATGATCCTGTGATATCTATGAGGTTCTATCACAGGTCCTTGGGGGCTCTGTGTCTGCAGCGTCAGCTGTCCTGGTTATGCCTTGTTGGGTTTCCTAGCTTAACACATGGAAGGAAGATGCATGGCCAACATCACCATCCTACCAGTGAAAACTTGTGCTGAAGAAGTTTGTCTTTTCCAGTAACACCAGGGTTCCTTTGCCTCCATCAAAAATGATACTATAGTTAAAAAAAAAAAAAAAAGCTGTGAAAATGAAGCTTCTTGGCGCAGGCATTTTCCCATTCTCCTCCTGTGCTGAAGCCAGTAAGTGGAGGAGAGGCTCCTGTTTTCTCGGCACTGGGACTTCCTACCTCACCAGGGCACCTGCCTCCAGTAAAAGCCTGTTTCTCTTAATAGAGGGAATCTAGAAGGGCTACAGTGGGACCCTTATGGCAGCACAGGCTGGATAGTGATAGTCATTAGTGAAGGAAATAGAATCTGCCTGAGCTCTGAGAGGCTTTGTTAACAGCTGTCTCCACCTCCCTGCTTTCTGACTTTGATAATAGTTGTAAATATCGCTGTCTTCCTCTGGCAGTGGTGCCAAGAAACAGGGAATGTGTGAATGTGATACTGTGTTTAGTGAAAGCTAACTTTAAACATGAAAAGGAAACAGCATGGGGCGCCTGGGTGGCGCAGTCGTTGAGCGTCCGACTTCAGCCAGGTCACGATCTCGCGGTCCGTGAGTTCGAGCCCCGCGTCAGGCTCTGGGCTGATGGCTCAGAGCCTGGAGCCTGTTTCCGATTCTGTGTCTCCCTCTCTCTCTGCCCCTCCCCCGTTCATGCTCTGTCTCTCTCTGTCCCAAAAATAAATAAATGTTGGAAAAAAAAAAAAAGAAAAGGAAACAGCAGAGCAAAAGAAAAAAAATCAGTGACTTCCCTCTTCTCCTATTTTTGTTTGATTGAAGGAAAACATCGGTTCAAACGAAAATGTAAGCTTTCTATTTGTTACACTTCTTTGTAGTATTACGAAGGTTTCTCGAAATCTTTTGTATCATGAGCAAATATAAGCATGTATATTGTAAATTCGTATAGGATGACATCGAATAATACATTTAAGAACAAACAAAACATTTTATAGCTGCGTTCGTGTTTTGAAATGCAAACAATAGCAGTCCATATGAAGAAACGTAAAAACCATCCCAAACTATTTCAAAGAAATCACACAAGGATGATTTTATTTTTGTTCTTTGTTTTCTTTTCACGGAATTCCCTGCTTTGCTTGAGATCAAAAGAATATTAGAACAATAACAGGTTTTAAAACAGCACGAAACAAAGACATAACATGGCAGCCTGCCATAAGCGTTCTGAAAACTGCAAACCTTTATTTTCCCATTTTAGTATATGTCCTGCCAAAGTGAGCGCTTGTTTCATCTCCCTAAATCATCAGGAGAAGAAAGAGGAGTAAGCCAGGAAACACTGCAGGGGGAGAAAGTCATATCACAGTGCTAGAAAAAACAAGTCAGCAAAGAGTGAGAAATTTAATTCGGTTGTGGTATGAAAGGCGATGCCTGGCAGAGAACAGCAGTTATCCAGAGCAGGCTCCAGCAGGCGTCCCACTTCGTGAAGGGATTCCCCCCCTCCTATCCTAGTACTCAGGGCCCCCACATAGTAGGGAGGACAGGGGTTGGGGCTGTCACATCCCAGAGGAAACAGCCTCAGGTTCCCTGCTCCAAAGAGCCAGATTCCTGAAGGGCTGCAGATGCCAGCCTATGAGGAGGCGGGTTTTCTCCGTGTTTTGCTCCCCATTGTGTCACAGTCCCCTGAGGTCCGTGATATACTTCCTGGCCTCCAAGAGGTCAAACCGGTTCCCATCCAGAGGTCTTCTTGTGCCACCTGTCCCCAGACCTGAGCTGGCTGGGTTTGGCCTCTGTGATCTTCTCACCACATGGTGGCAGAGGGTTGAGTCCTTGAGGGGGTTAAAAGTGGCTTGGCCATGGGCTCCCATCTCATGCCACTGTGCTAGGACTTCGTAAAATTAACATTGTTAAGTGGAGCACAGGGTGCTGGACGGTGAGCCCCCTGCTCCCCAACCCTATTTCAACAACAGACCTCAAGACAAATTGCAATACAGAAGTTTATTACTCACAGGTCCTGAGGGAAGTACCCTGCTTTCCTCCAGGGGTGGAGAGATCAAGGCAAAGTGCAGATGGGGAGGTGGGCCCTGGGCCACATGCCTTTACTTAGGGTCCCTGGGTGAAGTGCTTTGGGGTTCCCAGGCTGAACTGATCGATTCAAACCAAAGAGTGGGGTTTTGGTAAGTCCCAGGAGGTCTTATCTAAGTAGTGAGTAAGGCTTGGGGAAGCAGGTGAGATTGTTGACCACAAGGGCTGTTGGGGAAGTCATATCTGGAATTTGCCTTTGCTTGTGACTCTGTGGCTGCTATCTTGGGCCTGCACTTGCAGGAGGGGGCTAGTGTCAGTTCGAGGCCCTTGCAAGCCCCTTGGCCAAACAGAATGGATGGGGGTGGGGGGGGGATGGCAATACCTTGGAGTAGCTTAGCTAAACTCTCCATTGAAAGCCTGCCGATGGTCTGCTGCAGACCACGGCCTAGGAAGGCGCGCAACCTTCCACCGTGACCCTGGGTCTGCTGGGAGCCACCCTGGCCGTGGGCAGCGTCTGCAGGGACAGTGCCAGCCTCGGGGACAGCCTGGGTTTCCTGTCGCTGAGCTGAGGCCCCGCCAGCTCCGGGTGCACCCGACCGCCTAGGGATGCGGGATTTTTATTATGGAAATCCAGCCTTGGAGAAGCAGGTTCAGAGGTTGGACAAACCCGGAAAAGGCCCACCGACCCCACGCAGGACTCGATTTCAGGTCGGTTCATTTGCGAGATGCGGCGCTCTTGGAACACCTATGGTCTCTGGTTGGGGCCCCTCCTGCGGATACCACCGTGGGGAAAGCACCCACCGGCGGCGGCGGAGGGGACCAGGCAAAGGGCAGGCAGAGCTGCGGCTGCCCTGGGACTGGGTGGGGGGGCGGGACGGCGGGTGCACCGTGACCGCCACCATCACCTCCGCTGTCCCCAGCCTCTTCCGAGAGGGCACTCTAGCCCTCTCACCCCCATTTTCAGCCTGTACAGTAAATAGCCAGATAACAAAACTCTTCCCGAACTGCTAAAAGAGCCGAACTATGCACTCTTGGAGCCAGCTGAGAGCGAGCCATACCTTTATACCTATCATACAATTCACTGTATAAATTGGAGTTGTATTTAGACCTTCAGCCTTTCCAAAGGAAAGATGTACTAGGAATTAGTTGGCCTTCCGGGCAGAAGGGTATAATATCCAGGGAGGCTGGCCTGGGAGGAGAGAACAGCGCAGACACTCAGCTTCTCAGAGTCCAGAGAAAATAGCTAGTTTTGGCGTCCTCGGTTCCCATGGTGACACTGCCCACTCTGGCAGGAGCAAACACAATCACAACCATCCTCCTCGGGGAGTGGGGAGTCCGGGGCCACCCGAATGCCACACCTTAAAGCAGTCCTCACTAGTTACTATGGTTTGTGGGATCGTCCCTCTATGGGGTAGCTGCTGGTATCAGAGGCCTCGAAACTTGAAGACAACTAACCCTCTGGTTTCATGGAAGTGAAAGGCCTCATACCTGCTACTGATTGTGGTGGTAATGGTGACAATTCAAAGGTAGGAGGGGAGGGGACTTGGAGGTGGTAGGAGTAAGGGAGGAAAGGGTGTTAATGACCTGCACCCTAGACTCTAGAAACTTGTCCAGGCTGCCCCCAATTCCTAGACCCAGCCTAGCCCAACTGGATCTGCAGTCAGGGCTCCTGTTAAGAGGAAAAGGTGTGTGTAAATTGGAAGACTTGATGTTGCTACTATGGCAGTACTACTCCCAAACTGATCTACAGATTCAAACAACCCCTATCAAAATCCCAGGCTGACCCCTTCGAAAAATTAGACAAGCTGATCATAAAATTTTAGGAAAATTTACCGAATCCAGAAGAGCTAAAACAATATTTTTAAACAGTAATTTAAATATTTTAAATACTTTATTCTTTAAAGAATAAAGAGACTCACACTTCCTGAATTTAAAACTTATTACAAAGCTACAGTCCTCAAGACATATAGAATAGGGGTGCCTGGGTGGCGCAGTCGGTTAAGCGTCTGACTTCAGCCAGGTCACGATCTCGCGGTCCGTGAGTTCGAGCCCCGCATCAGGCTCTGGGCTGATGGCTCAGAGCCTGGAGCCTGTTTCCGATTCTGTGTCTCCCTCTCTCTGCCCCTCCCCCGTTCATGCTCTGTCTCTCTCTGTCCCAAAAATAAATAAAAACGTTGAAAAAAAAAAAAAAGACATATAGAATATGGCACTGGCATAAGGATAGATGTGTAGATCAGTAGAATAGAGTCGAGAGTCCAGAAATGAACCCTCATGTTTCTTGTCAATTGATTTCTGACAAGGATGCCATAACTATTCGTTGAGGAAAGAATAGTCAACAAACATTGCTGGGACAACTGTATATCCATATAAATATGAATGAAGTTGGACCCCCTACCTCACACCATATAGAAAACTCAAAATGGATTTTTTAACTCAGAATGGACCAAAAACCTAAATGAAAGAGCTTAAACTCTAAAACTTTTTGAAGACAACATAGGTGTGAATCTCTGTAACCTTGGATCAGGCAGTAGTTTTTTTAGATATGACATCAAAAGCACAAGTAACAAAAGAAAAAATAGATAAACTAGATATCATAAAAATTAAAAACTTTGTTTTTCCTTTCACATCCCTCCACCCACCTCCCCTCTGGTAACTATCTGTTTGTTCTCTACAGTTAAGAGTCTGTTTTTTGGTTTGTCTCTTTTTTCTTTTCCTCTGTTCATTTGTTTTGTTTCTTAAATTCCACACATGAGTGAAATCATATGGTATTTGTCTTTCTCGACTGGCTTATTTCATTTTGCATTATACTCTGTAGCTCCATCTACGTCATCGCAAATAGCAAGATTTCATTCTTTTTTATGGCTGAATAATATTCCATTGTATATACATAAACTCCATCTTCTTTATCCATTCATCTATTGATGGACATTTGGGCTGCTTCCATAGTTGACTATTGTAAATAATGCTGCAGTAAACAGCAGTGCATACACCCCTTCAAACTAGTGTTTTCATATTCTTTGAGTAAATACCCAGTAGTATGATTACTGGATCATAGGGTAGTTCTATTTTTAATTTTTTTGAGGAACCTCCATACTGTCTTCCACAGCAGTTACACCAGTTCTCATTCCCACCAGCAGTGCATAGGTTCATTTTTCTCCATATCCTTGCCAACACTCGTTGTTTTTTGAGTTTTTGATTTTAGCCATTCTGATAGGTGTGAGATGATATTGGGGTTTTGACTGCATTTCTCTGATGATGAATGATGTTGAGAATCTTTTCAGGTGTTTCTTGGCCGTTTGTATGTCTTCTTTGGAGAAACGTCTGTTCATGTCTTCTGCCCATTTTTAATTGGACTATTTGTTATTTTGGTGTTAAGTTGTATAAGTTCTTTATATATTTTGGATACTAACCCTTTATTAGATATGTCAATTGCAAATATCTTCTCCATTCAGTAGGCTTTTAGTTTTGTTGGTTGAAGATTAAAAACATTTGTGCTTCAAAGAACACCATCAAGAAAGTGAAGATTTGGGGCACCTGGGTGGCTCAGGAGGCTGAGCGTCCGACTTCAGCTCAGGTCATGATCTCATGGTTCATGGGTTTGAGCCCCGCATCAGGCTCTGTGCTGATAGCTCAGAGCCTGTAGTCTCCTTCAGATTCTGTGTATCCCTCTCTCTCTGCCCCTTTCCTGCTCTCTCAAAAATAAATAAAACATTTAAAAAAATTTTTTTTTTAATTTTTTTTTTCAACGTTTATTTACTTTTGGGACAGAGAGAGACAGAGCATGAACAGGGGAGGGGCAGAGAGAGGGAGACACAGAATCGGAAACAGGCTCCAGGCTCCGAGCCATCAGCCCAGAGCCTGACGCGGGGCTCGAACTCACGGACCGCGAGATCGTGACCTGGCTGAAGCCGGAGGCTTAACCGACTGCGCCACCCAGGCGCCCCTAAAAATTTTTTAAAAATAATAAAAATAAAAATAAAGTGAGGACTTAATTGACAGAATGGAAGAAAATGTTTGCAAATCCCATATCTAATAAGAGATGTATCTAGAATATTTATAGAACTATTGCAGGCAAGTATTTAACACAATGAAAAATAGGCAAAGGGTGTGATATTTCTCCAAAGAAAATATTAAAATGGCCAATATACACATGGAAATATGCTCAATATCATTAGCCATTAGGGAAATGCAAATCAAACCCACAGTGTGATACCACTTCACACACACTAGCATGGCTATAAGCCAAAAGACAGATCATAAGTGTTATTGAGGAATTGGAGACATTAGAATCTGCACACACTACTGGTGGAAATAAAAAACAGTGAAGCCCCTTGGGAAAACAATTTCTTCAAATAGTCAAACATAGGGTTACCATATGACCCAGTGACTCCATTCCTAGTGTTATGCTTAATAAACCTATATGTTTTTCCTTAGCAGGGTGATGGTTTGCAAGCACCCATCTTGTGCAGCAGGTGAAGGACCCCATTCCTGGTGGGACATAGTAGTGGAATTGGCCAGGTGCTATATCATGCACATGCTACACACAACAAAGGAGCATATATTGGGTCAGAAACAAAGATATTCCCACACGATGCAATAAGAGCCCCACTGGCTATGAGCAACCAATACCCACTGGTGAAACTGATCTTGCTTTGTCCCTTCTCTATGTGAGTAAAGCATTGTTTTATCTAGTGCCTCTCTAAGTCATGTCTTTTTTGATGACCCTGACAGGAACAGACTATGGAGTGTGTTGGTCTCCAGAGACTTCTCCTCTTCATTTCACATTGCTTGTTTCCTGACTAAGATCCTAATCCCTAGAGTCTGATCACCTGGACTATTGATCCATTTTCTGGCTTAGCTCCACTGTGTTCCTCAGTTTTCAGAGCCTGCTGCATTCTGTGGCTCCCCCATCAGGCTTTTCATTTAGCTGCTCCTATGCTGGGCTTCCCTTAGTCAGTGCCGAGCAGCGCTCAAAGCAGGAAGAGTGTTATTAATAACATCAGATTTATTATTACTGGCTGTGTGACCTGGCAAGAGACTTAGGCTCCCTAAGTCTTAATTGCTTTCACTATAAAGTGGGGATAACAATCCTAACTTGCAGGGATTAAAAAAAAAAGCATTTAAATTAGTTTAAGAATTATTTTAAAAAATATTTATGGACATGGAAAAGTATTCCTCAAAAAACATTAGATCAAAACATAGAAATATTTTAGAATGTATTCTAGAACCTAGAAATACCACAGAAGCCCAAATCTATTTCTTAATGTTTATGTACCTATATGTACATATGTAAATACATTAGCAAGTTAACAATGCTTCTCTTTAATGGTAGGATTATTGGTGGGTTTTGTTTCACATATTCCTAGATTTTCTAGTTTTCCTTTAGTGTGTTAGTATTACAATTAGAAGAAAAGTAAAGGGAAAATATCACAAATCATACTTTCTTTTCCTTGTAAGTTTTAGGACTTTACTAAGTTACAGTGTTTTGCTACAATAAAACTCTAGATTAGAAAGACCTTGAGGGGGCCTGGGTGGTTCAGTTGGTTGAGCTTCAAACTCCTGATCTCCTTGATCTCATTCGGCTCATGTCATGATCTTACAGTTCTTGAGACTGAGCCCTGTGTCCAGCTCTGTGGGTGTGGAAGCTGTTTAGGATTCTCTCTCTCCCTCTGCCCCTCCCCTCCTCAAAAAAAATAAATAAATAAAAATAAATAAATAAATAAGTAAATAAATAAATAAATAAATAAATAAAAAGACCTTGAAAAGTTACTCTGCCTCTTCTGACAGGATTTCATCGGTGTATTTCTTCGCTGACCCACTGGTGTATTTAAAACATAATTTCTCCTCCCATTTCAGAACATTTTTGTGGCTATCTAGCAACTTTTTGTGTTCTCTTCCTGAGTCATTTACAGAAAGGTAACTGCTGATTATTTTTAAGATCTTAATGAGCATGATTATATATTAACTAACTGACATTTATCTATGAGGCACCAGGTAGATAGTGCACCACATACTAACAAAAGTAAAGGGCTTGTGTCCCTGACTTCAAAGAGGTTCCAGTTTAGTTAGTGCAATGAGAATAATATATGTTAACCAATCAACGATATTCAGCAGTATTTGATCAATAGTAATCTTTATGGTATGGAAAATTAGTTCTCAAAGTGTTGTCTGTGGATCCCTGGGGATTCCTGAGATTATTTCCGGTGGTGCAAAATCAAACTGTGGTAGGGTCCTGTCCCTAAGGGAAAAAAACAAACAAAAAACCTCAAGGCAACCTGGTTATAAGTGTATGTGACAACATCCTTCATGACCTTGTAACATAAGACCACTTAATCAGACTACAGGTTTGTATGTTACCATCTGCGGGAGACAAAAAAGTGGAAAATATGCAAAAAACTATACCATGTGGTGCGTTCAGGGCTCAATTCTTCAGTACGAACCCAGGTGAGCAGTGCTGGCAGGAATAAAGTTGCTTCCTGGAAAGAAAAGCCTCGGTGTCACAACTCTCTGTGCAAGAATCCCAGTACAAAACCTTTTCATAATATTAAGGCTCCCTCCCCCTTCTCAGCTTATTAATAGTTGCACCAATGGGGTAAAAGTGATGGTTGGTAAAACTGGAGACACTTTAGCACAAACACAGGCAGTTTCTCCACACTACACACTTGACCCCTGAACAACACATGTTTAAGTTTACATGCAGATTTTTTTTCAATAAATACAGTAGAGTACTGAAAATGTGTTTTTCTTACTTATGATTTCCTTAATAACCTTTTCTCTTCTCTAGTTTTATTGTAAGAATACAGTGTATAATACATATAAACACACAAAATACATGTTAATAGACCGTGTTATCAGTAAGGCTTCCAGGCAATAGTAGGTTTTTAGTAGTTAAGTTTTGGGAGGGTCAAAAGTTATGTCAATTTTCAACTGCATGGTGCTCAGTGCCCCTAACCCCCATATTGTTCAAAGGTCAATTGTAATTAGTGTATTTTAAGATGGGAGTTTTTAACTTTTTGGTCTTAGGATTCTGTTATACTCTAAAAGTGGCAGCCCAAAGAGTCAGTTAAAAACAAAAACAAAACCAGCCAACCAACCAAACAAACAAAATAAACATAGGTTCATTAACAGGAATATTGGCTGGGGCTGTGTAATGGCTTCTTCCCACATAGCACAGTAATCGCACCTGCTTTTTAAATTTTTAAAATTTTTTTAAATGTTTATTTTTGAGAGAGAGAGAGACAGACAGACAGACATACAGACAGCATGAGCGAGGTCGGGGGGAGCAGAAAGAGAGAGGGAGACACAGAATCAGAAGCAGGTTCCAGGCTCTGAGCTGTCAGCACAAAGCCCAAAGTGGGGCTCAACCCATGGACCAGACCACAAGATCGTGACCTGAGCTGAAGTCGGACGCTCAACCAAGTGAGCCAACCAGGCACCCCAACAGCCTGTTTTTGATTTATAGCTGACAGTGAGGTTTAAGAGAGGTAATAGAGTAGCTTACAGCCTTTCAAGCAAAACCAGGACAACCATAGGGCTAGCTCAATTGCATTCAGCAACACCTGTCTTGTAAGGCATGTTCTATCTGGGGAAGAAATAACAGTTTTTCTTGATGGCCAGAGTGATTATGCAGCATAAGCACATAAACCCAAAAAACTTAGCAAATAGGCTCCTAAATTTGGGAGGTGGCTTATCAGTCAGTCCTGTGGGCAGCCTGTGATGATGCTTTGGGACACTGACACGGAGGCTTTGACTTGCCAACCAGTGGGTTATCTATCATCTATTAACAGGTTGGACAATGGGGGGACCCTTACTCATCCACCACTTAGGCAAGAGCATTTGCTACTGGATCCCAGGGAGTTTTAATGTTCACTGTCTTAAACTATCAAGTGGACAAGCAGTCCTTCAGCTTAAGTAGTGTGGTGGCTAATAAGGCTACATGTATCACTACTACAGCTGTTCAGCATGGCTTGCCATTCTTCCACAGACTCAGTTAATTAGGAGACAAAAAGCTCAAACACATTCAGACAATTTTACAAGGTCATCATGGTATCAGTTTCCTGCATCCCTAGTCCCATTAAACAAACAAACAAACAAACAAACAAACAGTAGATCAGAGGAGCCATATGGGTAGTACCAGTGGTGGTCACTTTTCTGCTGAAAAATCACCTCTAAACTTGAGTCAAGTGCTTCTATAACCAGCAGTCATTCCCAAAGGAGAGGTGAAGTGGTAAGTCTTGTGGTCAACTGCAGCCGGGAAGATGGATGAGAAATGGCCTTTGGGCTATTTCTCATAAGGCTGCTTCTCTCCCTTGGTTTTGGGGAAATCCAGGGCATTCCACCGAGACTCAGACTGCAATTAAATTTTGCGTACTTGGCCTGTATGGAGATGTATAAGGTAAACAGAGTGTCATGGTATAACTAGTCACTTGCAATATTTCAAACGTTAAATCAGTCTTGCATTTGGGTGATCATTCCTGGCATAAATACACTTCTTCATGGTATATTATCATTTTTATAAATGGCTAGATGCAATTGCTTATATTTTGTTAATGACTTTGCATCTATGTAGTAAAAAATTTAACTTTGCCTAAAGACAAGTCTGTCTTTTACTCTCCTTGGCTTCTGGAAGGTAATCTCTAAGCCCTTTAATGTCATTCCTGACAGAAATGTCTTTGCCTGAGGGCCTTTAGTCACTGGACAGTCTAACAATGTGACTTAGGGTGAGGACTCTGAATCACATGGTATGATCTCCTCCTCTTGAGGGGACAGAAACTGTGATCAGGCACATGGGCAGTCAACAGTGCATAAGTAATGGAACTCCAATAACGACTCTGGACAGCAAGGGTCAGGTGAGCTTCTCTGGTTGACAATTCTCCATGTGTGTTTGTCACATATTGCTCCTGAGAGCAGCTAACTCTGTCTATGATTCCTAAGGGACAGGATAACTCAAAGCTCTGTATTTGGAACCCTTCCAGACCCTGTTCTATGACAGATTTTGATCCTCTCCCTGTGATACCTGTGAATACAATTTTCAGTAAGTTCTGTGAGGCCTTCTAGCAAATTAGTTGGGAACCCCTGAACTTGCAATTAGTGTCAGAAGTAAGTATGGTTTGGGAGAACTCTAAATTCTATAGTGATGTCGAAAGTAAAAGCAGTCTTTTGGAGACTGTTTCTCAAAATTTGTAGTTTATGCTCGTGGGGTAGGTTGGCCTGTCATTTTCTTTTCTTGTCTTTGTCTAGTCTGGTATCAGGGAAATGATTCTGAAAATGAATTGGGAAGTATTCCTTCTTCCTCTATTATCTCAAAGACTTTGTATAGGATTGGTCTTTTTTCCTCCTTATATATTTGATGGAATTTATTAGTGAAGCTATCTGGGCTTGGGGTTTTCTTTGTGGAAAAGTTTTTTAATTAGAAATTCAAATAATCTAATAGCTGCTTGGCTATTCAAAATTTCTATTTCTTCAAGTGTTAGTTTTGCTAAGTTGTCTTTTTCAATGAATTTGTTCATGTTATCTAAGTAGTCAAATAAATATATTGCATTAGGTTGGTATAAATGTGTGAATAATATTCTCTTTTTAATATCTGTAAGATCTGTACTGATAGCTCTTTTTGCATTCATGAGGTGAGCAATTTGTGTTTTCTCACTGTTTTTTCTTAACCGAATAAATCATATTTAATTTAATAAATTATACTTAAATATTATAGTAATTGAATATAAATTTAATTCATTCAATTTAGTTATGTAACATTGAAATGTAATGAATTAGGTGAATTTGAATTAAAATTTAAATGTGTTAAATTAAATGGAAATTGAATTAAATTAAATCATATTAAATAAAACATAAAATATCAAAGTAAAAAAATTAAATTGAAATTAAATGATACTTGAACAAATTGAATTAATATTAAATTATTTTGAACCAAATTAAATTGAGTAAATCAGAAATCAGTAATGTTAAATTTGAGTAATTACATTTAAGTCATACTTGAACTATATTCCCTTAAACTTATTTTCATACATCAAATTGTAATTAACTTAAAATTGAATTATATGAAATTCATAAATTGATGTTAAACTAAATTTATCTGAGTACCTTACCAACACATATTCATTTATACTAAAACTAATACATTAAATGAACAATTAATTTGATGAATTAAATTGTTTATTAAAATAAATTACAATCAAATTAAGATAACTCAGTATTAATTAATTTAAAAAAGGAGGCAAGTCTGGATTTGAAGTTCCATTTTGTGGATTAAAAACCTGTTTTAGGAAGAGAGGGTCACAGAATCCATGTTGCGGCTTCTGTGTCTTTGGTGTCTGTGATGGTGTGGAGGGGACAACGAGTAAAAACGTTTAGGAAAGGCGAAAAAATAACACAAAACCCCAGATATCTGAACCATACACAGGACAACCATCAGTAGCAAAGAAGTTGCTACGTCCAGAGCCAAGAAATCCAGAATAAATGTTAGCAAAGAGTGAAAATTTTCATTTTCCCCAGACCCCTCTCTTCAACCCGAATCAAGTCGTTCTGACTTTGAATGTGGACATGTGGACATTTAGTATGACCACGACTCGCGTATCCCGTGGGATTTGGGGTGATGGGGGCACTGACCTTTTGTATGTCATTTGACCTCCGTGGTTGCCAGAGTTAGATCATTACCCTGAGACGCCTAGCTCTCCGATCTGTCCAGATTTTTTTTTTTTGTACTTAATCTAATTTAAAACAGAATGTTAAAATTAATTTTATAGGAAAGAATTGAATGTGTATGAAACAAGAGAACCAAAGCGGACGTCACCAGGAACCTGTCAAATCCACAGGTCGGGGAAGACTTGGTGAAGCCAGTGTCTCGGATTTCAAAATCTACTTTGGTTAGGCCACTTCTCACCAGAGTCGGTCAGTCCACCACCTTTCATGGCCTTGCACCGTTGCTTGGGACTAATTCTGAGAAGCGAGAGCACTCCTGCAAAAAAGCCCAGGGGCTGAACCGCGCCAGGCCTGGCTGAGCGGGAAAGAGCGGTGGAAGGTAAACGTCGCAGACATAACAGGGGGAATGGTTTCCTTCGCAGCGCACGACACCCACTCTGCTGGCGTCCCATTTATACATGTGAAAGGGTAAAGTGATTGAATAGAAGAATGAGTGTGACTTGATACAGGTCGTGTTTCGGAAGCCGCCACTTTTTCTGTGAACTTCTCAGCAGGACAAGCCTCCGGCGTACGGAATCGATGGTCAAAATGGCGGCACCTTGTGGAAGCCGCGATTAGGGCGCTGCCATGTATTGCCTGTAAACGTACGGACTCGGCCATCTTACGGAATCAGATTCCAAGATGACGGCATATGTGTGGAAGTGGCGCATAGGCGCGGCCATGTTGCCTGTAACGTTGTGTCCGTACAAGTGGTCACCGTACGGACTCGGCCGACAGAGTGGCGGTGATCTCGGGAAAGCTGCGATGCAGGTGCGGCCATGTTTCCCGCACTTACGGATTCGGCCGCCTTACGGTATCAGTAGTCAACAGTCAAGATGGTGGCGTCTGAGAGACTTGTAGCGGCTCTAGGCGCCGGATCTACTTGTTTGCTGCGGAGCCGACGCATTGGGCCTGCGCAATAAGAGTACGGTGCCCGGGAGGCGCGACCAAAGCGGAAGTAGTTGTGGGCGCCTTTACAACGGCCGCGAACGCCAGCGAGAGGTCTGTGCAGCGGATTCGCGGGTCGCTGGCGGGGGCAGCGGAGGGGTGCGCCGAGAGCGGAGAGATGGTGAGTACGAGTCCCGGGAGGGGGTCGGCAGTCGAGGTCAGTGGGATTGGTAGAGGCGGGGTCCGTGGGCAGAGGCAAGAGAGTCTGTGGTGAACAGTAGGAAGAGTCTGGGCAGTATGGTGGGCGCCCGTGGTGAGCCTTAACAGGGGTCTGTGGGTAGAACGTTGGAGGTCTGAGGTTCTGAAAATCTTCTGATGTGTGAACCATCTGGGAGTTTTGTGATGAGCCATTTTAGGGGTTCGTAATGGAAGTTTGGTAGGGGTCTCTCGATAGATAGTTCCGTGGCAATCCGAATGGGAGATTGGGCAGAGCCGCACCAGGCAGTGTGTAATAAGCTGTGATGAGTCTGTGTCAAGGAGTTCGTGGGGAGCCGTGATGGGGGGCGGGGTTGTCTGTGGGGTTAATAACGGGAGATCTATGGGAAACGGTGTTGGGAAGTGTG
This sequence comes from Herpailurus yagouaroundi, assembly GCF_014898765.1. Lineage (NCBI taxonomy): Eukaryota > Metazoa > Chordata > Mammalia > Carnivora > Felidae > Herpailurus > Herpailurus yagouaroundi. Next base: position 24,794,338 of record NW_024412397.1, read on the forward strand.
TAGAATATATCCCGTGGTGTCTGTGAGAAGAGATGGGGGCAATATGTGATGCGCGGTAGTTTATAACTAACCGTTATGAGTGTGTGGATAGAGTAATGGGGTGTTAGTGATGGGAAGTCTGAGACAGAATGATGGGATCTGAAAGAACGGTACTGGGGTGTTAGGGGTGAGTGATGGGAAGTTTGTGGGGACCGTGATGCAAAGATCTATGAGGAACTGTGATAGAAAGTTTATTGGCAGAATGTTGGGGTTTGTGGTGAGCCACGATGGAGCTGTAGCAAGGAATGAGGCACCATGATAGGGGTTCTCTAAGAAGCCATGATGGGGGGGGTGTCCCACAGGAGGGTGATGGCTCAGACCCAGAGCCTCCAGATGCTGGAGAGGACAGCAAATCGGAGAATGGGGAGAATGCACCCATCTACTGCATCTGCCGCAAACCAGATATCAACTGCTTCATGATGTGAGCCGGGGAGAGGCGGGTGGGGCTGACACCTGCAAGGTTGGGTGAGGCTGATGGGTCCGGCCCCTCACATCTGCACCACTCACCCCATCCTCTGCAGCGGGTGTGACAACTGCAATGAGTGGTTCCATGGGGACTGCATCCGGATCACTGAGAAGATGGCCAAGGCCATCCGGGAGTGGTACTGTCGGGATTGCCGAGGTGAGGGGGGGGGTGCCTGGATAGGGCAGGCATGTCCACCTGCCTTGAGGGAAAAGCCATAAAGGGAGGGTGGGTCATAGGGAGTAGTGACGTGTGTCTGTGGGTGATTGTTGGTTTGTGGTGAGTTGGAATGGAGACTCCACTGTGAGCCCAAACACAGGGTCCCACCAGAGGGGTTAGCCTGCCCTGGAGTAGGGGGACAGAGCAGGTGAGTGGGACAGAAAAGAAGAGGAAGAAAGAGTTCTGGGACCATCCAAATCCCTCATTGTTAACCTGTCCTGGTCCCACTGTCTGCCCCGCAGAGAAAGACCCCAAGCTGGAAATCCGTTATCGGCACAAGAAGTCACGGGAGCGGGACAGCAATGAGCGAGACGGCAGTGAGCCTCGGGATGAGGGTGGAGGGCGCAAGAGGCCTGCCCCGGATCCAGATCTGCAGCGCCGGGCGGGGTCAGGGACAGGGGTTGGGGCGATGCTTGCTCGGGGCTCTGCTTCGCCCCACAAATCCTCTCCACAGCCCTTGGTGGCCACACCCAGCCAGGTGAGTGGCTGCCACGGCTGGGATAGGTAGGGTGATCCCGGGTCAGGCCCTCCTTGGGTTCCTGATTTCTGTTCCGGGCCCCTTCCTCCAGCATCACCAGCAGCAGCAGCAGCAGCAGCAGCAACAGCAGCAGCAGATCAAACGGTCAGCCCGCATGTGTGGCGAGTGCGAGGCCTGCCGGCGCACTGAGGACTGTGGCCACTGTGACTTCTGTCGGGACATGAAGAAGTTTGGGGGCCCCAACAAGATCCGGCAGAAGTGCCGGCTGCGTCAGTGCCAGCTGCGGGCCCGGGTGAGCATGGGTAGAGCTGGGCAGGGCCAGGTGGGGGCGTCAGTGTGTCCAGGAGGAGCTCATTGAGGCTAGGAGGGGTGGGCCAGGTGAGGTGGGGCCTACTGCACATAGACAGGTGGGAAGGAGCCTGACCTGTCCAGACGAATGGGGCGTGATCAGGTGTGCAGGGCTAGCAGGGGCGCCTCCAACCCCAGATGGGCAGAGTAGAGCCAGATGTTTCAAGGTGGTCAGGCATGTCAGGCCAGTGGGGCAGGGTTCAGCATGTCCTAGTGATGAGAAGTAGGAGTAGTGGGTGTGTTTCTGGGGAGGCGAGGCAGGGTTAGTTGGTGGGGCTAAGCTCTTGTGGGAGGGGCTAGGGCAGGGCCACCCTCCATCCACTTGGGGCTGACCTGGGCCTTCCTCCTGCCGGCACAGGAATCGTACAAGTACTTCCCTTCCTCGGTGAGTCCAGCCCCCCAGGGCGGGGCGGGGCATGCGGGCAGGGCGGTCAGGGCCAGTCCTGAGATTCTGCCCTGCAGCTCTCGCCAGTGACGCCCTCAGAATCCCTGCCAAGGCCTCGCAGGCCACTGCCCACCCAGCAGCAGCCACAGCCATCACAGAAGCTGGGGCGCATCCGTGAGGACGAGGGGGCAGTGGCATCATCAGCGGTCAAGGAGCCACCTGAGGCTACGGCCACACCTGAGCCACTCTCAGACGAGGACCTACCACTGGATCCTGACCTGTACCAGGACTTCTGTGCAGGGGCCTTTGATGACCATGGCCTGGTGAGCAGGTGGAGCGTGCCATGGTGGAAGGGTGGAGGTTACAGAAGCTGAGTTTCCATGATGAGGAGAGAAGGCAGAGTATGGAAGGCTGATTTGGGAACTGAGTAGGTGGTGGGGTAGTCACAAGTGGGGCAGGTGGGTCAGCATATGCCTCACTTGCAGCCCTGGATGAGTGACACAGAGGAGTCCCCGTTCTTGGATCCTGCCCTGCGGAAGAGGGCAGTGAAAGTGAAGCATGTAAAGCGTCGGGAGAAGAAGTCTGAGAAAAAGGTGACGGGAAGGGTGAAGTGGGTGTGGGAAAGCAGAGGGCAGGGAGGCGAGGGAGAGGCAAAGGTCAGAGGCTGGATGGGGCAAGAGCCAGAAGGGGGTGGAATACGGGGGGAGGCAGGCATTCAGGGCTGACTTCAACTCCACCCTGACCTGACCTGCTTTGTCCCATAGAAGGAAGAGAGATACAAGCGGCATCGGCAGAAGCAGAAGCACAAGGACAAATGGAAACACCCAGAACGTGCCGATGCCAAGGACCCTGCATCGCTACCGCAGTGCCTGGGACCTGGCTGTGTGCGCCCTGCCCAGCCCGGCTCCAAGTATTGCTCAGATGACTGTGGCATGAAGCTGGCAGCCAAGTGAGTCATTCCTGGAGAGTTCAAGGGAGTCGGGGAGTATAGGGTCGGGCATGACCAGATGTCTTCCGGTCAGTCACCTGCACACCGTTCGGCCCATGAAGCACCCCCCCATCCACCCCTCATCCATCTACCATTCTGGTGCTCATCTGCCTTTTTATCTACTGCTCAGTCACTGATCCTTTTGCCGTTTGGTCACCCATCCGTTCTACCATTCTTGGATCCACCCCCTGCCCCACCTATTTTGTTGCTTGCCACTTTCCCTGCCTGCACCCAACCAACTGCCTCCCTGCAGCCGCATCTACGAGATCCTCCCCCAGCGCATCCAGCAGTGGCAGCAGAGTCCCTGCATTGCTGAGGAGCACGGGAAGAAGCTGCTCGAACGTATTCGCCGTGAACAGCAGAGTGCCCGCACCCGCCTCCAGGAAATGGAGCGCCGATTCCATGAGCTTGAGGCCATCATTCTTCGTGCCAAGCAGCAGGCTGTCCGTGAGGATGAGGAGGTGAGCAGGCACAGGCCCAGCGGTGCGGGGCCCAGTACCTAGTCCTGACTGGCCTCATCGTTCTTTCCGCTCCACACAGAGCAATGAGGGTGACAGCGACGACACGGACCTGCAGATCTTCTGTGTCTCTTGCGGGCATCCCATCAACCCACGTGTTGCCTTGCGCCACATGGAGCGCTGCTACGCCAAGGTCAGGGTGTCAGCCTGAGGGGGAATCATCAGTGGGTCCGTGGGGGAGAGACGTGTTGTCTGGGGGGGTGTCTTGGGATGCAGCACACATCCACAGTTCCTTCCATTTGTGCTCATCCCTCCAGTATGAGAGCCAGACGTCCTTTGGGTCCATGTACCCCACACGCATTGAGGGGTGAGTGTGGGCGCTACGTGGAGTTAGAGCAGGGAGGTCGAGGCTGGGGTCAGAAGTGGCATGTTGGGGCAGGATACGGGCACGGGCAAGAACAGGTGGGTCTCCCTCCACTACCCTGTCTTTACTCCAAACCCCCAGAGCTACCCGACTCTTCTGTGATGTCTACAATCCTCAGAGCAAGACATACTGTAAGCGGCTCCAGGTGCTGTGCCCCGAGCACTCACGGGACCCCAAAGTAAGGTTTTCCCTCAACTCCCCCGCCCTTCTGTCCTTCCTTCCTCCTCACTGGCCCACATTCATCCCTTGCTCCCTCCTCTCCCCTCCTTCCGTACCTTTTCCCTACTTGACCACTTCCATGACCCCTGCTTTGCCTGCCTCATCATCCTTCATTCCTTTCCTTTTTCCTCTCATCTCCTGTTCCTCCCCTTTTCCATTCCTCTCCTCTCCCTGAACTTTCCATTCCTTCCTTCCTACCTCCCTGACCACTTCCCATTCCTGTCTTCTTTCCTGCCTCACCACCCCCATTCATCCCCGACCCCCCATCTTGCTGCAGGTGCCAGCTGATGAGGTATGCGGGTGCCCCCTTGTACGTGATGTCTTTGAGCTCACAGGTGACTTCTGCCGCCTGCCCAAGCGCCAGTGTAACCGCCACTACTGCTGGGAGAAGTTGCGGCGTGCTGAAGTGGATTTGGAGCGTGTGCGCGTGGTAGGTTTTGATGCTGGATGTGGCTGGGGTCAGGCGGGGCTTCTGGAGCTCCTTCTCATGGCTCTTTTCTGCTCTCCTGTCAGTGGTACAAGCTTGACGAGCTGTTTGAGCAGGAGCGCAACGTACGCACAGCCATGACTAATCGGGCAGGATTACTGGCCCTGATGCTGCACCAAACGATCCAGCATGACCCACTCACTACCGACCTGCGCTCCAGTGCTGACCGCTGAGCCTCACAATGGCGCAGAAGTCCTCACACCCTGCATTCCAGGCTGGGGAGCTGCCCTGAATCCCCCATTTGTCTGTTCTGCCCTTCATATGTTTCTCCGGCGGTCCTTGAGTTTCTCCCTGTACCGATCCACCATTTGACTGCCCGGCTGCTGTTACCAGGGGGTCTCAGAACTTTTTCCTGTTCTTGTCTGTTCCTTTGTTTCTCCATTCTCTGTGCCTGGGCGGGACTGTGGAATCCGCTCACTCTTGCCTCCCCCCTTCCTTGTTTTGTTAATAAAATTTTGAAGAAAAAAGATGGCTACTGATGGTTTCCACACTTTATCCAGCTGCGACTGCATTTCCAAAGCCCTTGGGTAGATGGGCTGTGGCACACTTATACCTCAGGAGGGGCTGCAGTATACAGCTTCGAGTACTCTGTTGGCATTTACTCTGTAATCTGCAGGAGCCCCCGTGGGCGTGGGGGATATGACTTGCTGAGAGCCCAACCACCTACATTCTCAGCCTTTCATTTTGAAACTGGGTATCCAGTTAGCGCTAATTCGGCGTGTGGCTCATTTACCACTTGTGTCAGCGCTGACATTCTCCAAACTAGATGCATTCAATGGTGGACACAAGGTCCCTTGTTCCCCACAAGCCTCTCTTTTGGGACACGTATGTAACAGAAGTCTCCATCCCGCCCTCTTGATGTCAGTCCGGGAGTCCCCACAGCACTACGTTTCCAGAACGGACCCGCCCTTCTCGGTTGCACGGACCTTCTGTTTACCTGCGGCGAGGCACGCCCCCTTCTCCAGTTCCCGCGGAAGGAGCTGGGCTCAGCGTGCGGCAGTACCAGTCCCCGCGCGCTCCTGTAACCGTTCGGCGGGCCGGAGAGAGCGGGACACAATAGTCCTGGGGCAGATGTTCGGGGAACCGGAGAGCACAGGCGCGACGTAAGCGAGAGGTGGGAGAGGAGGGCTACGGCACAACCTCAGGCTTCTCCGCCCCTTCCGCTAGGTTACCCCTGGTGGAGACCGCCAGGGAAACATCATAGGGCCCCAACCTTCCTCGCCCCCTTAAGAGAGCGCAGGCGCAAACCAGGTGGGCGGAGTGGGGCGAAAGCGTCGGTTGGCGAGGTGAGGGGCTCAAGTGTTGCAGGTCTCCGGTGGGGGTGCGAGCCGTAGTTGGATGTTAGAGCGCAAGCGCAGTAGTGCCGGGACGGGAGGCGCGCGCCGCTGTGGGACTGAGCACGCAGGCGCGGAGTCCTCCCCACTAAGGGCCAACGCTGGCGGGGCATTAGCGCGCAGGCGTCTTGCCGGGAGCGGACCCTTAGAGGTGGGCAGCGAGTTTCCGGTTCCGGGAGCAACGAACGGCCGCGGCAGCGACAGCTATCGCTTCAGAGGAAGCGTCTGCGGAGGAGGAAGAAGAGCAGGGCAAGGCGGGAGTCACAGGAGGGACCCTCGCCATGGGTCCGCGGACCTAGAGCGGCGGAAGCTACCGGCCCGGTGCCGAGCTGGTGAGACAGTCGTGAGGGTGGAAATGGAGAGCGCTCAGGCGTAGGATGGGGAAGAATTGAGGCTCAGAACGCTGACGGAGAGGAATGAAGGGCCCTCAGGCCGACGAGTGGGAGGAATGGCGGCGTCGGAATATTGAAGGGAGGAATAGAGAGGTTTTGGCGGAGGACGGGGAGGAATGGGGCTCAGAACGCTGACAGGTGGACGTGTCGGGAGCCTGGACGAGGACGGAGAGGAATGGGGAAGGATCTAAACGCTGAGGAGAGATCTCGGGGCCTCTCAGGTTAAGGAGAGAGAAACGGGGGTTCAGAACGCCGAGAGGGAGAAATGAGGGGTTCTCAGGTTGATGACGGGAAGAGATGGAGGCGTTGGGATGCTGAAAGGGAGCGACGGGGGCTTCCTCTGCAGAACGTGAAGTAAGAGGGGTTTAGAATGCTGAGCTAGGGATGGGCATGATCTTGGGACAAGAACGGGGACGAAAGGGGGTTGGTTCAGCATGCTGAGGGGAGAAATCAGGGTCTCTTCAGGTGATGAGCGGAATAGAAGATAGGAGACACGGAAGGGAAGGGATGGGATGAGAAACTTTTTAGCTGAACATGAGAGGAACAAGGAGGTCTGGGGACTGAGATTGGGGAGGACTTGTGGCTCAGAACACTGACAGGGAAGATGAGGAGGCTTTCGGGCTGAGGAGCAGAAGGAATGAGGGGGTGTTCAGGGTAAAGGTGTGGAGAAGCTGTGGGCTGTCTGGCAGAGGACACAGGAAATTGAGGCAGTAACAGTGGAGGTAGCAGGTAAGAGGACGTCAGAAAGGGAAGGAATGGGAGGGCTTTGACTGAAGGGGAAACTGGGGACTCCTGGGTCAAGGAAGGGAGCGAACGGGAGGTCAGAATACTGAGGCAAAGTGCTGGGACCTTGGTCTGGGGACGAGCAGAATGGGGGCCTCTTGGGCTGACGATGGGAGGAATGGGCCCTCTCAGGCTGAGGATGGGGGGTATGGAGGTTTCAGGGTGACAGAGGGGAGGAATAGGGGCCAGTGGGTCAACGATAGAGAATGTCTCCTGGGGGGAATGCCAGGGTCCTAGGTTGGCAGTGGGGAGAAGTGATGAGTTCTCAGGCTGAGGATGGGGAAGAATTGAGGATCGGGACATTGAGGGAGGCATGAGGATCTTTGGGTTGAGGATGGGGACTTGAAAGTTGGAGACAGGGCTGCCAGGTCAAGAAGGGGTAGGAATGACAAGCTCCTGGGCCCAGGACAGGGAAGAATGAGGTGGGAAAGGCGATTTTTCTCTTTCTTGTATTGGCCAGTTGCCTGTGGTAGGTCCCAGGTCTTGGAAAAGCATTACCAAGTACCGGCGGTTTGTGTGGTTAGGGCACAACATGTCCTCCCCTAGAGCCTCAGTTTTCCCACTGCCCCCTCCGTGTTGCAGGCCGCTGCTCCTTCCTGTGGCCCCCATGGCTGAGGACTGGCTGGACTGCCCAGCCTTGGGCCCCGGCTGGAAGCGCCGTGAAGTCTTTCGAAAGTCAGGTGCCACCTGTGGACGCTCAGACACCTATTACCAGAGGTACTGGGTGGGTTGTGGACAGAGTCACGGATAGGGCTAAAATCAGGGGGTGTGGTTAAATTTGTGGATGGGTTGAAATTATGCAAATATAGTCGATTCTTATTATTTGCAGATTCCATATTTCCAAATTAGTCTACTCACTGAAATTTGTACTCTCAAAGTCGGTACTCACTATACTTTCATGGTCATTCATAGACATGCACAGAACAGCAAAAAATTTAAGTTCCCTGATACACTCATTCCCAGCTGAGGTTGAATGAGGCCTTCTTATTTTAGTTCATATACTGTAAACAAGTCTTTTTCGTGATCTGCTAAGTGCTGTGTTTTTCACATTTTTGCACTTTTTATTGGTGATTTTCATATTTACAATGCCCCCCAAGTATAGCGCTGAAGTGCTGTCTAGTGTTTTAAGTGCAAGAAGTCTATGATATGTTGTAAGAAGAGAATAACACATTAAATAAATTTTATTTGTGAGTTGCAGTGTTGTTAGGTGTGAGTTCAATGTTAATGAATCAAAAATGTGGTACATTTAGAAAAAGAAAAGGAAATGTTCTGATTTGTACACGAGTCTGCTCTGGAAAATGCTGAAGTAACATGTATAGTATGTGATGAAGTTAAGGGAAAGGTGGAAAAATAGCCAAATTTGAAGATGCATAAGGAAATACTTAGTAAAATAAAATGTAGTGGACAGTGTGAGAGACTGGAAGCCAAGGACATTGATGGTTGTGTTACCCCTGATTAGGAATATGTTAAACCTGTCTCAGCTAGTACTGACTGGCTCACACGTTTCAAAAGGTGTACATCGTGAAAGACATTAAATTTGCATACAAGGCAGGTCCTGCAGATCAAGAGTTTGCAGAGGAATTTTAAAAATACCTGGTAAGGGGCGCCTGGGTGGCGCAGTCGGTTAAGCGTCGGACTTCAGCCAGGTCACGATCTCGCGGTCCGTGAGTTCGAGCCCCGCGTCAGGCTCTGGGCTGATGGCTCGGAGCCTGGAGCCTGTTTCCGATTCTGTGTCTCCCTCTCTCTCTGCCCCTCGCCTGTTCATGCTCTGTCTCTCTCTGTCCCAAAAATAAATAAAAAACGTTGAAAAAAAATTTAAAAAAATAAATAAATAAAAATAAATAAAAATAAAAATACCTGGTAAGTGTTACGTGTGAAAAGTGTCATGCAGAATAGGTTTTACTGAGGAGACTGGCTTGTTTTACAAGGACCGTGGTAAAGGTAGCTGTGTGACATAAATGGTCTCCAAAGCTCCTGACTTTAAATCATTCAAAGGCCATGCTGTCAGTCATTCGTAGGAATGTATTAAGTAGAGTGTCTTTAAATAGGAAAACAATAAAACAAGGTTACATATCGATTAGTTGACAGAAATGTCCCCTGAGGCTCACATTACCTTAACCTATAGTTCCACAAGAACAGAGGTTCTAGATTCACTAATTCAGTGTTCAGCGTGACTCTGTAAGACATACCAGGAATAATGGGAATCGAGTATAAATGCACAAAATGTACATGTTTATATGCAATTCACATTTAAGGATCTAAGGTGATTATTGAATTTTTGTCACTCTTCCTGAACTTTTTTTTTTTTTGTCTGAGTAGTTGTTTTTGTGGAGGAATATAGCAAAATCATGAATATAATTATGTTTGTTTATACTTAATTATATGTTTATCCCCATATTCATAATTTGTGTGAAACTGTCAAAATTTAAAATTTTAAATACTTTTGTCAAAAACCGTAAAGCAACAGGTTTTATCTTAATTAGGGCAAGATAACGAGTATGTTACAATTTTGTGGATGCTGGTAGGATATAGGAGACTCCTGGGTCAGAGATGGAAGATAGTTCATTATTCACAGTAACAGCAGTATCCAGAATGTCATTATTTTTGTGCCAGTTCCCCAAATGCCAGTTCCCATAGGGTAACCTGAAGAGAACTGACTAACATCTGCCCATGCATTGGGTTGTAGGAAAGGAACCCTGAGCTTAAGGAATCCAATCTTTTATAATGTTAGGACAGTAAGGATGCCTTCCCTTTGCTCTGGAAGGAGAACTTATCTCTTATCTTCCAAGGCTGTTTGCTGTACAAACATCCTTGAAAAGATAGTTCATAACAAAGGACTATCAGTGTCTCTCTTGCAAGACATGCAGAAATGCTAGAGACCTGTGGGGTATTCTCTCCGAGAATATTAGTTGCTCCTCCTTTGTTTTATATGTAGTTGCATTTGTTTGTTTACGCATGTCTTTATATATATATATTTACATGTTCATTTGTTCATGTGTACGTTTTCAGACGCTTCTCCTGTGTTTTTCCTTTCTACGTATTTAGTACGTTAACTTTAATGCATTTATACATCATTCGACAAGTTTGTATTTCTGTCTGTGTTTATATTTATTTACGTGAACGGACTACAATTAGTAGTGTATGTGATAAGTAAACATGTGTTTATTTATGTTTATATTTTTCATTTGTGTTTGTATATATGCTGGTATTTATACACATTTTGTATTTCTGCTATGCAAGCTTAGTTGGGGTAAGACCTGGTAGTGCTCACAGGCCAATCCCAGGCTGCCAGCCCTCTATCCCCTGCCAGCCCTGCAGGTCTGTTCACGAGCCCAGTGGGAGGGTTGTGTGGGTGGAGTGGCCATGGCTCCACCGGGGTACCAATCCATCCTGGCCCATTCCCAGCCCCACAGGAGACAGGATCCGAAGCAAAGTTGAGCTGACCCGATACCTGGGCCCTGCGTGTGACCTCACCCTCTTCGACTTCAAACAAGGCATTCTGTGCTATCCAGCCCCCAAGGTACTACACAGTGTGGGGTACCCAGGCAGGGGTGACTGAGCCACCTAACACCCACCCACAGATCTCTTCCTGCTTTCCCTCTCATTTGCAGGCCCAGCCCTTAGCTGTCCCTAGCAGGAAGCGGAAGAAGCCTTCACGGACAGCCAAGACTCGAAAACGTCAGGTTGGACCTCAAAAGGGTGAGGTCAGGAAGGAGGCCCCAGGAGATGAGACCAAGGCTAATGCTGACACAGCCCCAGCTTCACTCCCTGCACCTGGGTGAGTGTTGGCCTAAAGTGAGCCAAGAGGGTGAGGGTTGTGGTTGGAGATGTACTCAGCCTCCCACACCCATGTTTCCTATCCCAGGTGCTGTGAGAACTGTGGAATCAGCTTCTCAGGAGATGGTACCCGAAGGCAGCGGCTCAAGACATTATGCAAGGACTGCCGAGGTGAGTGGCCCCAGAGCCCTGGGAGGTAGAGGTGGAGCAGATCTGATGTCAAGCTGGGACACCACTGTCAGCTTTCAGGTTGAATGGTGGATGAGGTTAGATATCTGATGCTCCTTGTCCACTTCTCTTCTTCCGCCTCCCTTTCCTCAGCACAGAGAATTGCTTTCAACCGGGAACAGAGGATGTTTAAGGTAAGCACGACCTGCCTCCTCCTCACAAGTGTGCGGTGGGAGCAGGATGTGATGGGGGCTGGTAAGAAGGTCTGAAGGAATGATGATGGATCCATAGGGTGTCAGAATCATTTTGTAGGGAGCTAGCTATGGTCAGTGGACAGTAATGTGTTAATGGGGTGTCAGTAGACACAGCGATGAGGTTAACCGGGCACTTGGAGACTTTGGGGATGGCCTCTGGTGACAGCTTGTTAGTAGTTATCAGATACAGTGATGAGGCATATGGTGGACTACTAGACATGGCAGTGGGGGCTAAAAACATACACGTAAGGGGCAGCATACCTGGAGCTACTCTGTCTGGGCCTGTGACCTCGCCCCACCCATTCCTGGCAGCGTGTGGGCTGCGGGGAGTGTGAGGCCTGCCGGGTAACCGAGGACTGCGGGGCCTGCTCCACCTGCCTTCTGCAGCTGCCCCATGATGTGGCCTCGGGGCTGTTCTGCAAGTGTGAGCGGAGACGGTGCCTCCGGATTGTGGAAAGGGTGAGTTGGGCAGGTAGGGTGGGCCCAAGGCTCACCCTGTCCTCTGGCTCTCAGAGCCCTGGCCCCATACATCATACCTCTGGCCTCCCTGACAGAGCCGAGGGTGTGGAGTGTGCCGGGGCTGTCAGACCCGAGAGGACTGTGGCCGTTGCCGAGTCTGCCTTCGCCCTCCCCGCCCTGGTCTCAGGCGCCAGTGGAGGTGTGTCCAACGGCGCTGCCTACGGGTGAGTAGAGGGGCCAGTGCTGTTGGGGCCAGGGCTGGGGCAGAGCTCATTCTGCTATTAAAGTTGCTACTGCTGCTGCTGCTTCCTCCCAGCCTTGCCCACCTCATGTCTTCTTTTCTCCCCCACCTCATGCTCACCTCCCTGGCCTCACCTACCTGCCCCTGTCTGCCAGCACCTTGCCCACCGTCTCCGTCGCCACCATCAGCGATGTCAACGACGCCCTCCCCTAGCTGTGGCTCCCCCTGCTGTGAGTGCTGCACCCCACCTTCTGTCTGCCTGTCCCACGCATGCTTTCTGTACTCCTTTTGGGGGTGGTGGTGGGGGTGGGGGTGGAGGTAGGGGTCCTGTGTCTGCCTGGTTCCACCAAGCCTAAACTTCTCTTCTGGCTTTCTCCCAGGGTAAACGTAGCCGCCGTAGAGGAGGCTGCGACTCCAAGATGGCTGCCCGGCGGCGCCCCCCCCGAACCCAGCCATTGCCTCCAGTTCCCCTGTCACAGCCTCCAGAGTCCCCAGAGCTGGTGAGGCCCTGGTGGGCAGGGGGAAGGCACAACTATAACCTTACCCAGTACCTTCCCTGACCCCACCCATTTGCCTCTGCAGCACCCCAGAGCCCTGGTCCCCTCGCCACCTGCCGAGTTCATCTATTACTGTGTAGACGAGGACGAGCTAGTGAGTGGCCCCACCCTACCTGGACAAGCCTAGACCCTCCCAGGGCACTTGGTTAATCCCAAAGAAGCAACTGCTGCAATGGGCCTAATAGGGGAACAGCAAGACACAGTAATGGGTACTAGTATGGGATAAGCAGACAATGGGGGAGGGACTAACATGGGATCGACAGGTGCAGTGATAGTACCTAATGTCAGATGAATCAACACTCTGGTGGGGCTGATAGGAAAAGCCAGCATAGGGAATGGAGTTCACATAGGCTGAGCAGATACAGCAGGCACAGCATCGGCAGCTATGGAGGGTCAGCAAAATGCCTTTGGAGGTGGGGGTCAAAGACGTTGTCTTGGTAACCACTGGTCTAGCAGATGAAGTGATGGATACTGCGTTGGAACAGCCACAGTCCTAATGCTCTTGGGCACTGTCCGGTGCAGCGATAGTGCCTGGTGTTGGAACTAACAGATGCTGAGGTGTGACTGAGACCAGTGCACAGCCAGTTCCCTTTGATGGAGCTAGTGAAGGGGCAACAAGAACACTCGAACAGTGCCAGTAACAGCACCTCCCCTTTTGCCTGTCCCCCAGCAGCCTTACACCAATCGTCGGCAGAACCGCAAGTGTGGGGCCTGTGCAGCCTGCCTACGGCGGATGGACTGTGGTCGCTGCGACTTCTGCTGTGACAAGCCTAAATTTGGGGGCAGCAACCAAAAGCGCCAGAAGTGTCGTTGGCGCCAATGCCTGCAGTTTGCTATGGTGGGTGATGCAGAAGAGTGAGGTGGGTGGGCTACGTTGACCTAGGGCCAACCCCCTTCCCCGCCGTGCCTGGGAATGGTGGGCAGGCCTGGTGGGTAGGGCAGGCCAGATTCTGCATCTTCAGAGGAGTAGATGGAGTGGTGGGTTCAGGCAAAGATTAGCAAACATTGTGCTGGGATGAACGAATCTGAGTGGCAGTGGCATTAACAGGAGACTAGCAAGCTCAGTGATGAGGGCTTCATGTGAAAGCATGTTCTGTGCCGTGACTAATGGGGATTAGCAGGCATGTTGATCAGGGCAGGGTGGTCAATCATTGCATCAGGTGGCCATAACACCCTATCTTTCTTCAGAAGCGGCTGCTGCCTAGTGTCTGGGCAGGATCTGAGGATGGGGCAGGGCCGCCCCCACCTTACTCTCGTCGAAAGAGGCCTGGCTCTACTCGAAGGCCCCGTCTGGGTCAGATACTGAAGACCTCCTTGACCACACCCACAACCCGACCAGGCCATGCCCAGACTCAAATGAAACAAGAAACAGGCAGTGGCTTCGTGCTGCCTCCACCTGGCACTGATCTTGTGTTCTTACGGGAAGGTGCAAGCAGTCCCGTGCAGGTGCCTGGCCCTGCTGCAGCTTCCACAGAAGCCCTGTTGCAGGTGAGGATCCCATCTTAGCTTGCCCTTCCCAGAACTACCCAGCCTTGTGCCAGGAAGCTGGGACCAAGACTGCTGCAATCCTCCTTCACACAGGAGGCCCAGTGCCCTGGCCTGAGTTGGGTTGTGGCCTTACCCCAGGTGAAGCAAGAGAAGGCGGATGCCCAGGAAGACTGGACACCGGGCACAGCCATCCTGACTTCTCCTGTATTGCTGCCTGGCTGCCCCAGCAAGGTGGGGGTCAGTGATGGGTGGTCTGTGAGCAGAGTGATGGTGAGCCATGATGGTGGTTCTTTGAGCAGAGCAACAGATATGCTGATTGCAGCCTCATCACAAAATTACCCCACCTGTCCGACAGATGCCCCACCTTCCCCAGGCAACTAACTTTGCCTGCTTTGCTGCCCAGCTAACAAAAATGGAACTCTGAGGAATGGGAAAGGTTTGTAGGCAGAGAGATGGATTTTCCAGGCTGAAGTGTGACAGAAGCGGGATTTGTCAGTATACTGACCGGTTGGCTGATAAGGAGACTCTTTTCTTAGGCCAACCCTGTCCTTCTGACTGCTGCCTGTTTCCCACCTCTCCCAGGCAGTGGACCCACACTTGCCACCTGTGAAGCAAGAGCCACTGGACCCTGAGGAGGACAAGGAGGAAGAGAGCAAGGATGACTCCGCCTCCGACTCGGCCCCAGAGGAGGAGGCAGGAGGGGCTGGCACACCCGTGGTCAGTGCTGGGGGACATTTCACCCTGCCCTGAACCTGCTTTAGCCCCATTGGCCATGATGACCCATGATGTTAATTCTTCCCCAGATCACGGAGATTTTCAGCCTGGGTGGAACCCGCCTCCGGGACACAGCAGTCTGGTTGCCAAGGTGTGCCCCGCACAGTGAGGGGTGGTATGGGGTTGGTGCTGGTCAGATATGGGCCCTGAGTGTTAAAAATAGAGCCAGCAATTTGGCATGAGGCAGTGGGAGGTAGAGGCTTCTGTCACTGTGCTGATCCCGGTCAGTGAGGGGTTATGTGTAGGACCGTAGAGATTTCCCCTGAGGTTCAGATTAGGGCTTTCCTTGGGTGTATGGGGTGGGGGCTGGGGAGTAGAGAGACAGGGGTTAGTGGAGGTTAAGGATTTGATGCCCTGTGATGAGATTTGAAAGAAAAAGATAAAAGCCTGGTCCATATCTTTCTAAGAAAATCCAGAAGGAGTCAGATTTAATATATAAATTTTTATCCAGTGAATCATTTGGGGTTTTGTGGGTGTCTGGAGTCTCCAAGAGATGACAGGTGGGCTGGATAGTGGTGGGTGGGCAGATCTGGGCCCTGAGATGTGCAACTGTGCAATCTTAGGCTAGTCCACCTCCTGGAGCGTCCTCTGTGGAGAGAGTTGGGCTGTGTTTCTTGAACCTTTCCTGAGCCTGTTGAGGTTATTAAGAGTTTCAGCTGCTTCACAGAACTGTCCCTGCAGGCCTGGCAATAGGATGAAAGATAGTTGTCCCTAAGGACAGGGCTGGTGGGAGGAGGACGGGAATACTACCTCCTGCAGAATGTTCGCAGGCTGTGTGCGTGGTCCCAGATACAGGCGACATAAACTGTTGGCCTAGGCACCTGGATTCCTTTGTTCCTACAAGCTAGTTTCTGCCGGCTGGAAACTCCTGCATCTGCCTTGGTTAGTTTGCAGGTACAGACTGAGTACCTGCTGGGTATACTGCAGTGTGAGAGATAACATTGATGAATGCAATGACCCTGGAAGGCTTATCCTTCAGGAGACATGGATTCCTGTCTTCAGGGAGCTATCATCTAAGGAAATAGTTTCCTTGTGTGTGAAATCATTATATGTTAGTGGAGAAGGTAATGTTTAGTTGTTGGTATTGGAATATTTTAGCAGAGAGATAAGAGATAAGGGATAATTACGGGGAAATGGATTCCAGGCACAGAATACTAGGAAATGGTTTTGTGATGCTCCATTTTACAATGAGCGAACCTCATTCAACATATAGTCCTGCTCCCTCTTCTCTAGGTCCAAGGACCTTAAAAAACCTGGAGCTAGAAAGCAGTAGACTGGAGGCTTCTGCAGACTGTAGGATTCAAGGTGATAATTTACAGACTGGCTTTATGAGAGACAACACTGATCTACTCAGAGCTGGACCATAGGCTGAGGGGCTTATGTAGGATTCAATAGGAACTGGAAAAACCCACCACCAAACCTGAGAATCAGGCCTGTTCAGTACTTTGAGATTATAGAGGAAGTAAGCAGGAAAGGAAGAGAAAGAATAGAAAGTTGTATCTGCTCCAACTGGTGCGAATCTCAGGAGCTTGACTGATGAGAAGTGTGGATATTATGGGTGGGGGATCTGGGGTGGAGAGGGGATGTAAAAGCCACCACAAAACAGCCTATACAAGCCATCTTCATAATAATTTTTCAATGGCTTCTGGATGAGACCTGGTAGTGTTTCTGAACATTTCCATTTCCACAGAAAGACAGCATTTGAAAATGTAATGTGAATAAATGAGGAAAGGAACTGCTATTTGGTTAGTTCCTCCTACTGATCTATTTAATTCTCAAGTCTTTTTAGGAAGACAATGATTTTTGCCCATTTTTACATACGGGAAAACAGACTCAAAGAAATTACATAACTTGTCCAGTGTCAAACAGCTAGTATCAATAAGCATAGAATCAAATCCAGGTTGTAAAAACCTTGTTGTTTAAGCCACCAAATGGTAAGCCATAATAACTATATTCGATAATGTGTAATGTTATAGTAACAGAAGTTTCCAGTGACCTTGAAAACAAGGTGGACTACTCTAAACAGAACAAATCCTTACACTGCTGCCTCTAGCGTGGTTTAGGGAGTGCCAAGGTTGTATGGATGGGGTCACCTTGTCACAACACCTTTGCATCCAAGAGACTGGGTTCTTCCCAGGCCTTGGGTGTCGTAAATATTTCTCAAACACTAAAGGACATCCTTCCCCAGTGGACACTTCGTTTTGCTTGTTACCCTCATTCTCCTCTGCCAAAGCAGTCTTCAGAAGTAAAGCTGCCAGCCTGGCTCATCTTTGCTGACAACTTACCTCCCTTGCCTATTGATGACTTTTGTGCTTGGTTTCTGCTCTTGGCCCCTCTCTATTAGGAGTATGAATTCCTGCTTCCAAGTCCTGCATAAAGGCCAGTCTTGACTCATCCCTGTCTCACTTCCCAGTTCTTCATAAAGTGCCAGAAAGTTCAGGCCTGCAGTTTGTTCTGTAGCCAGCTTCACAGGGCTGTGACTGAGTGCATGCCTCCTTAAATTTTGTAGCTGTCTGTCTTCCCCTGCCTTTTTCTAGTCCCAGCCCCGCAGCTTTAGGTATTTCACATGTAGATTAGATATTTCCCTACCCTTAACCCTTTCTGCCACCCTCCTCTGTTCCTTCCTTTGCCTTACCTACTTGAGCCAGAGTCAAGACTGGATAATTTACTGATACTGTTTTGCCCTCCCCAGGACCCAGCCACCCAACCCTAGTATTCTGTAATGTCCTAAATGAAATTTATTTGATGGGCATTCAGAGTCTTCTAAGAGTCTGGCTACAGTGTGTATCACAGTACCATTGGAAAAGCAGCACCACTAATTATATATACATATGCATATGTAGGTATATGTGTATATGTGTATATTTTAAGGGACTTCTAGGGATTTGACCTTATATAGTAGTGGGAGCTGGTTAAACAGTCTCTGTAAGGCTGTTGTCTTTACATCTAATGCTGGAGCTTGAAGTCTGCAGGGCAGGCAATCGGGAAGGGAAGATGGATGTAAAGTGTGGGAGACGGAGGACGCTTTGGCGCGCAGGAGCACGAGCACGAGCACGAGCTGGAACCGGCGAAGATGGCCTAGAACCCATGTCAGTCTCTCACCACCTCCAACTTCGATAATGTGGGTGTCCTACAGAAGAAGCTGGTGCCCTTCATCACAGAGTTAAATACTCATCTGACCCAGGAATTAGAGACGCTGAAGGAAGATCCCAGGGAAAGTGGAGCAGCTGCAGGCCTGGCTGCAGGCCTGACTGCTGCCCCACACCAACGAGGTGAGCCAGCAGATAAGTGACAACATGTGTGAACTGCAACAGTGCCTGGTGCCCCGCACCAACCTTCCGAGTGTAAAAACAGTATGCTGCTGCTTGACTTCTGCCTTCCAGTTACCAGGCAAAATGTCTCTTGTGGCCCATCCTAACCGGAAGCATACGGGGAAGGGAGTTCTGGGAAACGTAGCCTAGTCAAGGTGACACATTACAAAGCCACCCTGCCATGAATCAGCTCCCAAGGGTCTCACTGCTCACCTGAGGATAACTTGATAAAGCTACGTTGCTGAAAATGCAAAGCTGAAGACCATGGATTTCATGGTGACCCCAGCAAGTACAGAAATTCTGTCAAGCCCACCCAGAAAAAAACTTGCTGGTCTCGGCTATTTTTGTATCATTCATTCAAGTATTGAGAACCTGGCCCATGGTAGGCACTGTACTTGATACTGGGATACAGGAATGAAAAAGATATAGTCCATGCAATTTTATTAAATACATCAATATGTATTACAAATGGTGAATGGATATCCAACTTTATCATGGAATTTAATGGTGAAAATCTAGAATTCAGGAAAACTGTCGGGAGGACAGCCCTTGTGTGAACCTTGTTGGGGCACAATAGGAATTGGAAATAATATAAATAGTTTCTATCTCTGAGCTGTTCTATTTTAAAATTATTTTAAAATGATTTCTATTGTCCTGTTTACTGTTTTCATACATTTAGTGTTTATTTGGGGAGTGTCTTGATGGTGGTAACTGTTAACTCTGAGAAAGCGGGATGGTGGGTGGCAAGATCTAGGTCAGGTTCTGTCCTAGGACCAGTCGCTTTCTAGGCCTTGGGGCAGCTTGGCTGAAAGCTGAGGCTCCCCTAGCTGGGCTCTGGTCCTGGCCCCGCCCCTCCACCCTCCGAAGAGGCCCGCCAGGGGGCGCCGGGGCCGCGGTCATCCCACCAGGACTCGGGAGACGCGCTGCCCCCCACCCCTGGCCTCGGCGGCCCTGGGGCGTGGCCTTTGCCCGGCTCAGAAGCCAATCCTTGGCGGGACCCGGAGAAAAGCCGACTCTCCTTCTTCACGTAGTGGTAAAACAGGCAAAACCGAACTGGAGTTAAGTTACGGGGAGCGCCCAGGGTGAGGGTGCGGCACGACGAGTTCTGACCGACGCTGGGACGTTCGAGGGCAGCAAAGTGTCGCCAAGGGTCGCCTTCCCCTGTCGCCGACCTCATTTCGACGGGATCCTTCGGGCTGTACGACCTCTGGGGGTGCCCAACGGGCTCTCTCGTAACTCCGCTGCTGTTCCCAACCCCTGTGCCTGACTGAGGGCCTTTCCATTGCCTCCCTTTTTCCCCAAAGGTGTAGTGTGAGGGGTGGTTCCACCCAGATCAACCGGCGGGCCAGTCGCCCGTGGGACTTGAAGATCAAGGAGCTGACCCTCAGGACTCTGTCCAGGGAACCGAGACGACCTCTAATTTCTTTCTTTTTTGTTTGTTTCAGGCTACGTAAACTCTTAGCAGTAAATGAAAATGAGTATTTTACCGAACTGCAATTGAAAGAAGAAGCATTATAGGAGAAAAAAAGACAAATGACAATTATTAAAAGAGATTATTAAAAAGAGAAAAAAAGACATTATTTTGTGGCTGAAAAGCTGAACCAGCAATTCAGGAAATGGAATCCAAATCTAGAAACGTACCGCATACAAAATCCGAAGTGGGTGGATTACAAATGATTAAGGAATGCTAATTTACAGTAAATTGCAGCCTTGCGACGGTATACACAGTAGTTGTACTTTGGTTGTTAGATGTCAGTGACTAGGTTCTGATTTTATTCTGTGCTCTAGTGTTTTGTGCTCGTCCCACTTTAGAAGGAGAGTACCAAAGTGTCATTCTTAATCTGCTTTTAGTTACCACCACGTTGCTTTTGACCAGAAGTACAGCTGTGGTCTCCACCTGTGCTGAGGGCCCCTTCTAGGTTCCCTGATCTGTGTTGCCTGTTCCCCTTCCTGGGATACAGATTCTCAGGCCTCATTGCCTGCACTTCTTACTCCTGACCCTGTTTTACTGGGATCCTTAACTCAGACTGTTGGCCTTTATTTTGCCCAGCCATGTCATGCCATGCCCTCCTAGCCCATCTGATCTGCCCCCTCCCCCCATCCTAAGGTACCCCGAATCAGCTCTGGTTTCTGCCCAGTGCAGTAGGAAGGTTTTATTAATAACAGGTTTATCATTATTGGTTTGGGTGGGCTGACAAGACAGGCCGTCTAGGCCTTAATTGTCTTAGCTGGCAAATGAGAATACCTGCTGTTCCCATCAACCCTCTAAAGTATTTGTGAGGCCCAAAGGTTTTATGTGTGAAAGGACCTTGCAAATTACCGTAAAGAACTACACAAATAGAAGGTTGTTGTCCTGTGATGATTACTACCATCATCAAGATTCACTTAAAAATGGCCGCAAAATTTAACCTTCCCATAAAATATCCACTAACTTTTCTCATGCTTTTAGGCTGATTACAGGATATAAATAGCAAAGTCATTTGGAATGTAATTAGATCTTCGCCTTCACTTCGGGTTAAGGAGGCTTATTTCTGTTATTCTGATGAACCCTAGAGGAAGGGAGCGAGGTCGCCGGAGGCCTGGCCAAGGGCGGGGTGAGGACCGCGCAGACTCAGCTCCTCGGCTCCGGGAGGAAGTTGCGAGCTCCGGCGTCTATGGTCACCATGGTGACGGGACCGACTTCGGCCCCTCCCACCTGCCCCTCACCCTGCAGGGCGCACCATGGCAACCAGACCTCTGCATTGCGGAAGCTGGTCCGGCTGGTCTCCACAGTCGGGAAACCCGCGGCGGAGGCCGCCCCCATCCCGAGGGACTCGAAAATGTACAGCCAGCGATTTGGCATCATACAGCGGGAGGTTAAGGGCCCCACTCCCAAGGTGGTGATCGTGGTAAGCACGGGATGTGTGTGCGGGACCCTACCGCTTTCTGCATTTCCCTGCACTCCAAGCCCAGCCAAGCCCATCCTGGCCCCAGCCGCGGCTCTCATAAGGGGAGCAGGTGCCTGATGTAGTGGGGGTTGAATTTTGAAAGAAGGAAAGAGGTCATTCACCTAGCTCCTGTACTCTGTCCCTCAACCCACCCCCTCCCGCCCTCGCACCAGTTATATTTAGATTCTGTATTTGTAGAATCACCACTTGGGATACTGAGAGTTTTCAGTCTCCAAGACACCCAAGGGAGGTCTGTCCCCTTGTGATGTGGCGTGTCTGTCACGGAAAGGGTGCTGGGCTGGGGCAGGACAGGAAATCGGGTCTGGGCTGGTGGTGATTCAGCTGTATGCTCTTGGGCTGGTCCTGCATTCCCTGAGGAAATTGTATAAGAAAGGGGGATTGGGCTGTGAGGGATTGTGAGGGGTTATAGTGCCCTTCCTGTACCAACTCCACTGTAACAGAAGTGTCCCTGCAGGCCTGGAAATAGGACGGTTGGTTGCCTCTAAGGCTCTGGTGGTGGTAGGAGGCTAGGCGAATGTTGTGTGCTGCAGAATTTGATGGGTCTTGCTCAGAACCCCAGACCCTTGGTCTATGCACCTGGATTCCTTTGTTCCTACAAACTAGTCTCTACAGGCTAGAAAGCCTTCATGTGTAATTCAGCAATTACAGAGGTGTATTCTTGAACCCCTGCTGTGTCCACAGCACTGTGGGAGATACAGGGGTAAATACAATGACCCTAGGAGGTTTATTCTTCATTAAAAGTCTGATCCCTGCCTTCCTCTTGCTTATTTTCTAATTACAGAAACAATTTGTTCATTCATAAAACCATTAAAGGCTAACACGATAGATAATCATGTGCTATATTATCTGTGATGGTACTTAATGGAAGAAATATCAGGAATAATGAAGGATGCAGTTTTACTATGCACCACAGTGCACATAGCGTTTCTCAGTCCACTTACAGACCTGCTCCCTCTTCTCTAGGTCCAAGGACTGTAGGTCCTGGGTCTGGAAATCAATAGATTGGAGGCTTCTACAGACTGTAAGTTTCAAAGGGATAATTACATATTTCATGAAGGACAGAAACTGATCTATTCTGGGTTCTGTATCCCAACACAGAGATCAGGGGCTGGGCTATTGTTCGTGTGCCATCACTTGTGATGGGAACCAATAAGGAACAGGAAAAAAAAATATTACCACCAAACCAGAGAAGCAGACCTATTGAATACTTTGAGCTTATAGAAGAATAAAGAGGAAAAGGGAGAAATCAGAGTTGTGCATCTCAGATGTCAGAGTGTGATAAGAAGCGTGGATGTTAGAGATTGCAGAGTTTCGGTGGGGGAAGAATTAAAGCCGCCAGAGATGAGACTTGATGCTAAACAATTCCTCCAGGAGAAAGCCATAAATGATATAACATCTGAAGTAATGGAGAAGTAAAGGAGCAGTTATTTGGTGAGTGCTGCTGAGGGACCCAATTACTTAATTCTCAAAATAGTTTCTTAGGAGCGCATTTATTTTGCTCATTTTGACAGGTGAGAAAACTGAGACTCAGATTAAGTACCTTGTTCAAATTCATAGAGTTATAATGGGTAGAGGCCAGAATCAAATTTAGGCTGTAAAACATTGTTTTTTAAGACATATAAACTATAAACTCTATTGTTAGAAACTGTAATTGAACATGTTACAGTAACACAAGACTTCAGTGACCTTGGAAACACAAAGTAGTTTTTTTAAATATAATTTATTGTCAAATTGGCTTCGATACAACACCTAGTGCTCATCCCAACAACAAGGTAGTTATTAAACCCTATGTTCTTCTGCCTTTAGCATGGTTTAGAGTTGCAGTGTCCAATATGGTAGCCACTAGCCACAATGGCTTTTAAGCACTTGAAATGTGCCTGCAGTCACATGTTGAAATGACAATATTTTGAATTTATTGGTTAAATAAAATACATTATTAAAATTAACTTCCCGTTTCTTTTTACTTTCTAAAATGCAGCTACTAGAAAATGTTGAACTATAGATTTGTTTTACAGTATATTTCTGTTAAGCAGTATGGATATTGAGTAATGCTGAGACTGTGCATGGATTGGTATCACCTTGTTAGAGAACTCCAGGTCATATCTTACTCATCCAGACACTGGGCCCTTCCTGACTACCGAGTCCTATACAGGATACCCCAAACCTTGAAAGGTTTACCAATCCCTGGCTACTGCTAAGGGTGTTTCCCACCACGCTTCACGTCCATTCTCCTTTTCAGTCAACATGTACTTCAGAGCCAGGCTCCTGCTCTGACAACTCAAGATAATTGATTCTTGGTGACTTTGGTGCTAGGTTCTCAGCCCATAAGTCTACTGGGAGCCTGAGTTCCTGTGTATATCCTGCCCAAGGTGTAGTCTTGACTCTGCTCTACTTTATTATCACTGAATCTGTATTCATAAAGTGTCATATATATTAGAGAACAGTAGTTTGCTAATTAAGTGGCTCTAGGCTGTAAATAGTTCTGATATGGATTAGCTATCTACCATGATGTAACCTCCAACATCATCTGTCTCCAACCCATCTCAGACCTGTCTTATCTTGTTCAACTGAATTTAGGTACCTGTATGTGTACCTTGAACCCTGAACCTTTCATCAAGTTATCTGCAAGTGTTGATTTTCTTTTCTCAGGAGACTCCTTTACCAAGACCTAACACTAGTATTCTGGTAATCCCAACAGTGATGTTCTAAGTGTAAATTAGCAAATTGACTTTCTGCCTTATGAGTAAGAATTTTGATACTTGCAAATCAGTATCCCAGAGTCTCACTATTCATCTAAGGTTGACTTGCTAAATATGCCTGAAAATACAAAGCTCAAGACAGTGGATTTCATGATGGTACCAGGAGGAGCAGAAATTGCATCAAGCCCACCCAGAAAGCTTTCCTTTCTCTCTTCTTTCCTTCACCTTTCACACTGAGAACCAGTGGTGGTAAGGCATTGTGCTCAAAGCTAGGAATATAGAAATGAGAAAGATAGTCCATGTGATTTTATAAAATGTATTAGTATGTATTCAAAATGATGTATGTATTTCCAACTCTTTAGTGGAAGTTTGTGTAAAAGAATATAGAAATTTAAGTTATTCCAAAATGTCAGGAGCACTGCCCTTACATTGGGCACAATAGAAACAAGAATAAAGCTTTGCCATCAGTTTTTTCCCCCTTTTTTCTCTTCTCTTTTCCCCTTCCCTCCTTCCTTACCGTCCTTTCTTCTTAGTGGAGGGTGTTTTGTTTTTGTTTCTTTTTATTGTCACAACTCATTAGAGAGAGTAGCCTCTTCTAGTTGAAAGTATTTTGATGGTAACTATGTTGTCTACCCATGGAAAACAATGCAGGACAGTGGGGGGCAAGATGAAGGTTACGAACTAAAAGATCTCTAATTCTTATTCTATTTAGGTTCACCCTGACTATTTAAAGACTATTACAGCACTTAATGTTTCTGAGTTTCACTAAATAATCTCTAGAGTCCTGCTCAAAGTTTTAACTTCATAATTCCATGAATTTTTACTCATAAGGCTCTTAAGAAATATTTGAGACTGATTTGATGACATTGTAAGTATAGGCTTCAAAGAATCAAGTTAAACCTTGGGCACTTGAGCTCTTTGTGGTTGTAGCCAGTTGCATTACTTTGATATACCCAATTTTATTTAGTATTGGTGGAGATCATGATTAATTGAACATATGCAATTGATTTTTGATCGATTGTGAGTGATTATTATTTATTTTCAGAGAGCTAAGCCTCCTAAAGTTCAAGGGGCTGAGCAAATTCTGCAAAGAATCCAACGCAGCCATCAGAAACATCATGCTATCTTGGCTTCCATTAAGTCAAAGGAGCGGGATCGCTTGAAAGTTGACTGGGACCAGCACAATGATCACAAATTTGTGGACAGTCTTGTGAAAGCAAGAATCAAGGATGCCATGCAAGGTTTTATCATCAACACTGAAGAAAGACGAAATAAGTAAGGTTCAAAAAAATGGTGCTTCAGACTATAAAACAATCCCAAAACCTTAACATGAGATTGACCAAAAATCAAGTGAATTTTTAAAGTAAGGATCATGGCTGAGATATTCATATCTCTACTAAATCAATAGCTACTGCTTGTTTGTATTTTCATTTGTGATAACCCACATTTGATAGAAAGCAAAATAATGTGTTTAATATTGTTACTTTAATTAAAATCTGTTTATATTCTTTTGCTGAAGGTGTACATTATGTATCTAATTTGTATGTGATCAAATAAAATATGGCAAATGTCAGTCTGTTTATTGCGTTAAATGGTGACTAGTATTATTTTATAGAAAACTACAATGATCTTTTCCTTGCAAAATTTATGACGAAATATGTGCTTTGGGAATCAAATAATCAGTTGGTAAAATGGTCCCTGTGGCATGACAGTTTTAATTTTTTTGTAATTTTCTTTCAGGCTACGTGAACTTTTAGCCTCAGAAGAAAATGGGTATTTTACTGAAATGCGGTTGCAAGAAGAAACAATTGAGGAGAAAAAAGATAGAATGAGAGATAAAACCAGATTATTGAAAGAGAAGAAAGAAAAAGAGAGACAGGATTTTGTGACTGAAAAACTAGACCAGCAATTCAGGTAATGATACAGAAAAACACACACAGAATCTGAAGTTGTATGAAAAACTGATTTACGAATGCTAATTTATGGCAAAGTATGGCCTTAAGATGGTATACACAGTAGTTGTGCCTCTAAGTCTTGGTAATTAT
Source organism: Herpailurus yagouaroundi (assembly GCF_014898765.1). Taxonomy (NCBI): domain Eukaryota; kingdom Metazoa; phylum Chordata; class Mammalia; order Carnivora; family Felidae; genus Herpailurus; species Herpailurus yagouaroundi. Next base: position 24,820,076 of record NW_024412397.1, read on the forward strand.
ACACATCATTGGATGGTGCAGGCACTGAGGGTTTACTGTTGTTTTGTAGTGAGAATGCTTAGGACCTACTGAGTTAGTAAATTATAAGTATTTAATATAGTGTTATTGTCTATAGTCATAATACTGTACATTAGATCTTCAGAACTTATTTATTCATCTTATAACTGGAAGCTTGTGTCCTTTGATCAACATTTCCTCATTTTTCCCACCTCCACTCCCTGGGAACCACCACACCTTTCTACTCTGTATGCATTCAACCATTTTTTTTTTTTTTTTTAATTGAGAATACAATATTGCTCTTTCTCTGGCCTAACCCACTGAATAGTGTCATCCAGGTTCATCTATGTTGTCTCAAGTGGTAGGATTTCCTTTTTTATGTTGAATAATATTCCATTTCATATATGTATGTGTATATACTTAGATATGTGTGTGTATGTATAATCTATATATATGGCATATATGTCACACATTTTATTTATCCATTCACATATCACTGGACACTTAGGATGTTTCCGTATCTTGACTATTGTGAATAATGCTGCAATGAACATGAGAGTGCAGATATCGAGATACTGATTTTATTTCCTTTGGATATATGCCCAGAAGTGGGATTGCTGGATCATATGGTAGTTCTATTTTTAGTTTTTTTAGGAATCTCTATACTGTTTTTCATAATAGCTGTACAAATTTATATTCCCACCAATACAAAGGTTTCCTTTTCTCTACACCCTTGCCAACATTTGTCATCACTTGTCTTTTTGATTGATAATAGCTATCCTAACAGGTGTGAGGTGATATCTCATTGTGGTGTTGATTTGCATTTCCCTGGTAATTAGTAATGTCAGGTACCTTTTCATGTACTTCTTGGTCATCATTTGTATGTCTTCTCTGGAAAAATGTCTATTCAGGTTCTTGGCTCATTTTTTAATCGGGTTTTTGGGGGGCTACTGAGCTGTTTGAGTTCCTTATATATTTTTATTTTATTTTATTTTTATTTTTATTATTTTTTTTAAGGTTATTTATTTTGGGAGACAGAGACTGAGTGCAAGCAGGGAAGGGGCAGAGAGCAAGGGAGAGAGAGAGAATCACAAGCAGGCACCACACTGTCAGTGTGGAGCCTGATGCGGGGCTCTAAATCACTAACTTTGAGATCATGGACCTGAGCCGAAATCAAAAGAGTAAGATGCTTAACTGACTGAGCCACCCAGGTGCCCCATCCTTATATATTTTGGATATTAATCCTTTAACAGATACATAGTTTGAAAGTATCCCATGATTGCCTTTTCATTTTGTTGGTTGTTTTCTGTGCAGAAGCTTTTTAGTTTAATGTGGTCCCACCTGTTTATTTTTGCTTTTGTTACCATTCCTTTAGGTGTCATATCCAAAAACTCATGCCAAGACCAATGTCAAGGTGATTTTTCCCTATATTTTTGCCTATGTGTTTTACAGTTAACAGATTTATGTTTAAGTCTTTAATCCATTTTGAGTTCATTTTTATGAATGGTATATATAGTAGTCCAATTTTATTCTTTTTCATAAGGATATCCAGTTTTCCGAAGACTATTTATGAAGAGACTATTCAATAGTGTGTAATACTTCCAGCTTTGTTCTTTTTTATCAATGTTGCTTTGGCTATCTTGATAGCCAATGGCACAGGGACCGTTTATCAAGATTGATTTGCTTCTTTTGTGGTTCCATCTGAAATTTTGGATTATTTTTTCTATTTCTGTGAAAAATTTCATTGGAATTTTGGCAGGGATTGCATTAACTCTGTAGATCACTGCATAGCATGGACGTTTTACCGATATTGATTCTTACAGGACGCCTGGGTGACTCAGTCAGTTGAGCGTCCGACTTCAGCTCTGGTCATGATCTCGCAGTCTGTGAGTTCGAACCCGTGTCGGGCTCTGTGCTGACAGCTCAGAGCCTGGAGCCTGCTTCGGATTCTGTGTCTCCCTCTCTCTCTGCCCCTCCCCTGCTCATGCTGTCTCTTTCTGTCGAAACTAAATAAAACATTAAAAAAAAATTTTTTTTAAACAATATTGATTCTTACAATCCAAGGACAAATGATATCTTTCCACCTATTTCTGTCTTCTTCTTTTTTTTTTTTTTTATCAATGTCTTACAGTTTTCAGTGTATTAATCTTTAACCTCCTTGGTAAAATATTTTCCTAAATATTGTGTTGTTTTTGATGCTTTTTTCAAGTGGGTTGTTTTCTTAACTTCTCTTTCAGATAGTTCATTTTTAGTGTATAGAAATTGCAACTAATTTCTGTATGTTTTCATATCCTGCAATATTACTGAACTTATTGATTAGTTCTAACAGTTTTTTGGTTGAGTCTTTAGTGTTTTATATATATAAGATCATGTCATGTGCAGACAGTTTTAGTTCTTTTCCATTTTGGATGCCTTTTATTTATTTTTCTTGCCTAATTGCTCTAGCTAGAACCTCCAGTACTAAGTTGAATAAAAGTGGCAAGAGTGGGCCCCCTTATCTCATTCCTGATTTCAGAGGAAGAGCCTTCAACTTTCTACCATTGAGTATGAAGTGAGCAGGGAGCTTCTCATATATGGCCTTTATTGTGGTGAGCTACATTCTTTCTGTACCTAGTTTGTTGAGAGTTTTTATCATGAAAGTATGTTGAATTTTTCAGTTGCTTTTTCTGCAGCTATTGTGATTATCTTATAATTTTTATCCTTCATTTTGTTAATGTGGTGCATCACATTTATTGATTTGTATATATTGAACCATCCTTACATTCTAGGGATAAATCCCACTTGATCATGGTGTATGATCCTTTTTTTTTTAAGTTAATTTATTTATTTTGAGACAGAGAGAGAGCAAGAGAGAGTGAAGGGGAAGGGGTAGAGAGAGAGGGAGAGACTCCTAAGAAGAGCCTGATGCAGGGCTTAATCCCATGAACCGTGAGGTCACAACCTGAACTGAAATCAAGGGTTGGATGCTTAACCAACTGAGCTACCCAGGTACCCTAGTAGATCCTTTTAATGTGCTATTACATTTGGTTTACTAGTATTTTGTTGCGAATTTTTGCATCTATGTTTATCAGGGATATTGGCCTGTAATTTCCTTTTCTTGTAGTGTCCATGTCTGGTTTTGGTGGTAGGGTAATGCTGGTCTCATAAAATACATTTGGAAGTGTTCTCTCTTCTTCAATTTTTTGGAAGCTTTTGAGAAGGATTGGTATTAATTCTTCTTTAAAAGTTTGGTAGAATTCACCAATGAAGCCATCTAGTCCTGGGATTTTATTTACTGGGAGATTTTTGATTAGTGATTCAATCCCTGAGCTCTTATTGATCTTTTCAGATTTTGTATTTCTTCATGATTCAGTCTTTTTTTCTTTTTCTTTTTTTTCTTTTTTTTTTTTTTTTTTACATTTATTTATTTTTGAGAAACAGAGTGAGAGAAGGCATGAGCAGGGGAGGGGCACAGAGAGAAGGAGACACAGAATCCGAAGCAGGCTCCAGGCTCTGAGCATAGCAGTCAGCACAGAGCCTGATGCGGGGCTCGAACCCATGAACTGTGAGATCATGACCTAAGCCGAAGTTGGACGCTCAACCAACTGAGCCACCCAGGCACCCCTTCCTGATTCAGTCTTGATAGGTTTATGTGTTTAGGAATTTGTCCATTTTTCCCAGGCTATCTAATTTGTTGGTTTGGAATTGTTCATAGTAGTCTTCCATGATCCTTTGTGTTTTTGTAGGATCAGTTGTAATGTCTCCTCTTTCATTTCTGATTTTACTTATTTGAGTCTTCTCTCTTTTTTCCTTAGTCAAGTTACAGGTTTGTCGATTTTGTTAATTTTTGCAAGAAACCAAATCTTAGTTTGATTGATTTTTTTTCTATCATTTTGCTAGTGTCCATTTTATTTGTTTCTGCTCTAATCTTTGTTATTTCCTTTCTTCTGGTAACTTTGGGAATAGTTTGTTGTTTTTCTAGTTCCTTGAAGTAAAGTTATATTGTTTACTTGAGACTTTTTTCTTACTATAGGTGTTTATTGCTCTAAAATTCCCTCTTTAAACTGCTTTTGCTACATCCTGTAGGTCTGGTATGTTGCATTTCCATTTTCATTTGTTTCAAGATATTTTTTGATTTTCCTTTTTATTTCTTCTTTGACTCATTGGTTGGTTGTTCAGAAGTGTGTTGTTTAGTTTCCACATTATTTGTTAGTTTTCCAACTTTCGTCCTGTTATTAATTTCTAGTTTCATACCATTGTAGTAAGAAATGATGCTTGATAAGATTTCAGTACTTTTTTTTTTGTGACCTAGCATATGATATATCCTAGAGAGTATTCCATGTATTCTTGAGAAGAATGTATTCTGCTGCTGTTGGATAGACTGTTCTATATATGTCTATGAGTTCCATTTGATCTAGAGTGTACTTAAGTCTCATGTTTCCTTATTGATTTTCTGTCTGGATGATCTATGCACTGTTGAAAGTGGAGTATTGAAGTCCTTTACTATTGCTGCATTGCTACAGTTTCTCCCTTCGAATCTGTTAATATTTGTTTAATATATTTAGGTGTTACCTGTATATATATTTATAATTGTTATATCCTTTTGATATGTAAGGACCATCTTTGTCTTTTTTTTTTTTTTTTTACAGCTTTTGAGTTAAAATTTATTTTGTCTAATGGAAGTATAGCCATCTCTTCTCTTTTTGTTTCTGCTTGCATGGAATATCTTTTTCCATTCCTTCACTTTGAGCCTTTATGTGTCCTTAAAGCTGAAGTGAGTGTTTTGCAAGCAGCATATATATGGATCTTGTTTTCTTTCTGTTCAGCCACTGTGGATACTTTCAAATTTCCTGTCTTCGAGTTCTCAGATTTTTTATTCCACTTGATCAAATCTGGTGTTGATGCCCTCTCTTGCATTTTTCATTTCATCCATTGTGTTCTTTAGCTCCAGAATTTCTGTTTGGTCCTTTTTTATGATTTCTGTCTCTGTTGAAACTCTCATTTTGTTCATGTGTTGTTTTCCTGATTTTGTTGAATTGTCTGTGTTGTCTTGTAGCTCACCGAGCTTTAAAACAATTATTTTGAATTTTTTGTCTTTAGGATTGCTTACTGGAAAATTATTGTGTTCCTTTGATGGTGTCATTTTTTCTTGTTTTGTTTTTTTTTTGTGTGTGTGTGTGTGTGTTCCTTGAAGTCTCTTGTGGCTCTTTTCACATCTTGAAAACAGTTACCTCCTCCAGTCTTTACTGGATTGCTTCAGGATAAGTATACCTTCACAGGCTGGCCCAGCTAAGAATTCTAAGGCTTTCTCAGACCTTTTTACAGATGTGCCTACTCCATACTTTTTGTTCTTTCTTTTCGGGAGAGGATTCTCTCAGTCCTGCAAAGCTAGGCCGGGTGCTGAGAGACTCCTGTTTGTTTTTCCTAGTATGGCACCCCAAAATGCCTAAATTTGTGCATCTTCTCCCAATCCCACAGAATTGGGCCAGCTTTCTGTACATGCCAGCTAGCCATCTGCAAAGGCCCACACTCAACATCCAGTGGAGCACAAGTAGGAAGCTGGCCACAGGGGGTATGCCGTGGAGTATCCGGGGTGTTTGTGGCTCAGCTGGAGGGTCTGCAGGCAAGCTGTCCCCAGCAGTTCATGGGCAGGCTTCCTGATGGAGTCCATGTGGCAGTTGGGTGGCTCCGCATCCCATGATGATTTCCAGACCCTGGTTGCTGTGCTCCTCGCCTCTTTCAAGCCCTCAGCCGTGCACCTCAGTATTTGTGGTGAGGCAAGAAAGAAATGGGCCACTTGGGGGAAGTCACATGCTCGCTCGTGTGTTTTCACTTTCCCCTGTAAGAGAAATCATGGACTGAGGGGTGTCTGTCTTGGCACTGAGTTCTGCTACCTTGGGGGAGAGGTGACAAGGATAAAATGAAGCTGTTCTTACTCTCTTCAATGTGTCTATTACCAGATTTTTGTCTCTAGTGGTATGCCATAACTTCTCCGCCAGACTCCTGGACTCCCACAAAGGTACTCTCAAACTACCAAAATTGATGGTTTTTAAGGGGATAACAGTAGAAAATTGCTATTCGACCACATTGCTCATGTCCACTCATGCAGGTACTGAGTTGGTGAAGTACTGTACTCTAACGTTCTGTTCTTGTCTCCCAATTAGAATGGAAGTACCAAGTGAGATTCTGTTACTGAATTTTAGATATTAATCTCAGACATGCTATTGGCAGAAAATTCCTGTCCCAGGAAGTCTTTGGTAGAGTTGAGTTTTCCCCTAGTGCTGTAGTCTCTACCTGTGCAGAATGTATGCTTGGTTCCCTGTTCTTTATTGTTTACTTGACTGGCTCTTGGTCCTCGGAGTCTTAACCTTAACTTTTGATCCACTTCCTGACCCAGACTCACAGTGACTCTCAGTTTTCAGATCTCTGGTCTTCACTATACGCACTCCAATCCTGTGGTTGTCTTCATCAGCCCTTTTTGTTTTGCTTTTTCCCTTTTGGGAATACCCTGAATTTATACTCTCATTTCAGACCAATACTCTAGTTACAGAGGGAAAATTTGAATGGAACTACCTGGGATGATTTATATCATGAAGAGCTTGACGAAGGCTTTTAATTTCACAAAGTGTGAGAGATCCCTTCCTTCTAAAGCAAAGGTATACTAAAAAGTCTCAATGTGTTGTATTCCTTCTTAGATCTACAACTCTTAGAGCAAGAGCACATTTATATATTTATAATTTCATTATATGTGTAATTCCTCAGTTATATTTTCAATGGCTCTAATAATGCCTTCTAAGAGTGTGCATCAAGAATTACCATTATGTATCTCAGGATGGTGTGTTCATTTTGCCCCCTTTTTTTCATTCATGTCTCTTAATATAGTGATGATCACATGATGTGACCCATGGAATGCCCCCAATTATCCACTTTATCAGTCTCTTAATTTTGGAGTAACTGATTAAGACTTTTATCTTCAGAAGGGATTTTTAAAGTTCAAGTATCACCCGGCAATGCTTAAAACATAGCCATTATCATTTAATAATTAAATAATTGATTTCTGGGCCCCTACTTTGTGCCAGGTTCTGGGATTGAATAATAGACTGATTGGCTTCACACAAAAACAAATGTCACTTAGGCTATCAGGTCACCAGATGTGAGTGGGGCAGCTTGTGTATCATGTTACTCTGGATTTGGGAACAGAGTAATGTAACAAAGTAACAAAACAAAGTTAATGTAAACCCCGAATTAAAGTCTAGCACAATTCAAAAGGAATGTAAGAGTTCATTTTTCACAGCATGCAGAATTGGAGCCAATGAGAAATCCAAAGGTCAACAGGTGTGAGAAAACAGCAAAACCAGGCATGTAGAGAGATCAAAACATGGTTTCAGAGGCAAGGCTTTTGCCATCTCCTCTCTCTCTGCCATGAAGTTGCTGTTAATCATAGAGACTGCCCTAAATCCTCCTGGTAGAAGCCTAGAGGACAAGTAAGCTAATTCAGTGGGGAGTTCATACAGATCGCAGATACAGCTGTGCCAACAGAGTAAATTAAACTGCTCACACCGGAGGGAATGGCAAGTTCCAGGGCTTAGGGACCTGCTGGAGGAGGGCAGTGAAGAAAACCAGAGTGGTAGTAATGCATATGTCCAGAAGGGACTTGCCGCTTTCCTCATCTAGCATATAGGTGACTTGAGTTCCACAGATATTAATTTTCTTGAGTCTTCAAGCTTGTAGTAACCAAGACAGGATTAGACTTGGATTTTCTAGCCTGTGTAAAGTATAGCCTCACGCCTTGTCCTTGATAGGACTTGGACACTCCCTACCGGCTTCTGGAGGGGAAGATGCAGGGAGGGACAAAGGGGACACTAGCAAATGAATTTCAATGGAACATTCATATATTTTCCACTCCTTGGTGAATGCTTCTGAACACAGTAAGGACAATGAGGTTCAAAAGTGGTTTGGGCCGTTAAAATACCTATCAATTTGGTAACATCTTACAGATTTCATAGACGAATCTTGTATAACTAAGTATATAGCTTCACAGAGAAGTTGTACAACTTGCTAGTTAGATAAGTTGTTATCTTTTTGAAGAAACAGTTATATCCTACAGCTTTATAATTTATCTGAAAACAAATTGTTTATAGTGCTTTTAACATAATACTGCCAACTCTTTAATACAGACCATCAAACATAGTTTTCATTCATTATGACAGTGAAGGGTCAGGGTTAAATTTTGACCAAGGATGCTAAATCAGGCCCCATTATTGAAAATTTAAGTGGAGTTTTAACACATATATGGAGCAAGATGAAATTACTCCCCCTCCTCCACTGCCTTCTCCTCTGCCTCCTTTTTGTATTCCATTGTATGACCTTGCCACAGCGTATTTGTTCATTTTCCAGACAATGGGCATTTCGGTTATTTCCAGTTTGGGACTCTTAAGAATAAAGCTGCTATGAACATGCTTGTACTTGTCTTTGGTGGACATGTGACCCATTTGATTGGGTCATTTTTAGTGTTCTTATTCTTCCAAACAGAGACATTATTTTCAGTAATAATTAAATGAATAATAATAAGATAGCCAGTGATTTCTCTCTCTTTTTTTTAATTTTAAATTTCAAAATAATTATACATTTACAGAGGTGCCGTGTACCCTTCTCCCGATTTCTCCCAGTGGTTATATATTACATAACTATAGCCACACTATTAGGGAAATTGACAGTGGTGCAATATGTGTACAGTTCTGTCTCCTTTTATCACACGTGTAGGTCCATCTAACTCACCACCACAATCAAGATACAGACATTCCAGTGCCACAGAGATCTCCCTCCTGTGGTCACACCCACTCCTCTCACCCCCATCATTCTCGGCCTCGGGCAGCCACTAATCTCTTTTCTTTTTCCTTTCACCATTTCAAGAATGTTACATGCATGGAATTACACAATATTTGTTCTTTTGAGATTGGCTTGTTTTCATTCAACATGGTGCCTTTGTAAGGTCCATCCAAGTTGCTACACATATCAGTGGTTTGTGCTTTGTGTTCCCTTGTATGGATATACTTAGGTTTGTGTAAACCATTCACTACTGAAGGACATTTTGATGGTTTCTACCTTTTAGCTATTATAAATGAATCTAATATGAACATTTGCATACAGATTTTTGTGTGACCATAAATTTTCATTTCTCCTGGATAGTTGTCCTGTGCTATTGCTGAATCTTTATATGTGTGTTTAGTTCTTTTTTCAACGTTTATTTATTTTTGGGATAGAGAGAGACAGAGCATGAACGGGGGAGGGGCAGAGAGAGAGGGAGACACAGAATCGGAAACAGGCTCCAGGCTCTGAGCCATCAGCCCAGAGCCTGACGCGGGGCTCGAACTCACGGACCTCGAGATCGTGACCTGGCTGAAGTCGGACGCTTAACTGACTGCGCCACCCAGGCGCCCCTATGTGTGTTTAGTTCTTAAAGAAACTGCCAAAGTGTTTTCCGGTGTGGTTGTACCATCTTATATTTGCACCAGTAATGTATAAAAGACCAAGTTTTTCCATGTTCTTGCCAAGATTTTTATACTGTCACTGTTAGAGGTATGCAGTGATATCTCATCATGGTCTTAATTGGCATTTTCCTAATGACTGGTGATGTTGAACAACTTTTTATGTGCTTATTTGGTATCTGTGTATCCTCTTTGGTAAATGTCTCTTCATGTCTTTGCCCATTTTCTAATTGGATTACCTATTAAGTTTTTAAAGTTTTTTATATATTCTAGATATGAGTCCTTTGCGTAGGATATGTGCTTTGGAAATATTTTTCTTCCTAGTCTGTGGTTTGTTTTTTTTTAATCCTCTTAACAGGGTCTTTCACAGAGAGAGAATTTTTAAATTTGATGCAATTCTATTTATCAATATTTCTTTTATGGATCATGCTTTTGATGCATCATGAACTTTGTTTTTAAGTGTCCTATATTTATATACAGTTAGTGACTGGATCCCAGATTAAGGTAGGCATTTTTTGGTTTTGTTTTGTTTTGGAGTGTTTTTATTTTTTTAATTTTTATTTATTTATTTTTTTTTAAATTTTTTTTTTCAACATTTATTTATTTTTGGGACAGAGAGAGACAGAGCATGAACGGGGGAGGGGCAGAGAGAGAGGGAGACACAGAATCGGAGACAGGCTCCAGGCTCTGAGCCATCAGCCCAGAGCCTGACGCGGGGCTCGAACTCACGGACCTCGAGATCGTGACCTGGCTGAAGTCGGACGCTTAACCGACTGCGCCACCCAGGCGCCCCTGGAGTGTTTTTATTAAATGAATACCCTAGGATGTATTCTCAGAACACTTGAGGATAGTCTTGCCTGTGTTAATTACTGATAGAGGTGACAGAATGAACTACCAAAGAATTCAAACTCCAGGGCCAGACTGCTAGGTCTTCAGTCCCAGTTCCACCACATATGAAATGTATGAACTTATCTAAGATGTTTAATTGCTCTGTGCCTCTATTTTATCTGTAAACTGGGGACAATAATAATAATGAAATTGCAATAATGTTCATTGCGACATTGATTGCTATGAAGATTACAAGAGTTCATACATGTCGAGGGCTTAGAACAGTGCCTGGCAAATAATACCCACTCCGTAACTGTTGCTAATATTACAACTATTGGCTATGTGGCTTGGGAAGACCATAAGGTTTCCTGAGTTTCAATTGCTTTAACTCTAAAATGGGGATATTACTTGCTGCTCTAAGTTATAAGACACATGTGAGGATACAATAAGACTTTTTTCTTAATTTTATTTTTTTAAATTTACATCCAAATCAGTTAGCATATAGTGCAACAATGATTTCAGGAGTAGATTCCTTAATGCCCCTTACCCATTTAGCCCATCCCCCCTCCCACAACCCCTCCAGTAACCCTCTGTTTGTTCTCCATATTTAAGAGTCTCTTATGTTTTGTTCCCCTCCCTGTTTTTATATTATTTTTGTTTCTCTTCCCTTATGTTCATCTGTTTTGTCTCTTAAAGTCCTCATATGAGTGAAGGCATATGATATTTGTCTTTCTCTGACTAATTTCGCTTAGCATAATACCCTCCAGTTCCATCCACATAGTTGCAAATGGCAAGATTTCATTCTTTTTGATTGCCGAGTAATACTCCTTTGCATATATCTACCACATCTTATCCATTCATCCATCGATGGACATTTGGGCTCTTTTTTTTTTTTTTCAACGTTTTTTATTTATTTTTGGGACAGAGAGAGACAGAGCATGAACGGAGGAGGGGCAGAGAGAGAGGGAGACACAGAATTGGAAACAGGCTCCAGGCTCCGAGCCATCAGCCCAGAGCCCGACGCGGGGCTCGAACTCCCGGATCGCGAGATCGTGACCTGGCTGAAGTCGGATGCTTAACCGACTGCGCCACCCAGGCGCCCCGATTTGGGCTCTTTCCATACTTTGGCTATTGTTGATAGTGCTGCTATAAACATTGGGGTGCATATGACAGAAACTGCACACCTGTATCCCTTGGATAAATGCCTAGTAGTGCAATTGCTGGGTCGCAGGGTAGTTCTGTTTTTAATTTTTTGAGGAACCTCCATATTGTTTTCCAGAGTGGCTGCACCAGCTTGCATCCCCACCAACAATGCCAAAGAGATCCTCTTTCTCCGCATCCTCACCAACATCTGTCGTTGCCTGAGTTGTTCATGTTAGCCATTCTGACAGGTGTAAGGTGGTATCTCATTGTGGTTTTGATTTGTATTTCCCTGATGATGAGTGATGTTGAGCATTTATTCATGTGCCGGTTGGCCATCTGGATGTCTTCTTTGGAGAAGTGTCTATTCATGTCTTTTGCCCATTTCTTCACTGGATTATTTGGTTTTTAGGTGTTGAGTTTGATAAGTTATTTATAGATGTTGGATACTAACCCTTTATCTGATATGTCATTTGCAAATATCTTCTTCCATTCTGGCGATTGCCTTTTAGTTTTGCTGATTGTTTCCTTCACTGTGCAGAAGCTGTTTATTTTGATGAGGTCCCAGTAGTTCATTTTTGCTTTTGTTTCCCTTGCCTCCGGAGACGTGTTGAGTAAGAAGTTGCTGCTAAAATAAGACTTTACTGTGAGAGTTGCCTGGGTGGCTCAGTCAGTTAAGTGTCCTACTTCTGCTGAGGTCGTGATCTCATGGTTCATGGGTTTGAGCCCCACGTTGGGCTCTGTGCTGAGAGCTCAGAGCCTGGATCCTGCTTCAGATTCTGTGTCTCCCTCTCTCTCTGCCCCTCCCCTGATTACTCTCTGTCTCTGTATCTCTCTCAAAAATAAGTAAAATTTTAAAAATTTGTTTCAATCTGGCTTTCTGTATTTAAAAAAATAAGATTTTACTGTGAAAGTACTATGTAAAGCACTGGCAAACAAAAGGTTTTTCTCTTATCAATGATTATTATCATTAATATAGATATACTGTCTGTAGATAAAAGTGACCATCCCTGAATCAAGTGTTCTCAAGGTTAAGAGAATAGGTGAATCATTAGGATGTAGGGAGGAAATATTTGATGTTTTTTTTTTTTTTTAATCTCATCTGTCCTTGGTTTTTTACTTTTGCATATATTTAATAACTTATGTGATATAGTAACATAGTAATAATTGCATATGACTTATAAGTAATAATCCTACCTGTTTGTAGGTACATAGAATTTTTTTACTGAAAGGGATACATAATCAAAAAAGTTTGAAGACATTTATCTAAAGAAATACTTGATATGGGCATCTTCATACAGTGTTAATTTATGATTTCTTGACAGCATACATCCTCAAATGCCTTACAATGTTTTTGTACTCTGATTTTATATTAAGGGAGGGAATTACCTTAAGGAAATGATCAGAGATAAGCAGAAAGAGCTACATTTAAGAATATTCATTATAGGGGCACCTGAGTGGCTCAGTAGGTTGAGCATCTGACTCTTGATTTCTGCTCAGGTTATTTTCTCACAGTTCATGAGATTGAACCCTGTGTTGGGATTTGCACTGACAGTGAGGGACCTGCTTGGGATTCTCTCTCACTGTGTCTCTCCCCACCTCCCCAGCTTGAGTGCTCTCTCTCTCTCTCTCTCTGTCTTCCAAAATAAATAAATAAACCTAAAAAAAAGAATATTCATTGCAACATTATAGTAAAAGTCAGAAGTAACCAATATGTTCATCAAATAAGGCAATTTTTAAATAAACTGATATAGGCTCCAGCCTCTATTCCACAGCTTAATAAATTATAATAAAGTTTTGAGGTTAGGAATTACTTTTAAGAAGACTTCATGAAGAAACATTCCCAATATAGTGTTAGGTGAGAAAATTAAGATATAAGGAGATACCAATATATGTATGTAGATATGCAGAATGACCCCAATTGTAGTAAAAATGCACATACAGAAGACTGGAAAGAAATATGCTAACATGCTAAAAGCAGTTGTGTTTGAGTAGTGGGATTAAGCATATTGTTAGTGTCTTCACACTTTTCTGTATTTTCCAGTTTTTCTGCATGTGTTAGTTGTGTAATTAGAAAGAGGTTTTCTTTTTAAGAAAAAAAATATCATAAGTCATACTTGTTATTCTTAGGCTTCAGATTTTCATTAATTGAATAACTTTCCTGGAGTATAAGTCATAAGATTTGGAAGGAGTTTAGTTAGTTGTCATGGCCAATTCTGATAGAATTTCACGGATGAATCCCAGACAGATGAGTTCATTTTTCAATGTTAAAATGTTTTGGTTTTTTTGATAATGTAACAATTTCAGCTTCTGGAATCTCTTTCAGCTTTTCATAGAATGTAGGTAACTGCTAGTTGTCACTATTTTGCTAATAAGTGTGACTGTATATATAATCAATTTAACCAAGAATTATTTATTGGACATTGGGTAGGTAGTATGGGGCATATATTCCTGAAATGTATTCCTGAGTCCCAGCCCTCACAGAGATTCCCCTTTAGTTAGGGAAATGGGTCTAGTCTTTATCAAATGTTGAATGATACTATACAGGGTCAATTTCTGTGGTATTGACCACTCTTGTAATTTTAGATATCATTCTTTCTTTCAGCCTTAGCAACTAAAATTCTTCAAAGTTCTTTACTGAGCCCATTCTCAAATTTTAGCTTCTTGATGTTGAATTTGATGAAATCAGGAAGACTTGACGTTTATAAACATTGCCTTGAATCAGAGGTTCTCAAACTTGGTTGTATGCCAGAAGTTCCTGAGGAGCTCTGAAAAAACATAGATGCCTGGGTGCTACCCCCAGATATTCTGATTTAACTAATCTTTGAGTATCAGGGGGAAGAAGTGGAGAGTAGAACTTTAAAGGTACCTCTATGTAATTCTAAAGTGTAGGCAGTATTGAGTATCGCAGCCCTTAAATTAAAAATGGGCTCAATGAAGAGCTTTTGAAGAAGTTTGAATTACCAAGAGTGAAAGAAAGGATGAGGTCTAAACACTTACTGAAAGAGCATTTCTTCTGGAATGGTGACAGAAGCCTGGGTATGAAAAGGCAGCATTTGGGCTATTTTCCCAGCTCTGGCAGAACCCCCTTCAGTGACATGTACCCTGCCAGGAAGCCAGGGGCATTGGGTCAACTTCACCTTGACATGCTGACCCTTAGCTCTTTCTATGGCATGCAGGGTCTCTTCCTACCAAAGCCTTAATCTATTTGTAATAGTGCAGGGATCCTTGCCTCTTCTGTTTCCTCTACAGTAGTAATAATAGTTACCATTTATTTAGCTTCTATTATTTACCAGGTATTTTCATCCATTTTCTCTGATCCTTACCAGAACCTTGAAAAAGAGTTCTTTTACAGATAAAGAAACAGGCTCAGAGAGGTCTAGTTTTTGATCCAAGGTCACACAGAAATGTCAGCTCTCGGATTCCAAGCCTGCTCAGCCTGACTCCAATGCCTGTGTTTTGTCTATGACATCATGGTGCCTACGTCCCTGCTGCCCCTCACATGTCTCCTCGGCTCTGGTGGCCTACGTCTAGGTCTTTCATTTTTCTTTCTCCAGTGTCTGTGCAGATGTGTGCCTAAATAGAGCCGTGTCTCATGGAAGGCTAACTTTTGCCTTTTTAAAATTCTCCTTTCAGGGAATGCTGCGAAGAACTCCGTGTTCACTTGTTTTGTGTCCATCAGAAGAAGGTGTGCGAGGAGCGGAAAGCACAGATAGCTTTTAATGAGGAACTGAAAAGACAGAAACTGGTGGAAGAGCAAATGTTCTCAAAGCTCTGGGAGGAAGACCGATTAGCCAAGGAAAAGCGAGAAGCCCAAGAGGCAAGGAGGCAGAAAGAGCTGGTGGAGAACACACGCCTGGGGCTGAATGCCCAGATCACCAGCATCAAGGCGCAAAGGCGGGCCGCGCAGCAGCTGAAGGAAGAGGAGGCGCGCTTTGTGGTGGGCCTTTTACAGTGCTTGTCACAAGATGATCTGCTCAGTGGGTGTAGGACATGGTTACATGCGGTTTGCCCAATGGCCTGGCTGCTTCACAGGGGCAGCAGACCATGGTTAGAGTCTGGGATTCCAAGGCCCAGTTAACAGTGCTGTCCCATTGCATTGGGCAAGTGACTTCACTACTGTGACTTGGGTTCTTTGTCTAAAAAATGAGTCAGGAGCACGTGGGTGGCTCAGTTGGTTAAGTGTCCAACTTCAGCTCAGATCATGATCTCATGGTTCATGAGTTCAAGCCCTGCATGGGGCTTGCTGCTGTCAGTGTAGAGCCCGCTTCTGATCCTCTGTCCTTTTCTCTTTGGCCCTTCCCTGCTAGTATACACATCTCTCTCAAATATAAACATTAAAAAATTAAAAATTAAAAAATTAAAAATGAGGCAAAAGACACTTGTCTTTGTTGTGAGGGTGAAATGTGAGAATCATGGGCAGTACTGTAGAGGGTAAGTGGCAGTTTGGCAACATTCCCCCATTCTTTGATATGGATAACTCCATAGGACTTCCATGACCTATGTAAAGCATTATACAACAGCTACAGAGGCTCCCTTCACCCCAGTCACCAAAATCAATAATTTCAGGTCACTGCCCCTACTATATAGAAACTAGAGGGGTGCCTGGGTGGCTTAATCAGTTGAGTGTCATACTTCGGCTCAGGTCATGATCTCATGGTCCATGAGTTTAGGCCCTGCGTGGGGCTCTGTGCTGACATCTCAGAGCCTGGAGCCTGCTTCGGATTCTGTATCTCCCTCTCTCTCTGCCCCTCCTGTGCTCATGTTCTGTCTGTCTCTCTCTCTCTCTCAAAAAAAAAAAAAAAAAAAAAAAAAAAAAAAGAGAAAGGTGTCACTGGAAATGTATGAAAGCATTAAAAAAAGTAGCAATTTTATACGTATATAGAGCTTCTAGCATCTGATACTTTAATACCACCAAATTTAGGAAGAAGGTATATTTTCCTGGGAAATCTCAAGTTCTGAGATTTGGAACCATAATAAATGTTAAAGGTAAGCTTTTTCAGAGCCCCTGAAAACCTTCCCTGGGTTTGAAACTGTTTTCTCTTAGAGAGTTTAGTGGAAGATGCCTAAATATTTTAGCTTCTCTAAGAAAATTGAAACTGCTTCTGTTCTGAGATATCAACACATTAGGTATAGAAGGAGGTGTCTCAACATAATGACAATATATGACAAGCCCATAGCTAACATCATACTCAATGGTAAAAGGTTTTAAGCTTTTTCTATAAAATCAGAAAAAAAAACAAGGGTACCCATTGTCACCACTCCTGTGCAACATAGTACTGGAAGTCCTTAACAGAGCACTTAGGTAAGAAAGAGAATAAAAGTCATCAGAATTGGAAAGGAAGAAGTAAAATGGTCTCTATTGCAGATGATAAGATTTTACATCCAGAAAATTCTAAAGATTGTACCCCAAAACCGTTAGATCTAATCAACAAATTCAGTAAAATTGCAGGATAAAAAATAAACATGAACAAAAAGTGCATTTGAAAGAACAAAACGGGAAATTAATATTGGTATAATACCTTCAATTAAAGTTATTCTTTATTTAAATGTAGTAAAACCTTTGGATTTCACCAGTTTCTACATGCACTCTTGGGGGGAAGGGATATGGTTCTAGAAATTTTATCACATGTATAGATTTTGTAAGTACTACCAAAATCAAGATACAGAACTGTTCCACCATTCAAAGAAACTATTTTTTTTTAAGTTTTATTCATTTATTTTGAGAGAGAGCGTGTGTACAGGTCGGGGGAAGAGCAGAGAGAGAGGGAAAGAGTGGGGGAGGGGGAGAGAGAGAGGGAGAGAATCCCAAGAAGGTTCCTGGCTGTCAGCACAGAGCCCAATGCAGGGTTCAAACTCACAAACCTCAAGATCATGACCTGAGCAAAAATCAAGAGTTGGATACTTAGCCAACTGAGCCACCCAGGTCCCCCTCAAAGAAACTCCTTTAAAGTTACTCCTGTATAGTCGTAACCTCCCTCAATCCTAACTCCTGGCAGCCACTGATATATTCTTTATCATTATCATTTTGTAATTTTGAGAATGTTATATAAATTTCACCCCATTTATTTATTTATTTATTTATTTATTTTCAACGTTTATTTATTTTTGGGACAGAGAGAGACAGAGCATGAATGGGGGAGGGGCAGAGAGAGGGAGACACAGAATTGGAAACAGGCTCCAGGCTCTGAGCCATCAGCCCAGAGCCTGACGCGGGGCTCGAACTCAGGGACCGCGAGATCGTGACCTGGCTGAAGTCAGACGCTTAACCGACTGCGCCACCCAGGCGCCCCTTAATGTTTTATTGTGAACATTTTCAAATGCACAGAAGAGTACAATGAATCCCTCCTCTACCCATCTCCCTGTTTTAGCAGCTGTGTAATTTTGCCACATTGGTTTCTTCTACCTGCCCCCAACCCCACTCCATTTTTACATTTTAAAACATAAATACCAGGAGGGTCATTTCCCCCTTAAATACATGTCAAGTGTGCATCTCAACAAAGGACATTTCCTGACATGTGCCAATATCAGACATAAAAAAGTTAACTGTGACTCCTTTTTATCATCTAAAATCAGCATCTAATTTCCATCACAGCCTAAATTATTTGATATTTAGAGAAGAATCCAAACATGGGTCTTATAGTCTCTTTAGAGGGAGTGACTGTTTCTTATTCAAGCCAGGGTGCATTTGAGATGGAAAGGATGCAATAAATTCATTACATCAGCACAATAGGTGTGTCATCAGAACCACCCCAGGGAAACCAAGACGTGGCCAACTGCTTTCAGATCTCTTAGTCTTGAACAGGTCTCTGCTGTCCCGTCCCATCTCCCCCATGTCTCAGAGTCTGGGTTTGGCTGATTGCTTCCTCCTGGTGTAGTCAGACTTACTGTAAAAAAAAAAGTGTGTCCGGCTATTGCATTGGCTTTCATGTTTGATAGCCATTACTTTTCCTTAGGTGCTGCAGCTCGGTTTCACATTTTCGTTTGAACCTCACAATTCAGGATTTACTGTTCATGGCATTACTGGGAAAGTCTAGCCTATAACTCTCTCTCTCACAAACCAGGGATCATGGCGATCATGGCTGTTGTGAGTCTCGGTTAAATCACATTGGGAATTGTACACCATCCTCACTATTGCCACGTCGTCTCTTGTCCCAGCTGGGCAAGTACTTATCTATCCCTCTAGGACGGCTCAGCTGCCTCTGGCAGGAGGGCTAATGCTTCAGTTTTTACCACGTCCGGGCATTTTACCAAACCCACAATGCCCCAACAGCATTGGTGCCCCAGTTGAAACTGCTTGATTGGCCAGGCAATTAAGCCCAGAGGGTTAGAAAGAGAAGAAAATAAGAAGAATGGGGGAATACTTTTAAAGGAGTATTTGTTATTGGTAATTTTGCATGTTTAATTTTGTATATGCAGCTGATGTGCACATTTCCATTTTTGAGCTCCTATTGCTGCATAATAATAGATCCATATCCAGAAGTTGCAGGTGTATATAGAAAAGTCTGGAAAGCCAATGCACTGAAATGTTGAGTGTGGTAGTGTGGGAGGGATACACGGTTAAAAGTGATTTCTCTTTATATTTTTCTGCATTTTAAACTGTAAAACCATTTATTATTTTATAATCACAGCACAAAGCCTTCTTGCTGAATCAGCAATGAAAAGGCAAGTTTTCTATCCTACAGTCCCTCTAAATTCCAAGAAATCCTTGATTTTCATCTTTTAAGTGAAATGCTTGGACTTATTTGTTTTGTCCAACTGTATTGATACATTGTCTTCATTATTGTTTTACCTTAGGAAAATGACAAAGCACAGGTGAAACTTGAGAATGAACAGGATAAGCTAAAGAAACGAAAGACAAAACAGGAACTTAGGGCTGCTTTGCAAAAAGCGCTCCTAGAGAAGACAGAGCATACTCAGAAGGAATACAGAGAAGAGCAGGACTTGAACATGAAACTCGTGCAAAGGGCCCTTCAAAACTTACAGGAAGAGGCTGATAAAAAGAAGCAAAAAAAGGTAAGATATTTATTCAGTGCCTACTATGTGCTAGATGAGATTCCTTGCTGAGCTTTTAGTCTTACAGGAGCCAGCCACATGTAGAATGAACCATACCCATGCTACTCTTTTTTTTTTTTTTTTTTTATGTTGTTTTTTAGAGATAGAGAGCGCGCACGTGTTGGGGAGGGGCAGAGAGACAGGGAGACACAGAATCTGAAGCAGGCTCCAGGCTCAGCTGTCAGCACAGAGCCCGACGTTGGGCTCAAATTCACGAGCCGTGAGATCATGGCCTGAGCTGAAGTCAGATGCTCAACCAACTGAGCCACCCATGCACCACCCATGTTACTTTTGAGTGTGGTTCACAAACCAACAGCATCAGCATCATCTGAGAAGATGTTAGAAAGAGAAATTCATAGGCTCCAGAATTAGAATCTCCGAATTGAAATCTTGGCAGGGGCAAGAAATCCGTTTTAACAAGCTCTGCCAGGGGATTCTGATGCTCACTGACTTTAGAGAACTCCTATAACGTGGTGTTGGGACTGTCATAGCAGGATGGGAGTGAAGGAAATGAGTGACTAAGTATGCTGGGAAGCTAGGGAGGACATCAATGAGAAAGTGGTATTCAAGGGACCTCAAAAGATAGGTAAAGTTTTGTCAAGCAGAGAGCAAGAGAAAAGCATTCCAGTATTCAGTATTCAGCTGTTTCTTTAAAACTTGTATTGAACTCTTGAGGGTGTTGTGCTTTTCCCATAAGTACTATTTTTTGTTCCTTTTTAAAAATTTTATATTTCAGAGTGGTTTTAGATTCAGAGCAAAATTGAGCAGAAGATATAGAAATTTCCCACGTACTCCCTCCTCCCACACATGTACAGTCTCTCCTATATCAATATCCCGCAACCAGAGTGGTACATTTGTTATCATCGATGAACCTATATCGACACGTCATTGTCCCCCATAGCCCATAGTTTACGTTAAGGTTTACTCTTGGTGTTGTACATTCTGTGGGTGTGAACAAATATAAAATGTCATGTATCTACCACGAAAGTATCATACAGAGTAATTTCACTAGCCTTAAAATCCTCTGTGCTCCCCTGTTCATTCCTCTCCCGACTCCAAACCCTTGGAAACCACTGATCTTTTTACGGTCTCCACAGTTTTGCCTTTTCCAGAATGTCATAAAGTTGGAATCACATAGTACGTTGCCTTTTTAGATTTGTTTATTTCACCAAGTAATAGGCATTTAAGTTTCCCCTATATCTTTTTATGGCTCGATAGCTCGTGTCCTTTTAACTCTGAATAACATAACATTGTGTGGTTGTACCAGTTTATCCAGCTACGTACTGAAGTATATCCTTGGTTGCTTCCGAGTTTTACTGATTGTGACTAAAGCTGCTGTACATGCTTGTGTGCAGGTTTTTGTATGGCTGTAAGTTTTCAACTCATTTGGGTAAATACCAAGGAGCGTAGTTGCTGGGTCATATGGTAGGAGTATGTTTAGTTTTGTAAGAAACTGCCAAATTGTCTTCCAAAGTGGCTGTGCCATTTTGCATGCCCACGTTGTTCAGGGTCAACTATACACACTAGAGGCCTGGCTCAGGGTGGAACTGCAAGTATGGGCTCTACTGCTAATTGAGGCAGATCTCAGTGAGCTCCACGGGGTCAGTAGGGGTGCACCTTGCAACGGAATGTGGGGTGTCCTCCACTGCGCTTAGAATCACTGTAACTTGGGCTTGGGCTTCTGTGTCTAACAGAGCCAGGAGTGTCTGGTTATTGCATTTGTCCCAGTGGACCACCAGAGTTGTAAATAGGCGATTGTGCAGGCAGCAGTCGCTGCCAAGTCCCTAGCGTAATTCTCTGGGAAACTGCCAAGCCTGCAGGTCAGGGGAGTTGTTTGGGAAAGAGAGAGCCTTGGGACTCTCTGAAGGCCTTTGAGCCATTAGGATTGGGCTCTGTAGTGAGATAGTCACTTGTTTTAAAGACAGGAGCTTACTTCATGGTTGTCCCAATATAAGATCATTGGGCACCCCCAATTGGGGGAGCTGCCAGTAGAAGGCCTCCTGCTATTTGAAATGTCCCAGACATTGTTTCCTGACAGCTTTGGCATGGGAGCTCCAGGCCCAGGAGGTGTGACGTAGGTTGCAGAGCCTGGCACCTGAAGGCTGGCTTGGGGGCTGTGGGCTGCCTTGGTACTGTAAAATCTGGTAGTCTGGGTAAGTGTCTCTTTCACAGTGTGGCTATCAAGTCTACTCCTTCCAGTGACTCCTAAATAGTATGGGAGGTCCCTACAAAGTGGAGGAACATGGCCTTGTAATTTTGGAGGAGGGTTCCCTATAAAAAGAATTCTCTGGATTTGGGGAGAATTGGGACCTCTTCAAGATTGGAGATGAAATCTGGGTCATCTGGTTGCTAGATTCAGAGAAGTGATAGACCCATTGGACCATACCAGTCTTACCAAGGAGTCAGGCCCCATCTAGTGTGTTCCGCTGGCTTTGAGCCTTTGTGGTAATAAGTATAATAGAAGGGTGAGGTCAGCTCCACACCATAAAAATCCAAGCAAGCAATGGAAGGGATTCTCCCTCGATCTTTAGAGCTGGTGCCTTAGGGTTTGGACTGCGTCGCCATTGGAATCCTTGATTATGGTGTTTCCCTTTCCCAGGTGGAAGGCTAGAGGGGCCCTGCATTTGGGTATTTCCCTTCTCCCAGGTCGGTTAACTGGGATAAAACCCCAGCAGTTTAGGCTCTGGTTAAATAGTTTCTCCTGAGAACAACCTGAGAATAGAATGCTCTGGTGTATTTCAAAATGATTCCTTTTCTCCTCCCTCTGCGAGAAACATTTTTCTGTGATTTTCACTGTGAGAACCTGGTAGAGCTTCAGGAGGTAAAACTCAAGAAAGTGTGGTCTCCCGCACTCCTCAATGACTGGGCCCCCTTGGAGTTTTTAACTCTTAGAGGTGTCCACACTAAGCCTCCAGAAATTCATCAATTACAGGTTTTCCTACCCGAGCACTGGTTCCCACAGATTTCTGCTCAGGGGTTTCCACTGTGGTAAGTTGTGATTCTTTGTATTTACCTGTATGTTTCTCTAATTTGGGGCAATGGTTTGCCCTGTGACCTTGCTTCTCTTATGGATCTAAGGTTAGTTCTTGATTTAAGTTTGTAAGCTTTTTCCTTGATGTTAGGATGACAGAGTTGCAACTTCTAAGCTCCTGACATGCCAGACTGGAAACCAGAAGTCTGCTACTATTTTTTAAATTATACTTTTTTATTTGGGGATAATTTTAGATTCACATGCAGTTGAAGGAAATAAACAGAGAGATGCTATGTACCCTTTATTTAGTTTCTCTCAATGATGCCTTGAAAACCTGTAGTCTAGTATCACAGTCAGGATACTGACACTGAACTGTCAAGATACAGAACATCCCCATCACCACAAGGATTCTTCATGTTTCCCTTTTATCTGTTCTCCATTTCCCTAATTTTGTCATTTCAAGAGTGTTATGTAAATGGAATCGTATAGTGTGTAATATTTTAGGATTGACATTTTCCTTCAGCGTAACTCTGGAGATTCATCCAGGTTTTTGCATGTATCAGTAGTGTGTTTATTTTTATTGTTGAGGAGTATTCTTGCTATGACTGCACCACAGTCTGTTTTTACCATTTACCTGTTAAAGATCATCTGAGTTGTTTCCAGCTTATGGCTATTATGAGTAAAGCTCCTGCAGTCGTTCATGTACAGGTTTTTTATGTGAGCACAAATTTTTGTTTCTCTGGGAAAATGCCCTGAAGGGCAATTGTAATTGCACGTTCGGTTTTTTAAGAAACTGCCCAACTGTTTTTCAGAGTAGCTTTACCATCCCACCAATAATGTACATTCCTACTAACAATGAATGAATAATTCAGTCTCTCTACATCCTTGCCAACATTTGATGGTGCTATTGGTTTTTTACTTTAGCCATACTGATAGATGTATAGTGGTATCTCATTGTTTTTGCATTTTATATTTCCATAGTAACTATGATGTCAATCAACTTTTCACATGCTCATTTGCTATCTGTATTTCCTCTTCAGTGAAATATTTTCTCATAATTCTTGCCCATTTTCTAACTGGATTATTTGATTTTTTTTTCTCTTGAGTTTTTGTTCTCCATTTGATCTCCATAGATCATTTTATTTATTTTTTTAATAGCTTCATTAAGGTAAGTCATATAACATATGATTTTCCCATTTAAAACATACATTTTAGTGGTTTTTGGTATATTCACAGATATGTACAACCATTCCCACAGTCAATTTTAGAACTTTTTTAATGTCTTACTATTCCCTCTTCCCCACCCCCTACCCCCATTCCTAAGCAACTACTAATATATTTTCTGTCTCTATAGATTTGCTATTCTGGACTTTAATATGAATACAATTATATATTCTGTGACTTTTTGACTGGCATCTTTCATTTAGCACAATGTTTCAAGGTTTATCCATGTTGTAACGTGTATGAGTACTTCATTCTTTTATGCGGCTGAATAATACTCCATTGTATGGATATACCACATTTCCTTTATCCATTTGTCAGTCTATGGACATTTGATTTGTTTGCAGTTTTGGGCTATTATGAATAATGCTACTGTAATCTTGTGTAAATTTTTGTTTGGACATAGGTTTTTTTTATCTTTTGTCCCCCCTCTTAGGTATATACCTAGGAGTGGAATTAATGAGTCCTAGGGTAACTTTATGTTTAAGTTTCTGAGTACTTGCCAAATTGTTTTCCAAAGTGGCTTTACCATTTTTTGTTCTCACTAGCAGTGTGAGAAGGTTTTGATTTCTCCACATGCTTGTTAACATTTGTTATTGTTTGTCTTTTTTTATTTTAACCATCCTAGTGTGTTTAAAGTGATCTGTTTTGTGGCTTTGAGGTGCATTTCTCTAATGACTAATGATGTTCAGCCTCTTTTTCTGTGCTTATTGACCATTTGTATATCTTTCTAGAGAAATCTATTTGAATCCATTTGAAATTTCAAGAAAACAATTCCAGTCATTTCCCCAATTTTTAATTGGGTTATTTGTCTTTATTATTGAGTTGTTATAGTTCTTTATATGTTCTAGATACAAGTCCTTTACACATAAGTTGTGTATATGTATATATATACACACACACACA